>NC_142810.1:51407953-51719702 GCF_049724085.1 Artemia sp. Qi Xiang Cuo
TTTTTAAATGCTTTTTTTGGTTACTCTGGACCGTGGTTCGTCCTTTAATAGAATTTACCATATCGTAACCATTAATTTTATAATAATAATTATTTTTGTTAATTACAAAAGATTCTTATGTAAAGTAATTACCTTTAAAATGAAACATTAGACAGCTCTTTATTATGACCATGAACTGTTTGATTTAATATTTCAGCGACTATGGGCTACAGTTCGATCCTTATTGTACCATGTCGTAGCAATTTGTTTTATAATAATAATTAAGTTTGTTAATTACAAGAGGTTTCTATATACAGCAGTTTTCTTTAAAATGAGCCATTACACAGCTCTTTATTATGACCATGAACTGTTTGATTTAATACTTAAGTTACTATGGGTTCAGTTCGTTCCTTATTGTAAATGCTAAATCCCCATTTACAGTATCGATCCTTTATGTTAACTACCCCTGGAACCACCATATATCAGTTACTATGGGTGAGAGATCGTTTTTTACTGTATAGGTTGCTAGCTACTGCTGCAACCCAAATTCACATATATATTTATTTATGAGAGGCAGCCTGGCCGAGTGGTCTAAGGCACTGGTGTTAGCCACCAGTCTCTTTGGAGGCGTGGGTTCAAATCTTACCGCTGGTATAAGATTATGTTTGAAAGACTGTAGTGTGAAAAGACATCAAAAATGCAGTTTTTGGTGGAAAAATTTATTCTCTTTTAGAAATAATTTATTTTAGTTACTATAGATTTTTAACCCAATTAATTTCCTTTAAAATGAGCTATTGAACAACCCTCTACGATGTTCCAGTGCCAAGCTATCTCTGGATACAAAAAAAAAAAAAAATATGCCGTTTAGGCAGACTGTTGTAGTAGCCGCCACTTTTCTTGATTTTCAAGCCAATATATTTCCCTTGCTATTCAAGCCAAGGGACAGAAGATTTTCTATACAGGGGTATCGGACAAGGCGGTTCTAGTGTTGTACTTTTTGTTTTGATCTGACTCCCTTTGTTAGGAACTATGGGTTTTTATATTTCTTAAGATTGGACGTGATCGTCTCTTACTAGGTTGCTAGCTACCGCTGCAACCCGGATTACAAACAGGAAAAAGCCTACGGCTTTTTCTTCTTTGAAATAGTAAGAGACTAGCCTCAAACAATCAAGTAGCTAACTAAATCAAATGTATGTATTGGGTTTTTATACCAATAACCGTCTTTTAGTTAAAAATTGTAATATATTGACCTTAAATATAACTGTACTAGCCTATACTATAGTTAAGTGGCCTATAAAATTTAGTATAGGCAAGAGGTCGTTCTTTATTATAACTCTTTTCAAGATACTATCTCTGTTTTTTGTGTAGTACTGTTTTTTAACTTGCGTGTAGCTTGCTTTGATCTAACCATTATGTAATCATGAATGTGACCAGTTACAACTTTGTCGCTTTTTATATAGTAATTATGACGTCATGGCGTAATGATTTTATTTCATGACGTTCTGTCGTAATGATATTATTTCATCACGTCTTCAGAAAACAACAACATAATATCGTGTTTTTCTATTCACTTCATAGCTCTAACAAAACTATGACGACATTCATTATTTATCTAGTAGTTGCATGAAATGTTGCATGTTTAGTGAAAAGCTTCCAAGGTATGGACCGGCAACTGTGGAACAGTCTACAGATGTAATGGGAAATCTTATACATCACTGTGAATATATGGAGGCATAATTGTCCTTTACTTAGTTTCAGCTTAAATTCGATGATCGAGCCTTTATATTGGACGTGATCGTCTCTTACTAGGTTGCTAGCTACCACTGCAACCCGGATGTATTATTACAAACAGGAAAAAGCCTACGGCCTTTTCTTCTTTGGAATAGTAAGAGACGAACCTCAAAGAATCAGGCAGCTAACTAAGTCCAATATAAGCAATTGTCTGTTCTTCTAATGATCAACTTTTAATTTTGCGTTTCTTACTAGGTTGCTAGCTACCACTTAAACCCAGATTATGTAATAGGTTGCTAGCTACCGCTGCAACCTAGATATTCTTATTTCTGCTACTATTGGCTAAGGTTCGTTCTTTCATGTAAAACTAGCAAAACATTTTTTAAGTCTGATGAAGATTTAACTAATGTTTCAAAAGTAAGGTTGCAAGGTCGACGATTTTGTTTTGGCCTTATTATAATTGGTATGGTGAAATAATAATATGCACATGGCTCTTAAATCATACTTCTTTATGGTCCCATATGGTCTAGTGGCTAGGATAGTTAACTTTCACTTAACAGGCCCGGGTTCGATTCTCGGTGTGGGAAAATTTTTAACCCTATAATCTTCTAACATTTGAACCTTTTATAATTTATAATGATGTATAATATAAATACTGTAATCTTAAATATAGTGAAGTTGCCTATGCAAGTTAGTATAGGGAAGAGTTCGATCTTTATTATAACAACCCAGATTGCTAGCTACCGCTGCAACCCGGAAAATACGATGAAATAATAATATGCATATGGTTCTTAAAACATGCTGTTTTATAGTCCCATATGGTGTAGCGGATAGGATAACTGGCTTTCATCTAGAAGGCCCGGGTTCGATTCCCGGTATTGGAAAATTTTTAACTCTATAATCTTCGAACATAAGAAGCTCTAAACCTTTTATCCGGGTTGCAGCGGTAGCTAGCAACCTAGTAAGAGACGATCACCTCCAATGTCAAGAAATATAAAACCCCCCAACTCCTAAAAACAGAGTCAGATCAAAACAAAAAGTACACCATTAGAACCGCCTTGTCCGAATCCTCTATAAAGGAAACTTACCGCCCTTTGGCTTGAATAACAAAGAAAATATATTGGCTTGAAAATCAAGAAAATTGACTTTTACCACGTTATTCTCCACAAACGGGATATTTTTTTCTTTCCGCTTTTTTTTTCTGCTCAGCTAGCTGGGCACTGGAAAATCATAGAGAGCTGTATAATAGCTCATTTTAAAGGAAATTGCAACATCTAGTCACTTTTGTATTTAAAAATAAAATACTTTTTAAAGTAGAATCAATTTTGTCAAAAAAATTGCATTTTTGATGTATTTTAATACAGAAGTATTTTAAAAGATATTTTAATTTTGAAGCAATAAAACAGTAAATGTAATTAAATCAATATAAATAATATATAATTTTCTCAATATAAACATAAAATAATGGAACAAAAAATTTCTTTTTTGGCTTAATCGATAAAATTATTATGTAAACTGCAAAAATATTTATGATGCCTAATCAGTAATAGTAATTTTTTAATTTAAACAACAAAAATACATGAAAATTCTAAAATTAGTTTTGCTTTTTGTCTCCTGGAAGAAATTTTTTTTTCATCTCAGTTCAAATTTCTGATCAATGATGTCATAATCTAAGTTTTTATCCAGGTCGTCTCTTACTATTCCAATTAAGAAAAAGCCATAGGTTTTTTCCTGTTTGTAATATCCGGGTTGCAGCTGTAGCTAGCAACCTAGTAAGAGACGATCACCTCCAATGTCAAGAAATATAAAACCCCACAACTCCTAAAAACAGAGTCAGATCAAAACAAAAAGTACACCATTAGAACCGCCTTGTCCGAATCCTCTATAAAGGAAACTTACCGCCCTTTGGCTTGAATAACAAAGAAAATATATTGGCTTGAAAATCAAGAAAATTGACTTTTACCACGTTATTCTCCACAAACGGGATATTTTTTCTTTCCGCTTTTTTTTTCTGCTCAGCTAGCTGGGCACTGGAAAATCATAGAGAGCTGTATAATAGCTCATTTTAAAGGAAATTGCAACATCTAGTCACTTTTGTATTTAAAAAATAAAATACTTTTTAAAGTAGAATCAATTTTGTCAAAAAAATTGCATTTTTTATGTATTTTCATACTGCAGTATTTTCAAAGATATTTTAATTTTGAAGAAATAAAACAGTAAATGTAATGAACTCTATATTAATAATAGATACTTGTATCAATAGTAACCGAAACTCCTGGAACCAAAATTTTCTTTTTGGCTTAATCGCTAAAATTATTATGTAAACTGCAAAAATATTTATGATGCCTAATCAGTAATAGTAATTTTTTAATTTAAACAACAAAAATACATGAAAATTCTAAAATTAGTTTTGCTTTTTGTCTCCTGGAAGAAATTTTTTTTCATCTCAGTTCAAATTTCTGATCAATGATGTCATAATCTAAGTTTTTATCCAGGTCGTCTCTTACTATTCCAATTAAGAAAAAGCCATAGGTTTTTTCCTGTTTGTAATACAGTAAGGATTTCAGTATACAGTAAAGAACGATCTCTCTCCCATACAAACTGATTATATGGTGGTTCCCGGTGTAGTTATCCGGGTTGCAGCGGTAGCTAGCAACCTAGTAGAGAGACGATCACCTCCAATGTCAAGAAATATAAAACCCCCCAACTCCTAAAAACAGAGTCAGATCAAAACAAAAAGTACACCATTAGAACCGCCTTGTCCGAATCCTCTATAAAGGAAACTTACCGCCCTTTGGCTTGAATAACAAAGAAAATATATTGGCTTGAAAATCAAGAAAATTGACTTTTACCACGTTATTCTCCACAAACGGGATATTTTTTTCTTTCCGCTTTTTCTTTCTGCTCAGCTAGCTGGGCACTGGAAAATCATAGAGAGCTGTATAATAGCTCATTTTAAAGGAAATTGCAACATCTAGTCACTTTTGTATTTAAAAATAAATACAGTAAAGAACGATCGCTCATGCATAGTAACTGATATATGGTGGTTCCAGGGGTAGTTACTTGTGGTTCGTCTCTTACTATTTCAAAGAAGAAAAAGCCGTAGGCTTTTTCCTGTTTGTAATGATATAGCATAAACGAATTCCAAGTTGTAACTGACGTCATCCTGGTTGTTATAGTAAAGAACGAACTCTTGCCCTTAGTTACCTACTATGTCATGTCAAATTAGCTAATTAATTTCATCTAATTTTGTTTAAAAATAATTCCCACACCGGGTACAATAAAGAACGAACTCTTGCCTATACAAACTTGTATAGTGTACAATAAAGAACGACACCTTGCCCATGTTAACTAAAACATAAATAGGGATTACGGAATTTCCAATAGTATCATGGCTGTAGAGATGGCTGAAACCTAGTTACAATAAAAAATGATCATTGGAATAACAAAAATTGCATACCTTTGGAATTAGCTAGCTACTTGATTATTAGAGACTCGTCTCTTACTATTTAAAAGAAGAAAAAGCCGTAGACTTTTTCCTGTGTGTAATCAGTTTATTATCATAGGCAGCGCGCTAGCACTGCCTGAGTAAAGAACGATGTGGGCACAATGTGTTTTTTTTCCGGGTTGCAGCGATAGCTAGCAACCTAGTAAGAGACGATCACGTCCAATGTTAAGAAATATAAAAACCCATAGTTCCTAACAAAGGAGTCAGATCAAAACAAAAAGTACACCATTAGAACCGCCTTGTCCGAAACCCCTGTATAGGAAACTTTCTGTCCCTTGGCTTGAACAGCAAGGGATATATATCCGGGTTGCAGCGGTAGCTAGCAACCTAGTAAGAGACGATTACCTCCAATGTTAAGAAATATAAAAACCCTTAGCTCCTAAAAAAAGAGTCAGATCAAAACAAAAAGTACACCATTAGAACCGCCTTGTCCAAATCCTCCATAAAGGAAACTTACCGCCCTTTGGCTTGAATAACAAAGAAAATATATTGGCTTGAAAATCAAGAAAATAGACTTTTACCACGTTATTCTCCCCAAACGGGATATTTTTTTCTTTTTTCTTTTCCACAGATAGCTTGGCACTGGTACATCGTAGAGGGTTGTTCAATAGCTCATTTTAAAGGAAACTAATTGGGTTAAAAATCTATAGTAACTAAAATAAATTATTTCTAAAAGAGAATAAATTTTTCCAATAAAAACTGTATTTTTGATGCAGTGACGTCATAATTACTATATAAGAAACGTCAAAACTGCAAATGGTCTCATTCATGAATACATAATGGTTAGATCAAAGCAAGCTGCACGCAAGTTAAAATAATTTATAATGAACCACATCGATCCTTCATGTAATTACTGTAAATGTAACTACACCTGGAACCACCATATATCAGTTAGTATGGGAGAGAGATCGTTCTTTACTGTAAAAAAAGAAAAAAAAAAGAAAAAAATATCTCGTTTGGGGAGAATAACGTGGTTAAAGTCAATTTTCTCGATTTTCAAGCCAATATATTTCCCTTGCTGTTCAAGCCAAGGGACAGAAAGTTTCCTATACAGGGGTTTCGGACAAGGCGGTTCTAATGGTGTACTTTTTGTTTTGATCTGACTCCTGCTTTAGGAGCTATGGGTTTTTATATTTCTTAACATTGGACGTGATCGTCTCTTACTAGGTTGCTAGCTACCGCTGCAACCCGGATTGTTTTAATTACAAAAGGTTTTTAACCCAATTAATTTCCTTTAAAATGAGCCATTGAACAACTCTCTACGATGTTCCAGTGCCATGCTATCTGTTGAATTACTAACCTATACTATAATTAAGTGGCGTATAAAATTTAGTATAGGCAAGAGGTCGTTCTTTATTATATTTCCTATACAGGGGTTTCGGACAAGGCGGTTCTAATGGTGTACTTTTTGTTTTGATCTGACTCCTTTTTTAGGAGCTATGGGTTTTTATATTTCTTAACATTGGACGTGATCGTCTCTTACTAGGTTGCTAGCTACCGCTGCAATCCGGATTATGTATTCATGAATGAGACCATTTACAGTTTTGACGTTTCTTATATAGTAATTATGACGTCACTGCATCAAAAATACAGTTTTTATTGGAAAAATTTATTCTCTTTTAGAAATAATTTATTTTAGTTACTATAGATTTTTAACCCAATTAATTTCCTTTAAAATGAGCTATTGAACAACCCTCTACGATGTTCCAGTGCCAAGCTATCTCTGGATACAAAAAAAGAAAAAAAAAAGAAAAAAAAAGAAAAAAATATCCCGTTTGGGGAGAATAACGTGGTTAAAGTCAATTTTCTTGATTTTCAAGCCAATATATTTCCCTTGCTGTTCAAGCCAAGGGACAGAAAGTTTCCTATACAGGGGTTTCGGACAAGGCGGTTCTAATGGTGTACTTTTTGTTTTGATCTGACTCCTTTTTTAGGAGCTATGGGTTTTTATATTTCTTAACATTGGACGTGATCGTCTCTTACTAGGTTGCTAGCTACCGCTGCAACCCGGATAAAACAGGCTCGGGTTCGATTCCCGGTATGGGAAAATTTTTAACTCTATAATCTTCGAATATTTGAACCTTTTATAATTTATAATGATGTATAATATAAATACTGTAATCTTAACTATATTAACTATAGTGAAGTTGCGTATGCAAGTTAGTATAGGCAAGAGTTCGATCTTTATTATAATATCTGTGGAAAACAAAAAAAAAGAAAAGAGAAAAAAATATCCCGTTTGGGGAGAATAACGTGGTTAAAGTCAATTTTCTGGATTTTCAAGCCAATATATTTCCCTTGCTGCTCAAGCCACGGGACAGAAAGTTTCCTATGCAGGGGTTTCGGACAAGGCGGTTCTAATGGTGTACTTTTTGTTTTGATCTGACTCCTTTGTTAGGAACTATGGGTTTTTATATTTCTTAACATTGGACGTGATCGTCTCTTACTAGGTTGCTAGCTATCGCTGCAACCCGGAAAAAAAACACATTGTGCCCACATCGTTCTTTACTCAGGCAGTGCTAGCGCGCTGCCTATGATAATAAACTGATTACACACAGGAAAAAGCCTACGGTTTTTTCTTCTTTTAAATAGTAAGAGACGAGTCTCAAATAATCAAGTAGGTAGCTAATTCCAAAGGTATGCAATTTTTGTTATTCCAATGATCGTTTTTTATTGTAATGTCTATAATCTTCATCATTGTGATAACACATCTTGCTGTTTTGTTTGATTACTTCTCGATACGCCTGGTCGGTTGAATACCTTTGTTTTGCTCTCTCAATTATTACTTCTCGATACACCTGGTCGGTTGAATACCTTTGCTTTTTTCTTTTCAAGTTACTATCTGTGTTGTTTGTGTAGTACTCTTTCTTCAACTTGCGTATAGCCTGCTTTGATCTAACCATTATTCTAATCAAGAATGAGAGAATTTTCAGTTTTTTCTTTCCTTATATACTAATTATGACGTCACTCTATTCACGTCATAGCTCTAATATAAAACTATGATGACGTTCATTATTTATCTAGTAGGGTTTCAGACAAGGTATTTCTAATGATGTACTTTTGTTTTGATCTGACTCTATTTTTAGGAGTTTTGGGTTTTTATATTTCTTAGCATTGGACTGATCGTCTATTACTAGGTTGCTAGCTACTGCTGCAACCCAAATTCACATATATATTTATTTATGAGAGGCAGCCTGGCTGAGTGGTCCAAGGCACTGGTGTTAGCCACCAGTCTCTTCAGAGGCGTGGGTTCAATTCTTACCGCTGGTATACGATTATGTTTGAAAGACTGCAGTGTGAAAAGACATCAAAATGCAGTTTTTGGTGGAAAAATCCCTTTTAGTATACTGGAAACAAAGAAAAGAGAAAAAAATACCCCGTTTAGGCAGAATGTTGTAGTAGCTGCCACTTTTCTTGATTTTTTAGTACTGATTTTTTAACTTGTGTGTAGCTTGCTTTGATCTAACCATTATGTATTCATGAATGAGACCATTTACAGTTTTGACGTTTCTTATATAGTAATTATGACGTCACTGCATCAAAAATACAGTTTTTATTGGAAAAATTTATTCTCTTTTAGAAATAATTTATTTTAATTACTATAGATTTTTAACCAAATTAATTTCCTTTAAAATGAGCTATTGAACAACCCTCTACGATGTTCCAGTGCCAAGCTATATCTGGATACAAAAAAGAAAAAAAAAAAGAAAAAAATATCTCGTTTGGGGAGAATAACGTGGTTAAAGTCAATTTTCTCGATTTTCAAGCCAATATATTTCCCTTGCTGTTCAAGCCAAGGGACCGAAAGTTTCCTATACAGGGGTTTCGGACAAGGCGGTTCTAATGGTGTACTTTTTGTTTTGATCTGACTCCTGCTTTAGGAGCTATGGGTTTTTATATTTCTTAACATTGGACGTGATCGTCTCTTACTAGGTTGCTAGCTACCGCTGCAACCCGGATCCTGTTTTAAAATAATTTGTTTTAGTTACACAAGGTTTTTAACTCAATTAATTTCCTTTAAAATGAGCCATTGAACAACTTTCTACGATGTTCCAGTGCAAAGCTATCTCTGGATAACAAGAAAGAAAAAAATATCCTGTTTATGCAGAATGTTGTAGTAGCTGCCACTTTTCTTGATTTTCAAGCCAATATATTTCCCTTGCTGTTCAAGCCAAATGACAGAAAGTTTCCTATACAGGGGTTTCGGACAAGGCGGTTCTAATGGTGTTTCTAATGGTCCTTTTGTTTTGGTTCTAATGGTCTTTTTGTTTTGATCTGACTCCTTTTTTAGGAACTATGGGCTTTTACATTTCTTAACATTGGACGTGATCGTCTCTTACTAGGTTGCTAGCTACCGCTGCAACCCGGATTAATGTAACATATCAGTTACTATGGGAGAGAGATCGTTCTTTACTGTAGTCTCTTACTAGGTTGCTAGCTACCGCTGCAACCCGGAATTTTTAGGAACTATGGGTTTTTACATTTCTTAACATTGGACGTGATCGTCTGTTACTAGGTTGCTAGCTACCGCTGCAACCCGGATTAATGTAACATATCAGTTACTATGGGAGAGAGATCGTTCTTTACTGTAACTCTTTTAGAAACAATTTATTTTAGTTACAAAAGATTTTTAACCCAATTAATTTCCATTAAAATGAGCCATTGAACAACTCTCTACGATGTTCCAGTGCCAAACTATCTGTGGAAAAGAAAAGGAAAGAAGAAAGAAAAAAAGATGCCGTTTAGGCATAATGCTGTAGTAGCTGCCACTTTTATTGATTTTCAAGCCAAAATATATTTCCCTTGCTGTTCAAGCCAAGGGACAGAAAGTTTCCTATAAAGGGGTTTCGGACAAGGCGGTTCTAATGATGTACTTTTTGTTTTGATCTGACTCTTTTTTTAGGAGTTATGGGTATTAGCGTTAGGGAATGTTTTCCCCTTTTTTTAAACTAAGGCAAATTTTCTCAGGCCCAACTTTTAATGGATATGAGTAAACTTGATGATACTTATATATTTAAAATCAGCATAAAAATCCAATTCTTTTGACGTATCAAATGATATTAAAATTCCGTTTTTTAGAGTTTTGGTTACTACTGAGACGAGCCACTCTTACTATACAGTTCTTTACCACGAACTGTTTGATTAAAACAGGAAAGACCCTATGGCTTTTTCTTAATTCGAACAGTAAGAGACGACCTGGCTACAACCTACTATTATGACATCCTTAATGAAACTTCAACATGATTATTGCTCAAATACCATAAATATTTTTTCAGTTCATAACTTTAGCGATTCTGAACTGATAACTAAAATAAAATAAAATTGAATTTCTCAATTTTTACGTCACGTCACTCATTACGTCAAATATTGTTATTAGTACACAATCGGTGTTAGATATTACGTCTTGTCACTTATTACGTCATATATGGTTATTAGTAGACAATCGGGCCTTTATTATAACTTTTAAAAAAATGTAGCTTACTTTATACTACCATTTAGGTTTCTGCCGTAATTCCTTCTTTTCAAAATTAAATTAGTTACTATGACCTAGAGTTAGTTCTTTACCATGTGGTAAAAATTTATTTTATTCTAAATATTATTTTTATTAATTTCAAAAGGTTTCTATATACAGCAATTTCCCTTAAAATGAGCCATTACACAGCTCTTTATTATGACCACAAACTGTTTGATTGAATACTTCAGCTACTATAGATTACACTTCGTTCCTTAATGTAGTTCTAATGATCGTCTTTTAATGTAATTATATTTCATACATAGGACGTGATCGCCTCTTATCTGGTTATTAGCTACCGCTGCAACCCTGCTTCGTTCTTTGTTATAACTACCACTGCAACCCGCATTACAAACAGGAAAAAGTCGCTACGGCTTTTTCTTCTTTGAGATAGTAAGAGACGAACCTAAAAAAATCAAGTAGCTAGCTAAGTCCAATGTATGCAATGGTTTGTTATTGTAATGATCTTCTTTTAATGTAATTTCGTAAAAAAAATGATTCTATTTTAAAAATAATTTGTTTTATAAATACAAAAGGTTTTAACCCCATTAATTTCCTTTAAAATGAGCCATTGAACAACTCTCTACGATGTTCCAGTGCCAAGCTATCTGAGGAATTACTAATCTATGCTATAATTAAGTAGCGTATAAAATTTAGTATAGGCAAGAGGTCGTTCTTTATTATAATCAAGCCAATATATTTTCTTTGTTATTGAAGCAAAGGGACAGAAAGTTAACTATAGGGAAGTTTCAGACAAGGTTCTAATGGTGTAATTTTTGTTTTGATCTGACTCTTTTCTTAGGAGTTAGGGGTTTTTATATTTCTTAACATTGGATGTGATCGTCTCTTACTAGGTTGCTAGCTACCACTGCAACCCGGATACATCACTGTGAATATATGGAGGCATAATTGTCCTTTACTTAGTTTCAGCTTAAATTCGATGATCGAGCCTTTATGTAACTATAGCTCTTATAGGTTATAATATGCATATGGTTCTTAAATCATGCTGTTTTATAGTCCCATATGGTGTAGCGGATAGGATAGCTGGCTTTCATCTAGAAGGCCCGGGTTCGATTCCCGGTATTGGAAAATTTTTAACTCTATAATCTTCGAAGATTAGAAGCTCTAAACCTTTTATAATTTATAATGAACCACATCGATCCTTTATGTAACTTTACATTGGACGTGATCGTCTCTTACTAGGTTACTAGCTACCGCTGCAACCCGGATAGCAATTAAATAATCCCTATTTATGTTTCAGTTAAAATGGGCTAGGTGTCGTTCTTTATTGTAATAGGATAGTTAACTTTCACTTAACAGGCTCGGGTTCGATTCCCGGTGTGGGAAAATTTTTAACTCTATAATCTTCGAACATTTGAACCTTTTATAATCTATAATGATGTATAATATAAATACTGTAATCTTAACTATAGTGAAGTTGCGTATGCAAGTTAGTATAGGGAAGAGTTCGATCTTTATTATATTATGTAATGACCTATAATATAGTCAAGTGGCCTATAAAATTCAGTATAGGCAAGAGGTCGTTCTTTATTATAACTATTATACAGCTCTCTATGATTTTCCAGTGCCCAGCTAGCTGAGAAGAAAAATCAAGCGGAAAGAAAAAAATATCCCGTTTGTGGAGAATAACGTGGTAAAAGTCAATTTTCTTGATTTTCAAGCCAATATATTTTCTTTGTTATTCAAGCCAAAGGGCGGTAAATTTCCTTAATAGGGGATTCGGACAAGGTGGTTCTAATGGTCTACTTTTTGTTTTGATCTGACTCTTTTTTTAGGAGTTAGGGGTTTTATATTTCTTTACATTGGAGGTGATCGTCTCTTACTAGGTTGCTAGCTACCGCTGCAACCCGGATAACTGTACTATCCTATATGCTAGCTACCGCTGCAACCCGGATAACTGTACTAGCCTATACTATAGTTAAGTGGCCTATAAAATTTAGTATAGGAAAGAGGTCGTTCTTTATTATAATATTTTCTTGATTTTCAAGCCAATATATTTTCTTTGTTATTCAAGCCAAAGGGCGGTAAGTTTTCTTTATAGAGGATTCGGACAAGGTGGTTCTAATGGTGTACTTTTTGTTTTGATCTGACTCTTTTTTAGGAGTTGGGGGGTTTTATATTTCTTAACATTGGAGGTGATCGTCTCTTACTAGGTTGCTAGCTACCGCTGCAACCCGGATTGTATTTCTTAACATTGGACGTGATCGTCTCTTACTAGGTTGCTAGCACCCGCTGCAACCCGGATTAAAAATTATTATCAAATCTTATATGTAACTTTTATTTTATAAGTTTTCGATAGTCTAATGGTAAGCATGCCTACTTGTTACCTGGGAGAAGGGGGTTCGATTCCCCGTCGGGGAGAACTTTTAATATGTTGAATTAATAGCACTATCTTTTCAATTTAAAATTTAAAAAAGAAACTTGTTTACTTACATTCTAGCTAAAATAATGAAGATAATATGAATGAACCACAGGGTTCAGTTTCTTTGGACTTGAGTTCGTTTTTTAACTATAAATACAAACAGGAAAAAGCCTACGGCTTTTTCTTCTTTTGAATAGTAAGAGACGAAACTCAAACAATCAAGTAGCTAACTAAGTCCAATGTATGGAATGGTTTGTTATTTCAGTGATCGTCTTTTGATGTAAATTTTGTAAATTTACTAACCTATACTACAGTTAAGTGGCCTATGTAATTTAGTATAGGCAAGAGGTCGTTCTTTATTGTATTTAGTATAGGCAAGAGGTCGTTTTTTATTGTAATATAGGCAAGAGGTCGTTCTTTATTATAACTATAGCACTGAGTCTAATGTATGCAATGGCTTGTTATTCCAATTACCACGTTTTAATGTAAACAATTAACTAATCGTCTATATAATTATTCCTTTTATTATTTCAGTTCGTTCCTTAATGTAAAAATTACAAACAGGAAAAAGTCTACGGCTTTTTCTTCTTTGGAAATAGTAAGAGACGATCCTCAAACACTCAGACAGCCAACTAGGTTTATAATTTGTTCTTTAACATAAACGTCATTAATCGGATATTTTAATAAATCCTTTATGGTCTAGAGGTTGGGATAGCTCTCACCCAGTTGGCTTGAGTTCAAATTTTGTATGGGAAATTTTAACTTATGATGATTTCTTAAGGAACATAATTAAAATTTCTTAATGTAATAAAAATAATTTATTTTAATTACAAGAAGTTTTTAACCCCATTAATTTTCTTTAAATGAGCCATTGAACAACTCTCTACTATGTTCCAGTGCCAAGCTATCTGTTGAATTACTAGCCTATACTATAATTAAGTGGCGTATAAAATTTAGTATAGGCAAGAGGTCGTTCTTTATTATAAATTAACATTGGACGTGATCGTCTCTTACTAGGTTGCTAGCTACCGCTGCAACCCGGATTCAAGTCTCCGATTGTACAGTCGTATATCAGTTACTATGGGCGAGAGATCGTTCTTTACTGTAAACTCTAAACCTTTTTTAATTTACAATGAACCACATCAATCCTTTATATATATACTGTAATCTCAACTATAGTGAAGTTGCCTATACCAGTTAGTATAGGGAAGAGTTCGTTCTTTATTATAAAAACTTTTCATAACCACGAACTGTTTGAAAATACGAACTTTTTTAATTTAATTACTCTAACTGTTGTCGGTCTGATCTGATCTGTTCTCGGTCTGATCTGATCTTTTATTTGTTTAATGTGAAGCTACAAACAGGAAAAATCCTAAGGCTTTGTCTTAATTGGAATAGTAAGAGACGACTTGGCTACAACCTACGATCTTGACACCATTGATCAATCTTTAACATGAAACCCCAAAAAATAAAAAAAATAATACATTGTGCAAACATTCTTCTTTACTTAGGCAGCGCTGTTAAGTTGCCTATGATTCTAATTTGAATTAAAAAATTAAATTTACTGCTCAGACACCATAAATATTTTTGCAGTTTGTAGTTAAATATAATTATTTTATTTAAAATTTTCAGGAATTATTCTGGTTTCAGTTAATAAATAAATTTTTTGTTAAAGCCCCCCATAAATTACTGTATTTTACATAATAATGGATAATTATATAAGAAAAACCGTATTGACAAACACCATATATGATGAACTATATCGGTCCTTTATGTAATAATAAAAATAATTTGTTTTAATTACAAGAAGTTTTTAACCCCATTAATTTTCTTTAAAATGAGCCATTGAACAACTCTCTACGATGTTCCAGTACCAAGCTATCTATTGAATTACTAACCTATACTATAATTAAGTAGCGTATAAAATCTAGTATAGGCAAGAGGTCGTTCTTTATTATAATGATTTTCCAAAATATATTTAAAACTTTTAGTTACTATATGCTTCGGTTTGTCTTTCACTTGATTGCAGCTATAGCTACAACTATCATTTAGAGCTCGTTCTTTACTATATAATACTTCATATATGATTACTACCTACGATTATGACGTCATTCATCAAGATTACAATCCTACACTATAGTTAAGCGACCCATACCAGTTAGTATAGGCAAGAGTTGGATCTTTATTATAATATTATAATACTATGGGTTACAGTTCGTTCCTTATTATAATATATTACAAACAGGAAAAAGCCTACGGCTTTTTCTTCTTTGAAATAGTAAGAGACGAACGTCAAACGATCAAGTAGCTAACTAAGTCCAATGTATGCAATAAGTTTTTATTCCAATGATCGTCTTTTAATGTAGAATTAATTTTGTTAATTACAAAAGGTTTCTATATACAGTAGTTTCTTTTAAAATGAGCCATTACACAGCTCTTTATTATGACCACTAACCGTTTGATTTCATACTTAAGTTACTATGGGTTACAGTTCGTTCCTTATTGTATTTTAGGAGCTATGGGTTTTTATATTTCTTAACATTGGACGTGATCGTCTCTTACTAGGTCGCTAGCTACCGCTGCAACCTGGAAATATTTGATGAAACTTACATATTCTGCATTTACGACGAACCCTATTGATCCTTTTATGTACTTGTAGCTACCCCTGGCGCCACTGTATATCAGTTACTATTGGCGAGAGATCGTTCTTTACTGTATCAATTTTCCCTTCTCGATACCCCTGATCCGTAAGATACCTCTGTTTTGCTCTGTCATATTTCATTTTCTTAAATCCTGGATCACAAGACATCTTAGTAGCAATCCTTACGCGTACTCGAGCTTTATTGCGTTTGGTGGCATTTTTATCTCTTTTAAATAAACTTTTCTTATATTTCAGGATGTTAGCTTTATTTTTTGTGTAGTAAAGTTTTCTATTAGTAGAAATTTGGATTGTTCTATTTTGATATTGTTTTTGGTTATTCTTTCTTTTTTTCCACTCGCGTGAGACCATATTTTTTCAAGATTTAAAATTATTAAGCACACAAAATCCCGTGTCGAGTATCTAAAACCTAGCATAAAACAAAACTAATTTTAAAATTTTCAGGTATTTATCTTGTTTGAATTACAAAATTAGTATTATTGGTTAGACACCATAAATATTTTTGCAGTTTAAATAATAAGTTTAGTGATTCTGGACTGAAAACTAAAATAATTGCAATTATGAGACAATAATATGGAGATATGTACTTTACGGGTTACAGGATACAATAATAAATTTGAACTGAGATGAAAAAAAAATTTCTTCCAGGAGACAAAAAGCAAAACTAATTTTAGAATTTTCATGTATTTTTGTTGTTTAAATTAAAAAATTACTATTACTGATTAGGCATCATAAATATTTTTGCAGTTTACATAATAATTTTAGCGATTAAGCCAAAAAAGAAAATTTTGGTTCCAGGAGTTTCGGTTACTATTGAGACAAGTAGCTATTATTACTATAGAGTTCATTACATGGACTGTTTTATTGCTTCAAAATTCAAATATCTTTGAAAAGACTGCAGTATGAAAATACATCAAAAATGCAATTTTTTTGACAAAATTGATTCTACTTTAAAAAGTATTTTATTTTTAAATACAAAAGTGACTAGATGTTGCAATTTCCTTTAAAATGAGCTATTATACAGCTCTCTATGATTTTCCAGTGCCCAGCTAGCTGAGCAGAAAGAAAAAGCGGAAAGAAAAAAATATCCCGTTTGTGGAGAATAACGTGGTAAAAGTCAATTTTCTTGATTTTCAAGCCAATATATTTTCTTTGTTATTCAAGCCAAAGGGAGGTAAGTTTCCTTTATAGAGGATTCGGACAAGGCGGTTCTAATGGTGTACTTTTTGTTTTGATCTGACTCTTTTTTTAGGAGTTGGGGGGTTTTATATTTCTTGACATTGGAGGTGATCGTCTCTTACTAGGTTGCTAGCTACCGCTGCAACCCGGATCCTTTCGGAGAAATTTAGGTTAATAAGGGTACTTCAACTGGCGAACCTTTGAGTTGCCTTTCTGCGAACCAAAGTTTATAGAATTATCCAGTAAGTTTATCGCAGATCATTTCTGGTCTTCGTTCTCGGTGTGAACAAAAAGCTCCTCCCACTTATTTCTTCACTTATGGATCAGTGTGTTTGCGTCTATCAATGAGAAATGGTTACCAAGTGCATTATTCGTAATAGCGGGTTTCCACTTATTTCCGATTGTTTCGCGTCTGACTTGTCTACCCGTGAAAAGATCTTACTTCGCTTATGTTTATATCTGCAAAAACGTTCTCCGGAGCACTCGCACCCCGGTCCGGGTTTCTATAATGGGTGAGATAGAGAATGATCATACTGGATAATTATATAAACTGTGCTGCGAACTCACAAAATGGAAGGTCTGTTCAGTAGGTTTTTTTCAAACGGTTGTACTCAATTAAAGCATCAGCATCGCTTCTTCTACAGCATTCTTGACCATTATCCGTCTAGTATCTTCTGATACTCGTATCTTTGCAGATAAAGCCTCATATAGGTTGGCTTCTTGTTTGAATAAATCAGCATAAAAATCAAATTCTTTTGATGTATCTATTGATATTATTTGGCTACTATTGAAACGATTTGCTCTTACTATACAGTTCGTTACCACGAACTGTTTGATAGAGTATGATTTTTTGTACTAAATTTAGAAAACCTGCCGATGTGACTGTATGAAGAATGTCCAGATACATCATCAAACCTATAATTACTTACTCATTACCAGTTGCTGTAGCGCAGCGGCTAGTGAGCTCTCCTCCTGACAAGGAAGATAGAAGTTCAAGTCGCTCTACAGTAACAATTTGTTGTCCGTAAGTGAAACTGAATAGGCTCGGATAAATTAGCTACCACCAGATAAATAATCGTTTCTTTATCTTCCTGATATGGAATAGTGAACTTGTATCCACAATGTTTAACTTTTACAAACAAGTCATGACAGTCGAACTAGTCAAACAAGATATTAGCGTATCTAAACTAGTCATGGCCGTATCCAGGGTGAGTAGGGGGTTTGAACCCCCCCCCCCGCTGAAATGTTTGTCTGACTCGTAAAAACGTAACAAAAATAGACACAAACAAATTTTGAATGCGTTTTTTGAGATTCTATGTGCCTGTGTTCAAAAGGAATGGCAACAGAGAAAACAGGCAGAAATTAACTGAAAGTAACTTGAAATTTGATTCATATTTGATCAAATTTCATCAAATTTCAGAAATTTGATGCAGTATTCATCGGTCATTCAGAGCGATAACATCTATTAGTTTAAAACAGTTAATACACAATTCAGTGCGCAAGGACGGGAAGAAGTTAGCCACGCCCCCCAGTATAGCAGTGTCTCCGGATTAAGATTCATTTCTTTGACAACTGAAGAAGAGAGCGCTACAAATCTGTGTCCCGGGCTAAAGCGGGACGCAACGAATAAACTCTACTGCCGGAGAATATTGCTGGCAGAGATTAAGGTAGGCAATCTTAATTATTTTGAATATGCAATCAGAAAGGGAGGGGAATCAGGTTCAGCCACCTCAACTTCCGGATGCGTCAGATCCCGACGCTATTTCTCAGTTTATGCGTGAAATAAATTTCAAACTTGATTTGATCCCTCAGCTATCAAACAGCTTATCCGGTATAGAGGCAAAAATGAATAGTTTTAGTGAACAGCTAGATACAACAAAATCAGAAATTTCAAACGATCTAGCGGAAATGAGGAACAAACTCAGGGAGTCTACACTGAAAATTGACGCATTGGAGGCAGAAATAAAGCGTTCTAACCTCGTGTTTTACAATTTCCCTGTGACTGGTCCATCCCAGTCGAGTTTGAAGGATGAGCTTTGTGAGTTTCTTAGCTGGTGCCTCCCGAACCTACAGCTTTCTCGGAGGGACATAAAGGATGCTTTCCGCCTGAGATCAGGCCCTGTAATAGTTAAGTGGCATGAATTGGAAATACGAAATACGGTTCTCAGGAATAATTTTGTATTGAAACAAAACGGCGTAGGGATTGCTCCGGACTACACTACGCATCAACGCGAGACTAGAAAAAATTTTAAGCCAGTGCTGTCCCAAGCCCTAGTAAAAGGCCAAAATGCGCGGCTCAAAGACGATAGGCTTATCATTGAAGGTAAAACATACACATACGACCGTGAATGTCAAAAAATAAAAGAAATGACGGTAAGCCACCCAATTAGGGCCCCTAATGCAGCACAGAGTAACTCAGAGATCAGAGGTTTAAATCCCGCTAATGTGAATGAAAATAACCAAAGTTCAGTCCAGAATTTCACTTCAGATCAGTCGGACTGTTCTGGTAATGAAAGTGACACGAACACGATAGTTGAAAGAAACAGCAACTTGCCGAAAACAAAAGGAACAGGGAAAGGTCGTAAAAGTAGCGAGATTAGCCCCGTTGATAATACTTACAGTCGCACCGCTAGAAATGTACGGCAAAGAAATGAGAAGCCATCGACAAGCCGGGTTACTGAAGGAAATCAGCCACCAATTTACAGACAAAACACACGCCCGTTCAGGCAGCCACAAAAAAAACAGCCTTGGCAGTACATAGGTATTAATAGACCTAGGGGCGACGATTATTACCGGTTAGCTTTCCCCCGAGTGATTACGGAGCCCAATAGCATCGACAAGTCCATACACAAACCCTGAAGTTTGTATCTTGGAATGTACAGGGTATAATAAATAAGTTAAGTTCTGTGGAAAGTGATTTGTCAAATTTTGACTTTGTAGCATTAATTGAAACCTGGCATTGCCCTAGTGAAACTCCAAAAGTAAGAGGTTTTAATGTGGAAAGTGTATCGCGAGAGTTAGCTTCTAACAATCGTTATTTTGGAGGCATTGTAGTGTTGATAAAAGATGAGTCTTTCAAAAGTTATACAAAGCTGAAAAGTAAATCTGAAAATCTTATTTGGATTAGATTAGAATGTTGGGATGGACTGTGTATTGTAATAGGATCGATTTATATTCCGCCTCAAAATATCTCGTACCGAAATGAAGATACGTGGAATTTGTTGGTAAAAGAATTAGATGAAAAAAGAGCTAATTTTGAAAATGATAGATTGATATTAATGGGCGATTTTCATGCTTATACTAGTGATGAAGTTGAATTAAATGATGTGTTAATTCCAGGTATTCAGTCAGCAGTCCCAACCGTCTACAGAATTCCCAGAGCTAGCAGGGACAAAAAAAGAAGAATAAATCAATGGGGTAGAAGGTTGCTGACACTATGCGCAGAATCGGGTTTGATGATTGGAAATGGAAGATTTGGAAAGGATAATAATCGGGGTGAGTTTACCTGCGTATTTGGGGCTAAAGCAAGTTTAATTGATTATGTTTTGGTGGATATTCGCTGGGATCCGAATTACCTTAATGTGGATGTGCTTAAGCTAGTAGGATCAGACCATCTACCAGTATTTTTAGAAATTAGATCAAGGAGTGCTCCCCAAATGAGGGATATTTCAAGTGATAGTCGTATTTATAATAATAATGTTAGACGTCAGATACCGAGGGAATGGTCTACAGAGGAAAAGGTTAAATTAAGTGAAGCGTTTTCAGAGGATGATGTAGCTATAAGATTAAGGGATTTAGAGAAGATAAATAACCATGATAGATTGATAGAAGAGTTCACGGAGATTTTACATGAAATAGCAGGCCCAGTTCTAGGAAATAAAGGAGGTTGTAAGGATATAGAATTTTTTGATGAGGAATGTAGAATAAAAAAATTAGAATTGATTAATGAAATGGAGATTTTATGGGAAGAGGAAATAGAGGAAAATAGGCTTCGACTAGTAACAAGGTTTAAAAATGTTCGCCGGGAGTATAAACGCCTTTTAAAACAGAAGAAGAGACTGGCTATTCAAAACGGTTAGGAAGAGCTGATCCGGTTTTATGAAAAGAGTGATACGCGGTCTTTCTGGAGAATGATAAAAAAAGATTTTTCCATAGCTCAGCCAAAAGTACCTGACCCGAAAACATGGCCTACATACTACAATGACGCGGTTCATGAAGACTATTCGTTTGACTGCTGGTTCAGCGACGAATTATCGAATACAGAGAATGAGACCAGTCTCCCACTGAAAGAACACGATTATGATCTGATAAAACCCGCATCGGAAGAAGAAATAGAAGAATGCATAAGCGCCATGGAAGGTGGATCAGCACCTGGTAGCGATGGAGTCCCAACAATGATCTTGAAACAATTCCAACTTTTATTTATGCCCATCTTCTTGGCTATCTTCAACTCAGTTCTGGTTTCCGGAGAATGGCCATCGCTGTGGAAAACATCCTTGATTTTGCCGCTATTCAAAAAGGGAGACCAAGCGGATCACAGTAATTATCGACCGATATCTTTAGTACCTAGTCTTAACAAAATATTAGAAATAAGACTAGATGCTAGATTAGCTCATTTGTTAGAAAACTATATGATATTGAAGGAGGAGCTGGCAGGATTTCGAGATGGTTATAAGGCTGTTGATAGGGTCGTAGTCTTACAGGTTCTTGTTGAGAAATATGAAAAAGGGAAGAATGGGTTGTACGTTGTATTTTTAGATATAGAAAAGGCCTTTCACAGTATTGATAGGACTTTCCTGTGCTTTGAACTGTTAAAGATAGGCTTACCAAGACTTTTCGTTAGGATACTAGCTGATATGTTTAGAAACACATTTGGTATAGTTAAAGTTTTAGGGAAGGGATTATCGTCACCGTTTGAAATTAGAAAAGGAGTAAAACAGGGTAGTAGTATTTCGCCTAGGTTGTTCACGTTGTATATAAATGATATTGTTGACCATTTTAAAAAGGTATGGGCCCCTTCACTGTCACTAGGGAACCTGACGTTATCTCTGTTGCTTTTTGCTGATGACGCGGTATTGATAGGCAAGTCACCAGAGGAGCTCCAAATATTATTGAGTATATTAGAAGAATATTTAGATAGAAAGAAACTAGTGTTGAATATTAAAAAGACTGAGATTGTGGTATTTAGAGGAACTCGTGTGAATAATGATGATCAAAATGTAGAATTTTATTATAAAGGCGAAAAAGTAAAAGAGAGCGAAAATTTTAAATATTTGCGAGTAACACTTTCAGCAAAAGGAGGATGGAAAGAGCATGTAAAACAGATGATTAAGAGAGGGAAAGCGGTTTCAGCTGCCATTTTACGTAATTCAAGGCTTTCAAGTATAAAAGATTTAAAAATGCATAAATATGTTTTTAATTCTAAAGTTTTGCCTACTATCCATTACGGAGCTGAACTTTGGGGGCATGACCCGGCACCACAATTGGAGTCAATTCAGCTGCAACACTTTAAGAGATTAATTGGTCTTCACGTAACGACCCATAATCAGGCTATAAAAGGTGACCTAGGTATATTTTCGCTGAGAATGAGTAGATTAGCACAGATGATCCGGTACTGGCTAAAGGTTTTAAGTCTGTCAGAAGATAGGTTAGCAAAAGCAGCTTATCTGGAGATGCTACGGTCGAAACGTAAAAGATCGTGGCCGTATCAAATAAAAAACGTTTTAGATGGATTAGGATTATCATATATTTGGAATGAGGGGCTAGGTCCCTCAGATCAGGGTGAGTCGTTTTTGGCTATGATTTTAGAAAGAAAAAAAAACCAAGAAGTCCAACTGTGGAGCCAGGCAGTTAAAACTTCTGGAACATTAAAGTTTTATTCCCAGGTAAAAGACATATTTGGATTCGAATATTATTTTAAACTAGGATTACCGGGGGAGACATTGAGGACTTTGTTTCGGATCCGAGCAAATTGCCTGCCACTAAAGAATAGAAAAAGAGTATTTGAAAGAAATAGGGTGGCCCCAGATGCAAATGCGGATTACTCTTGCCCCAGATGTAACCTAGGTATTGAGGATGTCGCCAATATTCTCACCGAGTGCCAGCAAATTTCTATATTAAGGTAAAATTATTTTGAGGGTGTTAAATGGGTGTTCCGGGGTATCCTGAAAACGACTGTAAAAAGATCAATCAGGCAGTTATGTAATTATGTAAATGAAGCGCAGACATCAATGAGTGAAATTTGATATTTATGTTATTTTTCTTGTGGAGTGTGATTAAGAATACTGTTCTGTATGGCCTGTTTTTTTTTGGCTTATAATAAATTATTATTATTATTATTATTATTATTTTGGCGAAAACATTTTCGACTGACCTAATTTGTTTGCAAGTAGCAAACAAATAAGGCACTTTGGATTTTGTCGCTTTTTAGAAAGATGCTGCTAATAAATATCAGCAGTTTTGTTGTGTTATATTTTGGCTGAGTTGGCTTGATATACTGGTAATTAGCTGTGCCCGACATAAAATTTCTTTTGAACTTTTTTCTCAGGAAAGATTCTCAGATGTTTCAATTACTTGCAGTATGGGCGGGATAATTCACAAGTTTTAATAATATGGGGAGCTCCTAGCCCCTCGCCCCTGTTTCTAGGAAAGATTTACATAAAGGATCGATATAGTTCATCATAAATTGTGTCGGTGTAAAGAATCTCATATAGTAGTTATTAATAGAAGTTTTGTTTAGACTTTTAATTGACAAATATGTAAAAATTGCCTACGGCAGGATTTCTACCTCCCACCTTTGAAGTGAGATTCGAACATACTATTCGCTGCACCAAGCAGGCTTTTAAGGACATAATTTTCAAACAGTTCGTGGTAGTGAACTGTATAGTAAGATTGACTCGGCTCAATAGTAACCGAAACTCTAAAAAACGGAATTTTAATATCAATATATACATAAAAAATATCGGGTTTTTATTCTGATTTGAAATATATAAGTTTCATGAAGTTTACTCATATTTAAAAAGGGTCCCTCGAGATTTGAACTCAGATCACAGGATTCAAAGTCCTAAGTACTAACCACTACACCAACAAATGTTCATATAAGAAAGAATTTAACAGTATGCGATAACTTAAAGACTGAACTCTAACCATTAGTATTATCAAACAGTTTGTGATAACGAACTGTAAAGTTATCCGGGTTGCAGCGGTAGCTAGCAACCTAGTAAGAGACGATCACGTCCAATATTAAAAAATATAAAAACAAAGAACTCCTAAAAAAAAGTCAGATCAAAACAAAAAGTACACCAATAGAACCACCTTGTCGGAAACCCCTATACACGAAACTTTCTGTCCCTTGGCTTGAACAGCAAGGGAAATATATTGGCTTGAAAATCAAGAAAAGTTACAGCTACAACAGCATTCTGGCTAAACGGGATATTTTTTTTCTTTTTTTTCCTTTCCACAGATAGCTTGGCACTGGAACATCGTAGAGTTGTTCAATGGCTCATTTTAAAGGAAATTAATTGGGTTAAAAATCTTTTGTTACTAAAATAAATTATTTATAAAAGAGAATAAATTTTTCAACTAAAAACTGCATTTTTGATGTCTTTTCATACTGCAGTATTTTCAAAGATATTTGATTTTTGTACATAAATCATAATCGTATACCAGCGGTAAGATTTGAACCCACGCCTCCGAAGAGACTGGTGGCTAAGACCAGAGCCTTGGACCACTCGGCCACGCTGCCTCTCATAACTATATATGTGAATCCGGGTTGCAGCAGTAGTTAGCAACCTAGTAAGAGACGATCAGTCCAATGCTAAGAAATATAAAAACCAAAACTCCTAAAAAATAGAGTCAGATCAAAACAAAAGTACATCATTAGAACCACCTTGTCTGAAACCCTACTAGATAAATAATGAATGTCGTCATAGTTTTATTATATCTATTACGTGAATAGAAAAACACGACATTATTTTGTTATTTCTGAAGACGTCATGAAATAATACCATTACGCCATGACGTCATGAAATAAAATCAATACACCATGACGTCATAATTAGTATATAAAAAGGGAAAGATGTAAATGGTGTCATTCATGATTTACATGATGGTTAAATCAAAGCAAGCTACACGCAAGTTAAAAAAAAAACAGTACTACACAAAAAACAGAGATAGCATTTTGAAAAGAGAAAAGCAAAGGTATTCAACCGACCAGGCGTATCGAGAAGTGAAAATTGAGAGAGCCAAAAAAACATCAAGGAGCGTTATCACAATGATGAAGTTTATAGAGAGGCAACAATTCAGCAAGCTAGAGAAAAGATCAAGGAGCGTCATCACAATGATGAGCCTCATAGAGAAGCAATAATTAAGCAGGCTAGACAAAAGAGCAAGGAACGGTATGATAATGATAGAAATATAAATTATAGTAAAAGACGATCACGCCCCATAGTAAAAACTAAAGTAACCCATAACTCCTAAAAAAAGATTCAGATCAAAACAAGAAGTACACTATTAGAACCGCCATGTCCAAAACCTCAATATAGAAAACTAGCCGTCCCTTGGCTGGAATAGCAAGGAAAATATATTGGCTTGATTATAGTAAAGAACGAACTTAAGCCCAAAGGAGCTGAACCCTTTGGTTCATTCACTTAATCTTCATTATTTTAACTAGGATGCAACTAAAACGAGTCTTTTTTAAATTTTAAATTTAAAAGATATTGCTTTAAATCAATATATTTAGAGTTCTCCCTGAAGGGGAATCGAACCCCGTTCTCTCGCATGACAAGTGTTTATGCTTACCATTGTACCATCGGAGACTAAATGTAATACATATAATACATTCTTTAATACACTAAAAGATTATATGAAGAATCGATCTGGTTAATAATCTAATGATCGTCTTTTAATATAACTTTACCACGAACTGTTTGATTGCTTCAAAAATCAAATATCTTTGAAAAGACTGCAGTATGAAGACATCAAAAATGCAGTTTTTAGTGGAAAAATTGTTTCTGTTTTAAAAATAATTTGTTTAAGTTACAAAAGGTTTTCAACCCCATTAATTTTCTTTAAAAGGAGCCATTGAACAACTCTCTACGATGTTCCAGTGCCAAGTTATCTGTGGAAAAGAAAAAAAAAAGAAAAAAAGATGCCGGTTAGGCAGAATGCTGTAGTAGCTGCCACTTTTCTTGATTTTCAAGGCAATATATTTCCCTTGCTGTTCAAGGCAAGGGACAGAAAATTGTTTATACAGGTATTTCGGACAAGGCGGTTCTAATGGTGTACTCTTTGTTTTGATCTGACTCTTTTTATAGGAGTTATGGGTTTTTATATTTTTTAACATTGGACGTGATCGTCTCTTACTAGGTTGCTAGCTACCGCTGCAACCCGGATTCAAGGAATTGAGCAGATAACTAAGTATAATATATGCAATGGTATGTTCTTCAAATGATCGTCTTTTAATGTACTTTGTAAATTGAGAAAAATTTTACGAATGTTTTACCGGGATTACGAAAAATATTCAAAATTAAAGATTAAAATTATCTCTGAAAGAATAGATTTTGTTGAAAAGTCAGCTAGAGATGCTTTCGCAAAACTTCATAGTAATATCCAAAAGAAATGTTGCATGTTTAGTGAAAAGCTTCCAAGGTATGGACCGGCAACTGTGGAACAGTTTATAGATGTAATGGGAAATCTTATACATCACTGTGAATATATGGAGCCATAATTGTCCTTTACTTAGTTTCAGCTTAAATTCGATGATCGAGCCTTTATGCAACTAGCTACCTTGCAACCCAGAAATATTACATTTCTTAGTATTAGACGTAATCCTCTCTTGCTATGTTGCTAGCTACGGCTGTGACATGGATCTTAAGTGATAATATCTTAATATTTCATTTACTATGGGCTAGAGTTCGTTCTTTACTATAATTCCAGGAGACAAAAAGCAAAACTAATTTTAGAATTTTCATGTATTTTTGTTGTTTAAATTAAAAAATTACTATTACTGATTAGGCATCATAAATATTTTTGCAGTTTACATAATAATTTTAGCGATTAAGCCAAAAAAGAAAATTTTGGTTCCAGGAGTTTCGGTTACTATTGAGACAAGTAGCTATTATTGCTATAGAGTTCATTACATGGACTGTTTTATTGCTTCAAAATTCAAATATCTTTGAAAAGACTGCAGTATGAAAATACATCAAAAATGCAATTTTTTTGACAAAATTGATTCTACTTTAAAAAGTATTTTATTTTTAAATACAAAAGTGACTAGATGTTGCAATTTCCTTTAAAATGAGCTATTATACAGCTCTCTATGATTTTCCAGTGCCCAGCTAGCTGAGCAGAAAAAAAAGCGGAAAGAAAAAAATATCCCGTTTGTGGAGAATAACGTGGTAAAAGTCAATTTTCTTGATTTTCAAGCCAATATATTTTCTTTGTTCTTCAAGCCAAAGAGCGGTAAGTTTCCTTTATAGAGGATTCGGACAAGGCGGTTCTAATGGTGTACTTTTTGTTTTGATCTGACTCTTTTTTTAGGAGTTGTGGGGTTTTATATTTCTTGACTTTGGAGGTGATCGTCTCTTACTAGGTTGCTAGCTACCGCTGCAACCCGGATACTATGGGGCGTGATCGTCTCTTAATAGTTAGCTAGCTACCGCTGCATCCCAGATTATGGGCTGGAAGTTAGTTCTTTACTGTAAAATTTTACTATGAGCTAAGGTTCGTTCTTTACTGTAAAATCGCTGCAAACCGGATACGACAACTCCTTCGATACGAAGTGCCTGACTGAAGAAGAAAAAACACATTGTGCCTACATCGTTCTTTACTCAGGCAGTGCTATGCGCTGCCTATGACAATAAACTGATTACACACAGGAAAAAGCCTACTGCTTTTTCTTCTTTGAAATAGTAAGAGACGAGTCTCAAACAATCAAGTAGCTAGCTAATTCCAATGTATGCAATTTTTTGTTATTCCAATGATCGTCTTTTATTGTAACTATTGCTCGGATACCATGGATACACAAGTTTACACAAGATGCAAAGAACGCACAGGCTGATCTTTGTAAATTGAGAAAAATTTTACGAATGTTTTACCGGGATTACGAAAAATATTCAAAATTAAAGATTAAAATTATCTCTGAAAGAATAGATTTTGTTGAAAAGTCAGCTAGAGATGCTTTCGCAAAACTTCATAGTAATATCCAAAAGAAATGTTGCATGTTTAGTGAAAAGCTTCCAAGGTATGGACCGGCAACTGTGGAACAGTTTATAGATGTAATGGGAAATCTTATACATCACTGTGAATATATGGAGCCATAATTGTCCTTTACTTAGTTTCAGCTTAAATTCGATGATCGAGCCTTTATGCAACTAGCTACCTTGCAACCCAGAAATATTACATTTCTTAGTATTAGACGTAATCCTCTCTTGCTATGTTGCTAGCTACGGCTGTGACATGGATCTTAAGTGATAATATCTTAATATTTCATTTACTATGGGCTAGAGTTCGTTCTTTACTATAAAAATCTTATACATCACTGTGAATATATGGAGCCATAATTGTCCTTTACTTAGTTTCAGCTTAAATTCGATGATCGAGCCTTTATGCAACTAGCTACCTTGCAACCCAGAAATATTACATTTCTTAGTATTAGACGTAATCCTCTCTTGCTATGTTGCTAGCTACGGCTGTGACATGGATCTTAAGTGATAATATCTTAATATTTCATTTACTATGGGCTAGAGTTCGTTCTTTACTATAATTCCAGGAGACAAAAAGCAAAACTAATTTTAGAATTTTCATGTATTTTTGTTGTTTAAATTAAAAAATTACTATTACTGATTAGGCATCATAAATATTTTTGCAGTTTACATAATAATTTTAGCGATTAAGCCAAAAAAGAAAATTTTGGTTCCAGGAGTTTCGGTTACTATTGAGACAAGTAGCTATTATTGCTATAGAGTTCATTACATGGACTGTTTTATCGCTTCAAAATTCAAATATCTTTGAAAAGACTGCAGTATGAAAATACATCAAAAATGCAATTTTTTTGACAAAATTGATTCTACTTTAAAAAGTATTTTATTTTTAATTACAAAAGTGACTCGAGGTTGCACGTTCCTTTAAATTGAGCTCGTATACTGCTCTCTCTGATTTTCCAGTGCCCCGCGCGCTGAGCAGAAAGAAAAAGCGGAAAGAAAAAAATATCCCGTTTGTGGAGAATAACGTGGTAAAAGTCAATTTTCTTGATTTTCAAGCCAATATATTTTCTTTGTTCTTCAAGCCAAAGAGTGGTAAGTTTCCTTTATAGAGGATTCGGACAAGGCGGTTCTAATGGTGTACTTTTTGTTTTGATCTGACTCTTTTTTTAGGAGTTGGGGGGTTTTATATTTCTTGACATTGGAGGTGATCGTCTCTTACTAGGTTGCTAGCTACCGCTGCAACCCGGATTTAGTGAAAAGCTTCCAAGGTATAGACCGGCAACTGTGGAACAGTTTACAGATGTAATGGGAAATTTTATACATCACTGTGAATATATGTAGGCATAATTGTTCTTTACTTAGTTTCAGCTTTAATTCGATGATCCAGACTTTATGTACTAACTACATCCAAAGACTATGACGTCATTGATTAATATTGTATAAAAAAAATTAAGTTTTTCGTAAAAAAAAATTAATTAAAAAAAAAAAATTAAGTACACTTAGCGCTAGATCTAGAGATTTCCTTTAAAATGAGCCATTGAACAACTCTCTACGATGTTCCAGTGCCAAGCTATCTGTGGAAAAGAAAGAAAAAAATATCCCGTGTGGGGAGAATAACGTGGTAAAAGACTATTTTCTTGATTTTCAAGCCAATATATTTTCTTTGTTATTCAAGCCAAAGGGCGGTAGGTTTCCTTTATGGAGGATTTGGACAAGGCGGTTCTAATGGTGTACTTTTTGTTTTGATCTGACTCTTTTTTTAGGAGCTACGGGTTTTTATATTTCTTAACATTGGAGGTGATCGTCTCTTACTAGGTTGCTAGCTACCGCTGCAACCCCGATTGCTAGCTACCGCTGCAACCCGGACTGTAGGTTGCTAGCTACCGCTGCAACCCGGACTGTATAAAAAGACCTAATTGACAAATCAGTTACTATGAGCGAGAGATCGTTCTTTACTGTAATCAGTTACCACTTGGGTTTTCTTTTATCCTATATCATTACAAACAGTAAAAAGCCTACGGCTTTTTCTTCTTTTAAATAGTAAGAGACGAACCTCAAGTTTACTACCCCTGGAACCACAATTTATCAGTTACTATGGATGAGAGATCGTTCTTTACTGTAGCGACCCGGATAACCTATACTATAATTAAGTGGCGTATAATATTTAGCATAGGTAAGAGGTCGTTCTTTATTATATACGTAAGATAATAGAGGGAAGAGTTCGTTCCTTATTGTAAAAAGACATCAAAATGCAGTTTTTGGTGGAAAAATTTATTCTCTTTTAGAAATAATTTATTTTAGTTACTATAGATTTTTAACCCAATTAATTTTCTTTAAAATGAGCTATTGAACAATCCTCTACGATGTTCCAGTGCCAAGCTATCTCTGGATACAAAAGAAAAAAAAAGAAAAAAAGAAAAAAATATCCCGTTTAGGCAGAATGTTGTAGTAGCTGCCACTTTTCTTGATTTTCAAGCCAATATATTTCCCTTGCTGTTCAAGCCAAGGGACAGAAATTTTACTATGCAGGGGTTTCAGACAAGGCGGTTCTAATGGTGTACTTTTTGTTTTGATCTGACTCTTTTTTTTAAGAACTATGGGTTTTTATATTTCTTAACATTGGACGTGATCGTCTCTTACTAGGTTGCTAGCTACCACTGCAACCCGGATTATGTATTCATGAATGAGACCATTTACAGTTTTGACGTTTCTTATATAGTAATTATGACGTCACTGCATCAAAAATACAGTTTTTATTGGAAAAATTTATTCTCTTTTAGAAATAATTTATTTTATTTACTATAGATTTTTAAACCAATTAATTTCCTTTAAAATTAGCTATTTAAAAACCCTATCCGATTTACCAGTGCAAAAATATATCTGGATACAAAAGAAAAAAAAAAGAAAAAAAAAAAAGAAAAAAATATACCGTTTGGGGAGAATAACGTGTTTAAAGTCAATTTTATTGATTTTAAAGCCCATATATTTCCCTGGTTGTTAAAGCCCAGGGCCAGAAAGTTTCCTATGCCGGGGTTTCGGACAAGGCGGTTCTAATGGTGTACTTTTTGTTTTGATCTGACTCTTATTTTAGGAGCTATGGGTTTTTATATTTCTTAACATTGGACGTGATCGTCTCTTACTAGGTTGCTAGCTACCGCTGCAACCCGGATTCTTAGCATTGGACTGATCGTCTATTACTAGGTTGCTAGCTACTGCTGCAACCCAAATTCACATATATATTTATTTATGAGAGGCAGCCTGGCCGAGTGGTCCAAGGCACTGGTGTTAGCCACCAGTCTCTTCAGAGGCGTGGGTTCAATTCTTACCGCTGGTATACGATTATGTTTGAAAGACTGCAGTGTGAAAAGACATCAAAAATGCAGTTTTTGGTGGAAAAATTTATTCTCTTTTAGAAATAATTTATTTTAGTTACTATAGATTTTTAACCCAATTAATTTCCTTTAAAATGCGCTATTGAACAACCCTTTACGATGTTCCAGTGCCAAGCTATCTGTGGAAAAGAAAAAAAGAAAAAAAGAAGAAAAAAAAAAGAAAAAAATATCCCGTTTAGGCAGAATGTTATAGTAGCTGCCACTTTTCTTGATTTTCAAGCCAATATATTTCCCTTGCTGTTCAAGCCAAGGGACAGAAATTTTACTATGCAGGGGTTTCGGACAAGGCGGTTCTAATGGTGTACTTTTTGTTTTGATCTGACTCTTTTTTTAAGAACTATGGGTTTTTATATTTCTTAACATTGGACGTGATCGTCTCTTACTAGGTTGCTAGCTACCGCTGCAACCCGGATTCACCAACGATGTTCCAGGGCCCCGCAATCTGAGGAAAGGAAGAAAAAAAAAGATCCCGTATATGCAGAATATCTACTTGACTGACACAATTTATGATGAATTCTATCGACCCTCTATTTAACCTAGCAAAAAACACACTAATTTAAAAATTTCAGGTATTTTTCTAGCTTTAATTAAAATTTTTAAATTATTTCTAAGACACCATAAACATTTTATAATTTTAAATTGGATCCTGAATTTGAATCTCGTGATCTGATTTCAAATCTCGGTTGTTTTATTTTAAGGTAAATTTGTGTAGTACTGTTTTTTAAACTTACATGTAGCTTGCTTTGATTTAACCATTATTTAATCATTGGCTGAATATTTTAGTCACGTATCAAGTACCAAGAACCTAGCAAAAACTTCAACTAATTTTGAAATTCTTAGGTATTTTTCTAGTCTAAATTAAAAGATTAAAACTATTGCTCAGATACCATAAGTATTTTTGCAGTTTATAACTTTACCGATTCTGAACTGAAAACGAAAATAAAATAAAAATTTTTTTTTCAATTTTTAGTCGCTCATTACGTCATATATGGTTATTTAGTAATATTTTATATTACTATATTTTATATTTCATGATTACAAAATGTAATTAGAGGTCGTTCTTTATTGTAAAAATCCGAATACTGCTGCAATCTGGATAGCTTGCAGCTATCCCTGGAACCACCATATATATGTTACTATGGGCGAGAGATCGTTCTTTACTGTAAACCAGTATCTACCCATTATTATCATACCGTTCCTGGCTCTTTTGTCTAGCCTGCTCAATTTCTACTTCTCAATACGCCTGGTCGGTTGAACACCTTTGCTTGTCTCTTTTCAAGATACTATCTCTGTTGTCTGTGTAGAACTGTTTTTTTAACTTGTGTGTAGCTTGCTTTGATCTAACCATTATTTAATTCATGATTGAGACCATTTACATCTTTGTCGTTCTTAAATATTAATTATGACGTCATGGCGTAATGATTTTATTTCATGACGTCATGGCGTTATGATATTATTTCATGACGTCTTAAGAAACAACAACATAATGTCGTGTTTTTCTTCTCATGTCATAGCTCTAATAAAACTATGACGACATTCATTATTTATCTAGTAGGGTTTCAGACAAGGTGGTTCTAATGATTTACTTTTGTTTTGATTTGACTCTATGTTTAGGAGTTCTTGGTTTTTATATTTCTTAGCATTGGACTGATCGTCTCTTACTAGGTTGCTAGCTACTGCTGCAACCCAGATTCACATATATAGTTATGAGGGGCAGCGTGGCCGAGTGGTCCAAGGTGCTGGTGTTAGCCACCAGTCTCTTTGGAGGCGTGGGTTCAAATTTTACCGCTGGTATACGATTACGATTTATGTACAAAAATCAAATATCTTTGAAAAGACTGCAGCATGAAAAGACATCAAAAATGCAGTTTTTGGTGAAAAAATATATTGTCTTTTAGAAATAATTTATTTTAGTTACTAAAGATTTTTAACCCAATTAATTTCCTTAAAAATGGGCTATTGAACAACTCTCTACGATGTTCCAATGCCAAGCTATCTGTGGAAAAGAAAGAAAAAAAATATGCAGTTTGTGGAGAATAACGTGGTTAAAGTCAATTTTCTTGATTTTCAAGCCAATATATTTCCCTTGCTGTTCGAGCCAAATAACAGAAGGTTTCCTATACAGGGGTTTTGAACAAGGCGGTTCTAATGGTGTAATTTTTGTTTTGATCTGACTCCTTTTTTAGGAGCTATGGTTTTTTTTTATTTCTTAACATTGGACGTGATCGTCTCTTACTAGGTTTCTAGTTATCTCTGCAACCCGGATTTACTGTAAAATAATTGATAAACACCATTTATGATGAGCCTTATCGGTCTTTTATGTAACGTCTCTTACTAGGTTACTAGCTACCGCTGCAACCTGGAATGGTGTTAGTCACCCGTCACATCGGAAGCATGGGTTTGAATCTCCCTGATGACAGTATTTTATACCAAAGCAAACAAATTACTAGTTTGAGTCTAAAATTATAATCTTGTTTTAGTTACTATGGGCTGAAGTTTGTTCTTTACTGTAATTTACTCAGGCAGTGCTAGCGCGCTGCCTATGATAATAAACTGATTAAACACAGAAAAAAGCCCATGGCCTTTTCTTCTTTGAAATAGTAAGAGACGAGTGTCAAATAATCAAGTAGCTAGCAAATTCCAATGTATGCAATTCTTTGTTATTCCAATGATCGTCGTTTATTGTAACTAGGTTTCAGCCATCTCTACAGTAATGATGCTGATGGAAATTACATAGTCCCTAGTTATGTTTCAGTTAACATGGGCGTCGTTTAACGTTAACAAGGTGTCGTTCTTTATTGTGATTAATAGTATACATTTCTTAAGTCTTAAAAGACTTTTAGTCAAAATAACTTAATTTAAATATAACATCATTCTTTTACTGACCATTATCTGGTATTTTATGTTGTCACTATCCTTTGGTGCACATCATGCAGCTCAGGATCTTTTTATTTTGTACTAAGTTTAGGCTAGTACCAAGTTAAAATTAAAAAGAGGCATCCTTTATAAGAAACAACCAGCAAAGATGTCTAAAGGACAACATGCTATATTTTTGTCATTTAAGAGAAAATCATGCTCCCTTAGATTGTACCCAGAAAAATAAACTTTTACCAAACATGTGTATAGAGATTACTGCCTGATTAGGAAAGAGTTGACAGGGCATGATTGATCCTTTATCACTGAGAATTGTACTGCTTGATGTCTCAGTTGCTGCAGTAAATTGAGCTCAAAAACCCAAAACACAACCATTTATGACCAAAGAATTAAAGAAAGCAAGAAATAAAAAAGGAAAAAGCATTAAAGACTATATAAACAGAATATATATGATAAGAATCACTATACAAAACATACCAAGGCACAAAATCATGTCAGAAATCTATCCAGAAAGCTATTTGAACAGCATAAGGAGGCTATAGCAGCAAGTCAAATCCAAAATGCTCTTGGAATTATTCATCAGTCTGTAAACCTGGTAGACATTCTGCTACACAACTTAAAGGGAAATACATGTAGTAGTTGACACAACTACAAATGCTGTAAACAGGCAGTTTACATTTGTATTTACTCCACCCAATAATACTCCTCTTCTAGACCCTCCCCCCACCTATACCATCATAGCCTGTGACGGATAAAACACTTAAAAAGTAGCATTTCCAAATATGTGACTAAGCATATATTTTATAACATTGGACGTGATCGTCTCTTACTAAGTTGCTAGCTACCACTGCAACACGGACTAAATCGATCCTTTATGTAATCATATATATTATTATCAAACCTGATTACAAACAGGAAAAAGGATACGGCTGTTTCTTCTTTGAAATAGTAAGAGACGAACCTCAAACAATCAAGTAGCTAACTAAGTCTAATGTATGCAATGGTTTGTTATTTCAATGATCGTTATTTAATGTAACAGCAACCCGGATCAATTAACTTGGGTTAGAGGTCGTTCTTTATAACACAAGTAACTACCCCTGGAACCACCATATATCAGTTACTATGCATGAGAGATCGTTCTTTAATGTAATATAACGAATGCCCATGCTTTCTTGTGTCCCTGTAATTGATTTCACAATAATCCAAGCCGCCAAGGTAGAAATTAACCACTTTGTCAGTTGAAAATTTTAATGCTATATTATTTTCAAGGATATCAAAAAGAATTTGACATAATTCAATATCCGTCGGATAGAGCTTGCAGATATCAGGGTGACATTGCCAAGTAACCTGCTGCCCAATTTTTGGTTTTGAATGTTTACTCAGATTGTTATAGGTGACTTCAGCCATCATAATTTCCTTGTCAGATCTAGATTCAGAGCATTTTTCAATAGTTGTCTCGTACTTTTCAGGACAGTTTGTTCTACTACACAAAGAATTTTTTGCCAAATATTCAGTAGAACTAAAAGAACTGTTTAAAACACAGTTAGAAATGCTTTTTTCTTGAGTCGGTGTTCCAGAAATTTGTTCTAAATCATTAGTCTTACAAACACATATACTAATAACCCTAACAGGCTCGTTTTCGCCATAATTGAAAAACATTGCTTTTCCTTCGCTGTTGATAGGTATGCTTGTAGATATATTTTTATTGCTGCTACATAAACTGCAATTGCTCCTTCCAAAATTAATATACGAATTTTCTAAGAAGTACGCCTCCGTATATTCACTGTGTTGTCGAAAATTTTCCAGTGCATCTATAAACTGTTCCGCAGTTGCCAATCCATACCTTGGAAGCTTTTCATTAAACTGACAACATTTCTTTTGGATATTACTATGAAGCTTTGCCAAAGCATTTCTAGCCGACTTTTCAACAGCATCCGCTCTTTCAAAGAGAGCCTATGATTATGCGTTTTTTTATTTCTTAACATTGGACGTGATCGTCTCTTACTAGGTTGGTAGCTACTGCTGTAACCCTGATATGACAACTTCTTTAATACGAAGTGCCCTGGTATGGAAAAAAATAATACATTGTGCCAACATCGTTCTTTACTTGGGAAGCGCGATTGCGCTGCCTATGATTTTACTATATAAACGCTCCACACTCCTATACACACCTTTCAGTTAGCATGGTGGTCTTTGTAGTTCAATTACTATAGGCTATAGTTCGTTCTTTAATATAATTTTTCTATTCACGTCATAGCTCTAATATAAAACTATGACGACATTCATTATTTATCTAGTAGGGTTTCAGACAAGGTAGTTCTAATGATGTACTTTTGTTTTGATCTTAGTCTATTTTTAGGAGTTTTGTTATATTTCTCAGTATTGGACTGATCGTCTCTTACTAGGTTGCTAGCTACTGCTGCAACCCAAATTCACATATATATATATTTATTTATGAGAGGCAGCCTGGCCGAGTGGTCTAAGGCACTGGTGTTAGCCACCAGTCTCTTTGGAGGCGTGGGTTCAAATCTTACCGCTGGTATACGATTATGTTTGAAAGACTGCAGTGTGAAAAGACATCAAAAATGCAGTTTTTGGTGGAAAAATTTATTCTCTTTTAGAAATAATTAATTTTAGTTACTATAGATTTTTAACCCAATTAATTTCCTTTAAAATGAGCTATTGAACAACCCTCTACGATGTTCCAGTGCCAAGCTATCTGTGGAAAAGAAAAAAAAAGAAAAAAATATCCCGTTTGGGGAGAATAACGTGGTTAAAGTCAATTTTCTTGATTTTCAAGCCAATATATTTCCCTTGCTGTTCAAGCCAAGGGACAGAAAGTTTCCTATACAGGGGTTTCGGACAAGGCGGTTCTAATGGTGTTCTTTTTGTTTTGATCTGACTCCTTTGTTAGGAACTATGGGTTTTTATATTTCTTAACATTGGACGTGATCGTCTCTTACTAGGTTGCTAGCTACCGCTGCAACCCGGATAAAATAATGAACATATTATGAATGAACCACAGTGTTCAGTTTCTTTGAACTTGAGTTCGTTTTTTAACTATAAATACAAACAGGAAAAAGCCTACGGCTTTGTCTTCTTTTAAATAGTAAGAGACGAAACTCAAACAATCAAGTAGCTAACTAAGTCCAATGTATGGAATGGTTTGTTATTTCAGTGATCGTCTTTTAATGTAAAAATATAAATACTGTAATCTTAACTATAGTGAAGTTGCGTATGCAAGTTAGTATGGGGAAGAGTTTGATCTTTATTGTATCGTCTCTTACTAGGTTGCTAGCTACCGCTGCAACCCGGATGATCGTCTTTTAATTTAAAAATATAAATACTGTAATCTTAACTATTAATTGCTTCAAAATTCAAATATCTTTGAAAAGACTGCAGTATGAAAATACATCAAAAATGCAATTTTTTTGACAAAATTGATTCTACTTTAAAAAGTATTTTATTTTTAATTACAAAAGTGACTAGATGTTGCAATTTCCTTTAAAATGAGCTATTATACAGCTCTCTATGATTTTCCAGTGCCCAGCTAGTTGAGGAGGAAAACCAAGCGGAAAGAAAAAAATATCACGTTTGTGGAGAATAACGTGGTTAAAGTCAATTTTCTTGATTTTCAAGCCAATATATTGACTTTGTTATTCAAGCCAAAGAGTGATAAGTTTCCTTAATAGGGGGTTTGGACAAGGTGGTTCTAATGGTGTAATTTTTGTTTTGATCTGACTGTTTTCTCAGGAGTTAGGGGTTTTTATATTTCTTAACATTGGACGTGATCATCTCTTACTAGGTTGCTAGCTACCGCTGCAACCTGGATTGCTAGCTACCGCTCCAACCCGGATAATGTTATTTCAATGATCGTCCTTTAATGTAATTTAAACGTGGTAAGACGTATATATTATGAATTAGCAAAAAATGGGCTTTTAAATGAGCTACTAGTTAAGCAGATAAGGTTTAGTCCCAAAAAGTGGTGTCTGACCTCTTAGAATCTCCTCTGCTTTGAGTCAATTGTGTTAAAGTATTTTTAATAGTCCTTTAGGTTAAAGGAGACAAAATTTGGCAACACTGTAATCAGTTTGAAAGATTGGGCGATCGGCAAGGGATGTTTTCTTCAAAATTTGGCAACACTGAACATAGGGCGATGGCCAGGGCGATGAGCGATGGGCTATTACTTCAGGCTGGTTGAAGCAATTAGCTTTTCACATTCTTTTAGGAGGAAATTGAAATAAAATAAAAATCCATGCTTAAAGCAAGAGATTCTGATACACTGATACAAGAAATACACCTTTAAATAGAGATACTGGAGATATTCCTATAAAACAAATTTACAATAACTTAAAATAAGGATTCAAATAAATTATTCTTCGGTTTAAATTAAGATCATCTGTTCATACTTTTAATGAAAATTAGGTCAGAAGACAAGCTAAGTCGATTACTAAGCAGAGAATTCTTGCCCAATATAATTGGTGAATAGTCTTTCATTTATTTTGGCTTGTTTTTTTTGGTTAGTTTGATTCAGTCTTTTTTCTGCTCAGTTAGAGTTAATTCAAAAGATTAGTCTTCCTTCTTTTTTTGGAGCTCTGAAGATGGCTGGGCAGAAGTCCCTAACGAAATACCTAAATCTATCACCTCGGACATTACCTTCATTTTCTCGGCTATTTAATTTAAGTTTTTCTTTCTTGTTTGTCATATGTCAATCCTGCTTCTAGTCCTTTCTGTCTTTAACAGTTCACAGAACTAATGTATTTTTATTTCAGCAAATATTTAACCATTTTAAAATTATATTTACCTGTACTAGAATACACTTTATCGTTCTGATACCAAGAGACCAAAGTCAGACAGACCACTTTTTAAACCAGAGAACACAACTACACATAAAACAGAATCATATTCAATTTTTTTTTTCTGACAGCTTCTTCGTGCTTTTGTGCTCTGAAAATTGCAAGGCGTCGTAAAATATGTAAGATGGCGGTAAAATACGTAAAATACCAAATAAATACGTAATTTACGTAAAAGATGTAAATTACGAAAAATAGATAAACTAAAATTTTACGTGGGTCCGTAAAGTTATTACGTTATATATATGGGTCCGTTGTCCGTATGGGTCCGTGGGTCCGTTATATATATATTATATGTATATATATATATATATATATATATATATATATATATATATATATATATATATATATATATATATATATATATATATATATATATATATATATATATATATATATATATATATATATATATATATATATATATATATATATATATATATATATATATATATATATATATATATGAATTAATAATTGGAACAAGTGAAGAATAATTATATCAAACTGAAAATTATATATACTGAAAATGAACAGAAAATGTATATATATATATATATATATATATATATATATATATATATATATATATATATATATATATATATATATATATATATATATATATATATATATATATATATATATATATATATATATATACATATCAACTGTCTAAGGACTATCAACTGTCTTCAACTGTCTAAGGACTTAAATTCTGTTGAAAACTTTTTAAGAAATAACCTTCCATCTGACATTTTTATGCGAATTAAGGAAATGGCCATTAGATCTTTTCGCCATGATTTTCATTTGTCCAAGGTTCGTTTGGTTGACAAGTTTAATAAACTTTTGTTTGAGAATTTCCAAGATTCAGATATTTTTTATCCTCGTCATTGCCTGAGTCCAGCATTTAAGAATTTTTATTCTAAACCTCTTAATATTCAACAGGAAGCCGTTTTGTCAAAGGGTTCTAAGTTCTGTTTTCCAACTCCAGTCTCCTATTCAAAAATAATTTCAAAGGTGGAATCAGGAATTATGGTTTCTATAGATAAGGTTGATACTCCTCAAGAACTCAGAGCCGAGATCGTAAGAAAACTAAACACCTTTAATATGAACTTAATTGGTAAAGACATTTCACAAAAAAATGACATTAAAATCCTTTCAGATTTGAAAAAGGATAAATTCCTTACTATAACCAGAACCGATAAGGGAAACACGATCGTAATTGTGAACACTGAAGACTATAATAATCATATGAAATCCATTATATCAGACACTATTACATACAAAAAACTTGATTTTGATCCCACAGATAAATATTTAAAATCAACAAGAAAGGAAATAGAGTCAATGAAAAATAATTTTCACATTACCCCACAGTTTTATAACAAATATTATCCTAGGGGTTGTTCGGCACCCAAGATCTATAGCAAGATTCATAAGACTGGAGCCCCCCTCCGCCCCATTGTGTCAACTTTTCCGTCACCTGTTTAAAAATTAGGAAAATGGTTGTCGGTAGCTTTGCGTCCACTTTTGGGAACACAAAAATCATATTTAAAAAATTCGACTGATCTTATTAATAAATTTCAAAATTTCACGCTGGAGGATAGTTCAATTCTTTGCAGTTTTTATGTTGTGTCCATGTATTCAAATTGTGATTTAAAAAGGTGCGAGGATATTTTAAAAAGTAAATTAGAAAAACACTTTGATTTAATACAGGATGTGACTTTAGCCAGTTTTGATATTGAAGTCATTATGAGACTAATTATTCTGGTAAATGAATTTTCTTTTTATTTTGGTTTTCGAGGGGAGTTTTATAGACAAATTTTTGGGTTACCTATGGGGGCTTCTCTTTCTCCTTTATTGGCAAATCTATTCATAGATGCCATTGAAACCTCCGCTATAAATAGTTTTAGAATCTCCCCTTGCTTCTGGGGTAGGTTCATGGATGATGTGGTGTGCGTTTGGAAACATGGATTGGACTCCTTAGACCTATTTTGTAAGCATTTAAATAGTTTTGATAATAATGTTAAATTTACAGTTGAGTTTGAGGATAATAATAAATTACCTTTTCTGGATATTTTATTAATTAAAAGGGATCTCCATTTACTTTTCTCGATTTGCAGAAAACCTACGCACAACGATAAGTATTTAAATTTTCATTCCTACCATCCAATATCGGTGAAACGGGGGGTAGTAATTTCACTAGTGTATAGGGCTTTTAGAATTTGTTCCCAGGAATCTTCGGATTCGGAATTGTTATACTTGAGGGATATTTTGTTTTTTAATAGTTACCCAATTAAGTTCATTGATAAAATAATTGAAAATAGACGGGTTAAACATGATAGTAGGGTTATTGGGTTTCTCAGTCTTTAGATTTAGTTGTATCAAAAAGCTTCATTTCATTACCATAATTACCTGGTTTGGGTGAGAAACTTTCACGGGTTTTACGTAATTTTGGTATTGATACATGTTTCCAATCGTTGAGGCCAATGGGTGTTTCTTTTGTTCTGGTAAGGATTAAGGATTTAACCCAGGGAAATTTATTAAGTGGGGTGTATGAAATTCCGTGTTCTTGTGGGAAGTTCTATATTGGTAGGACTCACCATCAATTTGTTGAAAGGTTTATTGAACATCGAAACTCAATAGAAAAAACCCTACAATTAAGCAAGCCTCCAGAAACTTTCGTTTCAGCTTTAGCAGAGCATATTTGGCTTCAACCAGATCATTTTGTTAAATTTGATGAAGCCTTGGCTATATCTAATGATAAGGGTTACACCCAATGGGCGAGGGAAGCCATAGAAATTAAAAAACATATGTTTGCTAAGCTTTCCATAAATAGAGACACAGGTAATTTAAATATTGACTCAATTTATGATATTCTTAGGAGTTTTGGGTTTTTATATTTCTTAGCATTGGACTGATCGTCTCTTACTAGGTTGCTAGCTACTGCTGCAACCCAAATTCACATATATAGTTATGAGACGCAGATTGGCCGAGTGGTCCAAGGCGCTGGTGTTAGCCACCAGTCTCTTCGGAGGCGTGGGTTTAGATCTTACCGCTGGTATACGATTATGATTTATGTACAAAAATCAAATATCTTTGAAAAAACTGCAGTATGAAAAGAAATCAAAAATGCAGTTTTTAATTGAAATATTTATTCTCTCTTAGAAATAATTTATTTTAGTCACAAAAGATTTTTAACCCAATTAATTTACTTTATAATGAGCCATTGAACAACTTTCTACGATGTTCCAGTGCCAAGCTATCTGTGTAAAAGAAAAAAAACGAAAAAAACATATGCCTTTTAGGCAGAATATTGTAGTAGCTGTCACTTTTCTTGATTTTCAAGCCAATATATTTCCCTTGCTGTTCAAGCCAAGGGACAGAAAGTTTCCTATACAGGGTTTTCGGAAAAGGCGGTTCTAATGGTGTACTTTTTGTTTTGATCTGACTCCTTTTTTAGGAGCTATGGGTTTTTATATTTCTTAACATTGGACGTGATCGTCTCTTACTAGGTTGCTAGCTACCGCTGCAACCCGGATCTTAATGTAATAAAAATAATTTATTTTAATTACAAGAAGTTTTTAACCCCATTAATTTTGCTTTAAAATGAGCCATTGAACAACTCTCTACGATATCCCAGTGCCAAACTATCTGTTGAATTACTAACCTATATTATAATTAAGTGGCGTATAAAATTTAGTACAGGCAAGAGGTCGTTCTTTATTGTAAATAGTCTCTCTTAGAAATAATTTATTTTAGTAACAAAAGATTTTTAACCTAATTAATTTCCTTTAAAATGAGCCATTGAACAACTCTCTACGATGTTCTAGTGCCAAGCTATCTGTGGAAAAGAAGAAAGAAAAAAGAAAAAAGAGAAAAATATGCTGTCTAGGCAAAATGTTGTAGTAGCTGCCACTTTTCTTGATTTTCAAGCCAATATATATCCTTTGCTGTTCAAACCAAATAACAGAAAGTTTACTATACAGAGGTTTCGGACAAGGCAGTTCTAATGGTGTACTTTTTGTATTCATCTGACTACTTTTTTAGGAGCTATGGGTTTTTATATTTCTTAACATTGGACGTGATCGTCTCTTACTAGGTTGCTAGCTACCGCTGCAACCCGGATTGCTAGCTACCGCTGCAACCTGGATCTTTGGACGTGGACGTGATTTTGAACATTGGACGTGATCGTCTCTTACTAGGTTTCTAGCTACCGCTGCAACCCGGATACTGTAAATTTCCTGTAAAATGAGCCATTGAACAACTCTCTAAAATGTTCCAGTGCCAAGCTATATGTGGAATTACTAATCTATACTATAATTAAGGGGCGTATAAAATTTAGCATAGGCAAGAGATCGTTCTTTATTATAATTTCTTAACATTGGACGTGATCGTCTCTTACTAGGTTGCTAGCTACCGCTGCAACCCGGATGATCTGACTCTTTTTTTTAGGAGTTAAGGGTTTTTATATTTCTTAACATTGGACGTGATCGTCTCTTACTAGGTTGCTAGCTACCGCTGCAACCCGGATGATTTGTTATTCCGATAATCGTCTTTTAATGTAATCTAATTGTGTACTTTTTGTTTTGACCTGACTCCTTTCTTAGGAGCTATCCTTTACAAGGACATCATCTATGTTAAGATTTCTTCAGTTACTAGGGACTACAGATTGTTCTTTAATTTAACAGCATAAAAATCCGATTCTTTTTTTATGTCATTCTTTAATATACCCAGATTTATGTAATCTTTCTAATTGATTACAAACAGGAAAAAGCCTACGGCTTTTTCTTCTTTGAAATAGTAAGAGACTAGCCTCAAACAATCAAGTAGCTAACTATATCAAATGTATTTAATGGGTTTTTATTCCAATGATCGTCTTTTAATGGAAAATTTTAATATATTGACCTTAAATATAACTGTACTAGCCTATACTATAGTTAAGTGGCCTATAAAATTTAGTATAGGCAAGAGGTCGTTCTTTATTATAAGGTATACGATTATGTTTGAAAGACTGCAGTGTGAAAAGACATCAAAAATGCAGTTTTTGGTGGATAAATATTCTCTTTTAGAAATAATTTATTTTAGTTACTATAGATTTTTAACCCAATTAATTTCCTTTAAAATGAGCTATTGAACAACCCTCTACGATGTTCCAGTGCCAAGCTATCTGTGGAAAATAAAAAAAAAAGAAAAGAGAAAACAATATCCCGTTTGGGGAGAAAAACGTGGTTAAAGTCAATTTTCTTGATTTTCAAGCCAATATATTTCCCTTGCTGTTCAAGCCAAGGGACAGAAAGTTTCCTATACAGGGGTTTCGGACAAGGTGGTTCTAATGGTGTACTTTTTGTTTTGATCTGACTCCTTTTTTAGGAACTATGGGTTTTTATATTTCTTAACATTGGACGTGATCGTCTCTTACTAGGTTGCTAGCTACCGCTGAAACCCGGATTAAGAAACAAATTATTTTAGTTACTATCGATTTTTAATCCAATTAATTTCCTTTAAAATGAGCCATTGAACAACTATCTACGATGTTCCAGTGCCAAGCTATTTTTGGAAACAAAGAAAAGAGAAAAAAATATCCCGTTTAGGCAGAATATTGTAGTAGCTGCCACTTTTCTTGATTTTTTAGTACTAATTTTTTAACTTGCGTGTAGCTTGCTTTGATCTAACCATTTTGTATTCATGAATGAGACCATTTACAGTTTTGACGTTTCTTATATAGTAATTATGACGTCACTGCATCAAAAATACAGTTTTTATTGGAAAAATTTATTCTCTTTTAGAAATAATTTATTTTAGTTACTATAGATTTTTAACCTAATTAATTTCCTTTAGGATGAGCTATTGAACAACCCTCTACGATGTTCCAGTGCCAAGCTATCTCTGGATACAAAGAAAAGAGAAAAAAATATCCCGTTTGGGGAGAATAACGTGGTTAAAGTCAATTTTCTTGATTTTCAAGCCAATATATTTCCCTTGCTGTTCAAGCCAAGGGACAGAAAGTTTCCTATAAAGGGGTTTCGGACAGGGCGGTTCTAATGGTGTACTTTTTGTTTTGATCAGACTCCTTTTTTAGGAGCTATGGATTTTTATATTTCTTAACATTGGACGTGATCGTCTCTTACTAGGTTGCAAGCTACCGCTGCAACCCGGATGATCGTCTCTTACTAGGTTGCTAGCTACCGTTGCAATTTGTTCTTTACTAGGTTTAAGCCATCTCTAAAGCCATGATACTGGTGGAAATTAAATAATCTCTATTTATGTTTCAGTTAACATGGGCTAGGTGTCGTTCTTTATTGTAATCATGAATGAGACCGTTTACATCTTTGTCGTTTTTATATAGTAATCTTTATTATAATCAATTTCTGTGTGGGAAATTTTTACTTATGATGATAATTAAAATTTCTTAATGCAATAAAAATAATTTGTTTTAATTACAAAAGGTTTTTAATCCCATTAATTTCCTTTAAAATGTGCCATTGAACAACTCTCTACGATGTCCCAGTGCCATGCTATCTGTTGAATTACTAACCTATACTATAATTAAGTGGCGTATAAAATTTAGTATAGGCAAGAGGTCGTTCTTTATTATAATTAATGTAATAAAAATAATTTATTTTAATTACAAGAAGTTTTTAACCCCCTTAATTTTCTTTAAAATGAGCCATTGAACAACTCTCTACTGTGTTCCAGTGCCAAGCTATCTGATGAATTACTAACCTATACTATAATTAAGTGGCGTATAAACTTTAGTATAGGCAAGAGGTTGTTCTTTATTTTAAATTAATGGTGTACTTTTGTTTTGATCTGACTCCCTTTTTAGGAGCTATGGGTTTTTATATTTTATATTTTATATTTTTATGTTTTTATATTTATATTTCTAAATTGGACGTGATCGTCTCTTACTTGGTTGCTAGCTACCGCTGCAACCCGGATTGCTAGCCACCGCTGCAACCCGGATTTTATTTCTTAACATTGGACGTGATCATCTCTTACTAGGTTGCTAGCTACCGCTGCAAACCGGATCTTTACTATAATTACTATAGGTTATAGTTCGTTGTTTAATGCAATACTTGTCGAAAGATGAACGTGTACAAATATTGCATTCACTTATTACGTCACATATGGTTATCTTTTAATGTATTAATTACAAACGGGAAAAAGCCTACGACTTTTTCTTCTTTGAAATAGTAAGAGACGAACCTCAAAGAATCAGGCAGCTAACTAAGTCCAATATAAGCAATTGTTTGTTCTTCTAATGATCATCTTTTAATTTGGCGTTTCTTATTAGGTTGCTAGCTACCACTTAAACCCGGAGTATGTAATAGGTTGCTAGCTACCGCTGCAACCTAGATATTCTTATTTCTGCTACTCTGGGCTAAGGTTCGTTCTTTCATATAAAACTAGCAAAACATTTTTAAAGTCTGATGAAGATTTAACTAATGTGTCAAAAGTAAGGTTGCACGTCGACGATTTTGTTTTGGCCTTATTATAATTGGTATGGTGAAATGATATGATGCATATGGCTCTTAAATAATACTTCTTTATGGTCCCATATAGTCTAGTGGCTAGGATAGTTAACTTTCACTTAACAGGCCCGGGTTCGAGTCCCGGTGTGGGAAAATTTTTAACTCTATAATCTTCGAACATTTGAACCTTTTATAATCTATAATGATGTATAATATAAATACTGTAATCTTAACTATAGTGAAGTTGCGTATGCAAGTTAGTATAGGGAAGAGTTCGATCTTTATTATAATTAGGAACTATGGGCTTTTATATTTCTTAACATTGGACGTGATCGTCTCTTACTAGGTTGCTAGCTACCGCTGCAACCCGGAAAACAGGAAAAAGCCTACGGCTTTTTCTTCTTTTAAATAGTAAGAGACGAACCTCAAGTGTACTACCCCTGGAACCACCATTTATCAGTTACTATGGATGAGACATCGTTCTTTACTGTAGCAACCCGGATAACCTATACTATAATTAAGTGGCGTATAATATTTAGCATAGGTAAGAGGTCGTTCTTTATTATAATTTCAGGAATTAATTTAGTTTTATTTGACAAAAAAGATCTTTTACGAGGAATCAGGCAGCTAACAAAGTCCAACATATGCGATAGTATGCTCTTTGAATGATCGTCTTTTAATTTAATATTCTCTTTTAGAAATAATTTATTTTAGTTACTATAGATTTTTAACCCAATTAATTTCCTTTAAAATGAGCTATTGAACAACCCTCTACGATGTTCCAGTGCCAAACTATCTCTGGATACAAAAAAAGAAAAAAAAAGAAAAAAAAAGAAAAAAATATCCCGTTTAGGCAGAATGTTGTAGTAGCTGCCACTTTTCTTGATTTTCAAGCCAATATATTTCCCTTGCTGTTCAAGCCAAGGGACAGAAATTTTACTATGCAGAAGTTTCGGACAAGGCGGTTCTACTGGTGTACTTTTTGTTTTGATCTGACTCTTTTTTTTAGGAACTGTAGGTTTTTAGATTTCTTAACATTGGACGTGATCGTCTCTTACTAGGTTGCTAGCTACCACTGCAACCCGGATTAGTATAGGCAAGAGGTCGTTCTTTATTATAATTAACATTGGACGTGATCGTCTCTTACTAGGTTGCTAGCTACCGCTGCAACCCGGAATATGGACTAAGGTTCGTTCTTTCATGTAAAACTAGCAAAACATTTTTTAAGTCTGATGAAGATTTAACTAATGTGTCAAAAGTAAGGTTGCAAGTCGACGATTTTGTTTTGGCCTTATTATAATTGGTATGGTGAAATAATAATACGCATATGGCTCTTAAATCATACTTCTTTAGGGTTCAATATGGTCTGGTGGCTAGGATAGTTAACTTTCACTTAACAGGCTCGGGTTCGATTCCCGGGGTGGGAAAATTTTTAACTCTATAATCTTCGAACATTTGAACCTTTTATAATTTATAATGATGCATAATATAAATACTGTAATCTTAACTATAGTGAAGTTGCGTATGCAAGTTAGTATAGGGAAGAGTTCGATCTTTATTATAACAACCCAAATTCACATATATATTTATTTATGAGAGGCAGCCTGGCCGAGTGGTCCAAGGCACTGGTGTTAGCCACCAGTCTCTTCGGAGGCGTGGGTTCAAATCTTACCGCTGATATGCGATTGTGTTTGAAAGACTGCAGTGTGAAAAGACATCGAAAATGCAGTTTTTGGTGGAAAAATTTATTCTCTTTTAGAAATAATTTATATTAGTTACTATAGATTTTTAACCCAATTAATTTCCTTTAAAATGAGCTATTGAACAACCCTCTACGATGTTCCAGTGCCAAGCTATCTCTGGATACAAAAGAAAAGAGAAAAAATATCCCGTTTAGGCAGAATGTTGTAATAGCTGCCACTTTTCTTGATTTTCAAACCAATATATTTCCCTTGCTGTTCAAGCCAAGGGATAGAAAGTTTCCTATACCTGGGTTTCGGACAAGGCGGTTCTAATGGTGTACTTTTTGTTTTGATCTGACTCCTTTTTTTAGGAACTATGGGTTTTTATATTTCTTAACATTGGACGTGATCGTCTCTTACTAGGTTGCTAGCTACCGCTGCAACCAGGATACTGCTGCAACCCAAATTATAAGAGGCAGCCTGGCCGAGTGGTCCAAGGCACTGGTGTTAGCCACCAGTCTCTTCGGAGGCGTGGGTTCAAATCTTACCGCTGGTATACGATTATGTTTGAAAGACTGCAGTGTGAAAAGACATTAAAAATACAGTTGTTGGTGGAAAAATTTATTCTCTTTTAGAAATAATTTATTTTAGTTACTATAGATTTTTAACCCAATTAATTTCCTTTAAAATGAGCTATTGAACAACCCTCTACGATGTTCCAGTGCCAAGCTGTCTCTGGATACAAAAAAAGAAAAAAAGAAAAAAAGAAAAAAATATCCCGTTTAGGCAGAATGTTGTAGTAGCTGCCACTTTTCTTGATTTTCAAGTCAATATATTTCCCTTGCTGTTCAAGCCAAGGGACAGAAAGTTTCCAATACAGGGGTTTCGGACAAGGTGGTTCTAATGGTGTACTTTTTGTTTTGATCTGACTCTTTTTTTAGGAACTATGGGTTTTTATATTTCTTAACATTGGACGTGGTCGTCTCTTACTAGGTTGCTAGCTACCGCTGCAACCCGGATTACTATGAGATAGACTTCGGTAGTTATTGTAATCGTTCCTTAATGTAAAATTTTCCAGTGCCCAGCTAGCTGAGAAGTAAAATCAAGCGGAAAGAAAAAAAGATGACGTTTGAGGAGAATATCAGGGTTAAAGTCAATTTTCTTGATTTTCAAGCCAACATATTTTCCTTGTTATTAAAGCCAAGGGACGGTAAGTTTGTTATATAGAGGTTTTGGACAAGGCGGATCTAATAGTATACTTCTTGTTTTGACCTGAATCTTTTTTCAGGAGCTATTGGTTACTTTAGTTTTTACTATGGGGCGTGATCGTCTCTTACTAGGTCGCTAGCTACCGCTGCAACCAGGATATCCGTTGAAACTTACATATTTCCCATTTATAATGAAATGTTATTCCCCTGATCGTCTTTTAATGTAATTGTTCATCTAATGATCGTCTTTTAATATAACTTTAATATAAAATATAGGCTAGAGTTCTTTTTTTATTGTACCTTACTAAATTACAAACAGGAAAAAGCCTATGGCTTTTTCTTAATCGGAATAGTAAGAGACAACCTGGCTACAACCTACGATTGTGACGTCATTGATCAATATTATATATTAATTATAATCTAATTTTAGTTACTATGGGCTGGATGTTTGTTCTTTACTGTAATCAACAGCATCCGCTCTTTCAAAGAGAATTTTAATCTGTAATTTTGAATACTTTTCGTGATCCTGGTAAAACATGCGTAAAATGTTTCTCAATTTACGAAGATCAGCCTGCATTTTTGCAATCTTCTTGTATTTCTGAATGTAATTTTTCCCTTTGTCCTTATACGTTCTTCTGTACAACCTCGCAGAGAATTTAATTTTTTCATTATAGATTTTGTCACCCCAGTAACGCTCCTTGATCTTTTGTTTTGCTGTCTCAATTTTTACTTCTCGATACACCTGGACGGTTGAATACCTTTGCATTTGGTTTTTCTTATATTTGATGCGGTAATCTTCATCATTGTGATAACTCTCCTTGATCTTTTGTTTGGCTGTCTCAATTTTTGCATGTCTATAATCTTCATAATTGTGATAACACATCTTGCTGTTTTGTTTTGCTCTCTCAATTATTACTTCTCGATACGCCTGGTCGGTTGAATACCTTTGTTTTGCTCTCTCAATTATTACTTCTCGATACGCCTGGTCGGTTGAATACCTTTGTTTTGCTCTCTAAATTTTTAATTATCGATGCGAATGGTCTGTTGAATACCTTTGTTTTGCTCTCTCAATTATTACTTCTCGATACGCCTGGTCGGTTGAATACCTTTGTTTTGCTCTCTCAATTTTTACTTCTCGATGCGCCTGGTCGGTTGAATACCTTTGCTTTTCTCTTTTCAAGATTTTATCTCTGTTGTTTGTGTAGTACTGTTTTTTCAAATTGCGTATAGCTTGCTTCGATCTAACCATTATTCTAATCAAGAATGAGAGAATTTACATCTGTGCCGTTCTTAAGTAGTAATTATGACGTCAAGGCGTAATGATTTTATTGACGTCAAGGCACAATGATATTATTTCATGACGTCATCAGAAACAACAATATAATTTCGTGTTTTTCTATTCACTTCATAGCTCTAATATAAAGCTACGACATTCATTATTTATCTAGTAGGGTTTCAGACAAGGTAGTTCTAATGATGTACTTTTGTTTTGATCTTACTCTATTTTTAGGAGTTTTGTTATATTTCTTAGCATGGGACTGATCGTCTCTTACTAGGTTGCTAGCTACTGCTGCAACCCAAATTCACATATATATTTATTTATGAGAGGCAGCCTGGTCGAGTGGTCCAAGACACTGGTGTTAGCCACCAGTCTCTTCGGAGGAGTGGGTTCAAATCTTACCGCTGGTATACGATTATGTTTGAAAGACTGCAGTGTGAAAAGACATCAAAAATGCAGTTTTTGGTGGAAAAATTTATTCTCTTTTAGAAATAATTTATTTTAGTTACTATAGATTTTTAACCCAATTAATTTCCTTTAAAATGAGCTATTGAACAACCCTCTACGATGTTCCAGTGCCAAGCTATCTATGGCAAAGAAAAAGAAAAAAAACGAAAAAAGAAAAAAATATCCCGTTTGAGGAGAATAACGTGGGTAAAGTCAATTTTCTTGATTTTCATGACAATATATTTCCCTTGCTGTTCAAGCCAAGGGACAGAAAGTTTCTTATACAGGGGTTTCGGACAAGGCGGTTCTAATGGTGTACTTTTTGTTTTGATCTGACTCCTCTGTTAGGAACTATGGGTTTTTTATTTCTTAACATTGGACGTGATCGTCTCTTACTAGGTTGCTAGCTACCGCTGCAACCCGGATTTTAGATATTTCACCGATGCTCTTTTGACAACCTGGATGCACAAAACGTCTTTTTATTGAATTCAAAAGCCCTCTCAGTATTCCCTGGAAAATCAGCTTTAATATAGTAGCCGTTTTTATTTTTAGATACTTCACTGATGCTCTTTTGACAACTTGGATGCACAAAACGCTTTTTTTATTGAATTCAAAATCCCTCTCAATATTCCCAAGAAGGTCAGCCTTAATATAGTAGCGGTTTTTAATTTTGATCGTCTTTTAATGTAATCTTACTAGGTTGCTAGCTACCGCTGCAACCCGGATACCGCTGTAACCCTGATAACAAACAGGAAAATATTACAAACAGGAAAAAGCCTACGGCTTTTTCTTCTTTGAAATAGTAAGAGAAGAACCTCAAACGATCAAGTAGCTAACTAAGTCCAATGCATGCTATAACTTTTTATTCCAATGATCGTCTTTTAATGTAACATATCAGTTACTATGGGAGAGAGATCGTTCTTTACTGTAATGTTAGCTACCGCTGCAACCCGGATAGCTAACTAAGTCGAATGTATGCAATGGTTTATTATTCTAATGATCTTCTTTTAATGTAATTTTGTTTTGATCTGACTCTTTTTTAGGAACTATGGGTTTTTATATTTCTAAACATTGGACGTGATCCTCTCTTACTAGGTTGCTAGCTACCGCTGCAACCCGGATTCTTTACTGTAATCTCTTACTAGGTTGCTAGCTACCACTGCAACCCGGATGATTTGTTCTTTACTAGGTTTCAGCCATCTCTACAGCCATGATACTGATGGAAATTATATAATCCCTATTGATGTTTCAGTTAACATGGGCTAGTTGTCGTTCTTTATTGTAATAAATTATAATCTTATTTTATTTACTATGGGCTGAAGTTCGTTCTTTACTGTAAAAAACGAAAATAAAATAAAAATTAATTTGTTCAATTTTGACGTCACGTCGCTAATAAAGTCATATATGGTTATTAGTACACAATGGGTTTTAGATATTACGTCATGTCCCTTATTACGTCATATATGGTTATTAGTAGATAATCGGTAAAATATTCGGTCTTTATTATAATTTTATATTTCTTAACATTGGAGGTGATCGTCTCTTACTAGGTTGCTAGCTACCGCTGCAACCCCGATTGCTAGCTACCGCTGCAACCCGGACTGTAGGTTGCTAGCTACCGCTGCAACCCGGACTGTATAAAAAGACCTAATTGACAAATCAGTTACTATGAGCGAGAGATCGTTCTTTACTGTAATTCGTTTAAATAGTAAGAGACGAAACTCAAACAATCAAGTAGCTAACTAAGTCCAATGTATGGAAGGGTTTGTTATTACAGTGATCGTCTTTTAATGTAATTCGATCTAACCATTATTCTAATAAAGAATGAAAGAATTTACATCTTAGTCGTTCTTAAGTTAAAAGTAAAGAATGAGAGAATTTACATCTTAGTCGTTCTTAAGTTAAGTTGTTTAAAATGAGCCATTGAAAAACTGCCTACGAAGTTCCAGTGCCAAGCTATCTGTGGAATGACTAACCCATACTATAATTAAGTGACGTATAAAATTTAGTATAGGCAAGAGGTCGTTCTTTATTATAATTTCCTTTAAAATGAGCTATTGAACAACCCTCTACGACGTTCCAGTGCCAAGCTATCTCTGGAAAAGAAAAAAGAAAAAAAAAGAAAAAAAATATCCCGTTTAGGCAGAATGTTGTAGTAGCTGCACTTTTCTTGATTTTCATGCCAATATATTTCCCTTGCTGTTGAAGCCAAGGGACAGAAAGTTTCCTATATAGGGGTTTCAGACAAGGCGGTTCTAATGGTGTACTTTTTGTTTTGATCTGACTTCTTTGTTAGGAACTATGGGTTTTTATATTTCTTAACATTGGACGTGATCGTCTCTTACTAGGTTGCTAGCTACCGCTGCAACCCGGATTATATTTCTTAACATTGGACGAGATCGTCTCTTACTAGGTTGCTAGCTACCTCTGCACCCTGGATATGTAATTTTGAATGCTTTTTATGATTCTGGTTAACATTGGACGTGATCGTCTCTTACTCGGTTGATAGCTACCGCTGCAACCCGGATAGCTACCCCTGAAACCCCCGTATATCAGTTACTATGGGCGAGAGATCGTTCTTTACTGTACTTCAGAAACATCGTGTTTTTCTATTCACGTCATAGCTCTAACAAAACTATAACGACATTCATTATTTATCTAGTAGGGTTTCAGACAAGGTGGTTCTAAATATGTACTTTTGTTTTGATCTGACTCTATGTTTAGGAGTTCTGGGTTTTTATATTTCTTAGCATTGGACTGATCGTCTCTTACTAAGTTGCTAGCTACTGCTGAAACCCGGATTCACATATATAGTTATGAGAGGCAAGCAGGCCGAGTGGTCCAAGGCGCTGGTGTTAGCCACCAGTCTCTTCTTAGGCGTGGGCTCAAATCGTACCGCTGGTATACGATTGTGATTTATGTACAAAAATCAAATATCTTTGAAAAGATTGCAGCATGAAAAGACATCAAAAATGTAGTTTTTGGTGGAAAAATTTATTCTCTTTTAGAAGTAATTTACGAGAATTTTAGAAATTTAGCTACTAAAGATTTTTAACCTAATTAATTTCCTTTAAAATGAGCTATTGAACAACTCTCTACGATATTCCAGTGCCAAGCTATCTGTGGAAAAGAAAGAAAAAAAGAAAAAAAAATATGCCGTTTGTGGAGAATAACGTGGTTAAAGTCAGTTTTCTTGATTTTCAAGCCAATATATTTCCCTTGCTGTTCACGCCAAATGACAGAAAGTTTCCAATACAGGGGTTTCGGACAAGGCGGTTCTAATGGTGTACTTTTTGTTTTGATCTGACTCCTCTGTTAGGAACTATGGGTTTTTATATTTCTTAACATTGGACGTGATCGTCTCTTACTAGGTTGCTAGCTACCGCTGCAACCCGGAAAATTACAAAAGATTTTTAACCCCGTTAATTTCCTTTAAAATGAGACATTAAACAACTCTCTACGATGTTCCAGTGCCAAGCTATCTGTGGAATTACTAACCTATACTATAATTAAGTGGCGTATAAAATTTAGTATAGGCAAGAGGTCGTTCTTTATGATAATATTCAAATGATCGTCCTTTAATGTAATTAATGTAATAAAAATAATTTGTTTTAATTACAAAAGGCTTTTAACCCAATTAATTTCCTTTAAAATGAGCCATTGAACAACTCTCTACGATGTTCCAGTGCCATGCTATCTGTTGAATTACTAACCTATACTATAATTAAGTTATAATTAACTATAGTGAAGTTGCGTATGCAAGTTAGTATAGGGAAGAGTTCGATCTTTATTATAATACTGATGGAAATTACATAATCCCTATTTAAGTTTCAGTTAACATGGGCTAGGTTTCGTTCTTATTAAAATGTTAGCCACCAGTCTCTTCGGAGGCGTGGGTTCAAATCTTACCGCTGGTATACGATTATGTTTGAAAGACTGCAGTGTGAAAAGACATCGAAAATGCAGTTTTTGGTGGAAAAATTTATTCTCTTTTAGAAATAATTTATTTTAGTTACAAAAGGTTTTTAACCCAATTAATTTCCTTTAAAATGAGCTATTGAACAACCCTCTACGATGTTTCAGTGCCAAGCTATCTCTGGAAACAAAGGAAAAAAAAAAGAAAAAAATATCCCGTTTAGGAAGAATGTTGTAGTAGCTGCCACTTTTCTTGATTTTCAAGCCAATATATTTCCCTTTCTGTTCAAGCCAAGGGACAGAAAGTTTCCTATGCAGGGGTTTCGGACAAGGCGGTTCTAATGGTGTACTTTTTGTTTTGATCTGACTCCTTTTTAGGAACTATGGGTTTTTATATTTCTTAACATTGGACGTGATCGTCTCTTACTAGGTTGCTAGCTACCGCTGCAACCCGGATCAGTTACCACTTGGGTTTTCTTTTATCCTATATCATTACAAACAGGAAAAAGCCTACGGCTTTTTCTTCTTTTAAATAGTAAGAGACGAACCTCAAGTTTACTACCCCTGGAACCACAATTTATCAGTTACTATGGATGAGAGATCGTTCTTTACTGTAGCAACCCGGATAACCTATACTATAATTAAGTGGCGTATAATATTTAGCATAGGTAAGAGGTCGTTCTTTATTATATACGTAAGATAATAGAGGGAAGAGTTCGTTCCTTATTGTAAAAAGACATCAAAATGCAGTTTTTGGTGGAAAAATTTATTCTCTTTTAGAAATAATTTATTTTAGTTACTATAGATTTTTAACCCAATTAATTTCCTTTAAAATTAGCTATTGAACAACCATCTACGATGTTCCAGTGCCAATCTATCTCTGGATACAAAAGAAAAAAAAAAGAAAAAAAGAAAAAAATATCCCGTTTAGGCAGAATGTTGTAGTAGCTGCCACTTTTCTTGATTTTCAAGCCAATATATTTCCCTTGCTGTTCAAGCCAAGGGACAGAAATTTTACTATGCAGGGGTTTCGGACAAGGCGGTTCTAATGGTGTACTTTTTGTTTTGATCTGACTCTTTTTTTAAGAACTATGGGTTTTTATATTTCTTAACATTGGACGTGATCGTCTCTTACTAGGTTGCTAGCTACCGCTGCAACCCGGATTTTAACCCCATTAATTTCCTTTAAAATGAGCCATTAAACAACTCTCTACAATGTTCCAGTGCCAGTCTATCTGTTGAATTACTAACCTATTCTATAATTAAGTTGCGTATAAAATTTAGTATAGGTAAGAGGTCGTTCTTTATTATAAATTCCTTTAAAATGAGCCATTGAACAACTCTCTACGATGTTCCAGTGCCAAGCTATCTGTTGAATTACTAACCTATACTATAATTAAGTGGCGTATAAAATTTAGTATAGGCAAGAGGTCGTTCTTTATTATATTTCCTATACAGGGGTTTCGGACAAGGTGGTTCTAATGGTGTACTTTTTGTTTTGATCTGACTCCTTTTCTAGGAGCTATGGGTTTTTATATTTCTTAACATTGGACGTGATCGTCTCTTACTAGGTTGCTAGCTACCGCTGCGACCCGGATTATGTATTCATGAATGAGACCATTTACAGTTTTGACGTTTCTTATATAGTAATTATGACGTCACTGCATCAAAAATACAGTTTTTATTGGAAAAATTTATTCTCTTTTAGAAATAATTTATTTTAGTTACTATAGATTTTTAACACAATTAATTTCCTTTAAAATGAGCTATTGAACAACCCGCTACGATGTTCCAATGCCAAGCTATTTCTGGATACAAAAGAAAAAAAAAAGAAAAAAAAAAAGAAAAAAATATCCCGTTTGGGGAGAATAACGTGGTTAAAGTCAATTTTCTTGATTTTCAAGCCAATATATTTCCCTTGCTGTTCAAGCCAAGGGACAGAAAGTTTCCTATACAGGGGTTTCGGACAAGGCGGTTCTAATGGTGTACTTTTTGTTTTGATCTGACTCCTTTTTTAGGAGCTATGGGTTTTTATATTTCTTAACATTGGACGTGATCGTCTCTTACTAGGTTGCTAGCTACCGCTGCAACCCGGACTAGCTACCGCTGCAATCCGGATTACACTCATTATTATGACCACAAACTGTTACATTTAATACTTAAGTTACTATGGGTTACAGTTCGTTCCTTATTGTAAATAATTCCAATGACCGCCTTTTAGTGGAGCATTTTAATATATTGACCTTAAATATAATAACTGTACTCGCCTATACTATAGTTAAGTGGCCTATAAAATTTAGTATAGGAAAGAGGTCGTTCTTTATTATAAAATTTCCGTACGGGAAATTTTTACTTATGATGATTTCTTAAGGAACATAATTAAAATTTCTTAATGTAATAAAAATAATTTGTTTTAATTACAAAAGGTTTTTAACCCAATTAATTTCCTTTAAAATGAGAGCCATTGAACAACTCTCTACGATGTTCCAGTGCCATGCTATCTGTTGAATTACTAACCTATACTATAATTAAGTGGCGTATAAAATTTAGTATAGGGAAGAGTTCGATCTTTATTATATTTTCTTAAATCCTGGATCACAAGACATCTTAGTAGCAATCCTTACGCGTGCTCGAGCTTTATTGCGTTTGGTGGCATTTTTATCTCTTTTAAATAAACTTTTCTTATATTTCAGGATGTTAGCTTTATTTTTTGTGTAGTAAAGTTTTCTATTAGTAGAAATTTGGATTGTTCTATTTTGATATTGTTTTTGGTTATTCTTTCTTTTTTTCCACTCGCGTGAGACCATATTTTTTCAAGATTTAAAATTATTAAGCACACAAAATCCCGTGTCGAGTATCTAAAACCTAGCATAAAACAAAACTAATTTTAAAATTTTCAGGTATTTATCTTGTTTGAATTACAAAATTAGTATTATTGGTTAGACACCATAAATATTTTTGCAGTTTAAATAATAAGTTTAGTGATTCTGGACTGAAAACTAAAATAATTGCAATTATGAGACAATAATATGGAGATATGTACTTTACGGGTTACAGGATACAATAATAAATTTGAACTGAGATGAAAAAAAAATTTCTTCCAGGAGACAAAAAGCAAAACTAATTTTAGAATTTTCATGTATTTTTGTTGTTTAAATTAAAAAATTACTATTACTGATTAGGCATCATAAATATTTTTGCAGTTTACATAATAATTTTAGCGATTAAGCCAAAAAAGAAAATTTTGGTTCCAGGAGTTTCGGTTACTATTGAGACAAGTAGCTATTATTACTATAGAGTTCATTACATGGACTGTTTTATTGCTTCAAAATTCAAATATCTTTGAAAAGACTGCAGTATGAAAATACATCAAAAATGCAATTTTTTTGACAAAATTGATTCTACTTTAAAAAGTATTTTATTTTTAAATACAAAAGTGACTAGATGTTGCAATTTCCTTTAAAATGAGCTATTATACAGCTCTCTATGATTTTCCAGTGCCCAGCTAGCTGAGCAGAAAGAAAAAGCGGAAAGAAAAAAATATCCCGTTTGTGGAGAATAACGTGGTAAAAGTCAATTTTCTTGATTTTCAAGCCAATATATTTTCTTTGTTATTCAAGCCAAAGGGAGGTAAGTTTCCTTTATAGAGGATTCGGACAAGGCGGTTCTAATGGTGTACTTTTTGTTTTGATCTGACTCTTTTTTTAGGAGTTGGGGGGTTTTATATTTCTTGACATTGGAGGTGATCGTCTCTTACTAGGTTGCTAGCTACCGCTGCAACCCGGATCATTCTTTTAGAAATAATTTATTTTGACGTTTATGAAGTCATTGATCAATCTTTTATATTAAATATGCAGTTTTTCGTAAAAAAAATGATTCTATTTTAAAAATAACTTGTGGTAATTACAAAAAGATCTTAACCCCATTAATTTCCTTTAAAATGAGCTATTGAACAACTCTCTACAGTGTTCCGATGCCAAGCTGTCTGTGGAATTACTAACCTATACTAGAAGTAAGTGGCGTATAAAATTTAGCATAGGCAAGAGGTCGTTCTTTATTATAAATGAATACCTTTGTTTTGCTCTCTCAATTATTACTTCTCGATACGCCTGGTCGGTTGAATACCTTTGTTTTGCTCTCTCAATTTTTACTTCTCGATGCGCCTGGTCGGTTGAATACCTTTGCTTTTCTCTTTTCAAGATACTATCTCTGTTGTTTGTGTAGTACTGTTTTTTCAAATTGCGTATAGCTTGCTTCGATCTAACCATTATTCTAATCAAGAATGAGAGAATTTACATCTGTGTCGTTCTTAAGTAGTAATTTATATTTCATGATTGCAAAATGTAATTAGATTTCGTTCTTTATTGTAACTATACTATAATTAAGTGGCGTATAAAATTTAGTATAGGCAAGAGGTCGTTCTTTATTATAACTATTAGTAGAAATTTGGATTGTTCTATTTTGATATTGTTTTTGGTTATTCTTTCTTTTTTTCCACTCGCGTGAGACCATATTTTTTCAAGGTTTAAAATTATTAAGCACACAAAATCCCGTGTCGAGTATCTAAAACCTAGCATAAAACAAAACTAATTTTAAAATTTTCAGGTATTTATCTTGTTTGAATTACAAAATTAGTATTATTGGTTAGACACCATAAATATTTTTGCAGTTTACATAATAAGTTTAGTGATTCTGGACTGAAAACTAAAATAATTGCAATTATGAGACAATAATATGGAATGTATTTTACGAGTTACAAACCAAAAAAAGTTTGGTTCCAGGATACAATAATAAATTTGAACTGAGATGAAAAAAAAATTTCTTCCAGGAGACAAAAAGCAAAACTAATTTTAGAATTTTCATGTATTTTTGTTGTTTAAATTAAAAAATTACTATTACTGATTAGGCATCATAAATATTTTTGCAGTTTACATAATAATTTTAGCGATTAAGCCAAAAAAGAAAATTTTGGTTCCAGGAGTTTCGGTTACTATTGAGACAAGTAGCTATTATTACTATAGAGTTCATTACATGGACTGTTTTATTGCTTCAAAATTCAAATATCTTTGAAAAGACTGCAGTATGAAAATACATCAAAAATGCAATTTTTTTGACAAAATTGATTCTACTTTAAAAAGTATTTTATTTTTAAATACAAAAGTGACTAGATGTTGCAATTTCCTTTAAAATGAGCTATTATACAGCTCTCTATGATTTTCCAGTGCCCAGCTAGCTGAGCAGAAAGAAAAAGCGGAAAGAAAAAAATATCCCGTTTGTGGAGAATAACGTGGTAAAAGTCAATTTTCTTGATTTTCAAGCCAATATATTTTCTTTGTTATTCAAGCCAAAGGGCGGTAAGTTTCCTTTATAGAGGATTCGGACAAGGCGGTTCTAATGGTGTACTTTTTGTTTTGATCTGACTCTGTTTTTAGGAGTTGGGGGGTTTTATATTTCTTGACATTGGAGGTGATCGTCTCTTACTAGGTTGCTAGCTACCGCTGCAACCCGGATGGAAACAAAGAAAAGAGAAAAAAAGAAAAAAATATCCCGTTTAGGCAGAATATTGTAATAGCTGCCACTTTTCTTGATTTTCAAGCCAATATATTTCCCTTGCTGTTCAAGTCAAGGGACAGAAAGTTTCCTTTACAGGGGTTTCTGACAAGGCGGTTCTAATGGTGTACTTTTTGTTTTGATCTGACTCCTTTTTTAGGAACTATGGGTTTTTATATTTCTTAACATTGGACGTGATCGTCTCTTACTAGGTTGCTAGCTACCGCTGCAGCCCGGACTATCGTCAAAATTTATTTTGTAATAATAATTATTTTATTAATTACAAAAGGTTTCTATAAACAGCAATTTCCTTTAAAATGAGCCATTACTAGGTTTTAAATGATCGTCTCTTACTAGGTTGCTAGCTACCGCTGCAACCCGGATACCCCTGGAACCACCATATATCAGTTACTATGGGCGAAAGATCGTTCTTTACTGTAACAAGCCAATATATTTCCCTTGCTGTTCAAACCAAATGACAGAACGTTTCCTATACAGGGGTTTCGGACAAGGCGGTTCTTATGGTGTACTTTTTGTTTTGATCTGACTGCTTTTTTAGGAGCTATGGGTTTTTTTATTTCTGAACATTGGACGTGATCGTCTCTTACTGGGTTGCTAGCTACCACTGCAACCCGGATATCCAAGGCACTGGTGGTAGCCACCAGTCTCTTCGGAGGCGTGGGTTCAAATCTTACCGCTGGTATACGATTATGTTTGAAAGACTGCAGTGTGAAAAGACATCAAAAATGCAGTTTTTGGTGGAAAAATTTATTCTCTTTTAGAAATAATTTATTTTAGTTACTATAGATTTTTAACCCAATTAATTTCCTTTAAAATGAGCTATTGAACAACCCTCTACGATAATCCAGTGCCAAGCTATCTGTGGAAAAGAAAGAAAAAAAAAATATACCGTTTAGGCAGAATCTTGTAGTAGCCGCTGCTTTTCTTGATTTTCAAGCCAATATATTTCCCTTGCTGTTCAAGCCAAGGGACAGAAAGCTTCTTATACAGGGGTTTCTGACAAGGCAGTTCTAATTGTGTACTTTTTGTTTTGATCTGACTCCTTGGTTAGAAACTATGGGTTTTTATATTTCTTAACATTGGTCGTAATCGTCTCTTACTCGGTTACTAGCTTCCGCTGCAACCCGGAATACAAACAGGAAAAAGCCTACGGCTTTTTCTTCGTTTAAATAGTAAGAGACGAAACTCAAACAATCAAGTAGCTAACTAAGTCCAATATATGGACTGGTTTGTTATTTCAGTGATCGTCTTTTAATGTAATTTAACATAAACTTCATTAATCGGATATTTTAATATATCCTATATGGTCTAGAGGTTGGGATAGCTCTCACCCAGTAGGCTTGAGTTCAATTTCTGTTTGGGAAATTTTTATTTATGATGATTTCTTAAGGAACATAATTAAAATTTCTTAATGTAATAAAACTAATTTGTTTTAATTACAAAAGGTTTTTAACCCCATTAATTTCCTTTAAAATGAGCCATTGAACAACTCTCTACGATATTCCAGTGCCATGCTATCTGTTGAAGTACTAACCTATACTATAATTAAGTGGCGTATAAAATTTAGTATAGGCAAGAGGTCGTTCTTTATTATAATAACAACCCGGATATCATAAAACAATTAATTAGCTTTTTACACATATCTCATATGGTCTACTGGTTTAGGATAGTTGGCTTTCAACCAATTTGCTTGGGTTCGAATCCCGGTGTGGGAATTATTTTTAAAACAAAATCAGGTGAAATTAATTAGCTAATTTGACAAGACATAGGTAACTAAGGGCAAGAGTTCATTCTTTACTATAAAACAGGCTCGGGTTCGATTCCCGGTGTGGGAAAATTTTTAACTCTATAATCTTCGAATATTTGAACCTTTTATAATTTATAATGATGTATAATATAAATACTGTAATCTTAACTATATTAACTATAGTGAAGTTGCGTATGCAAGTTAGTATAGGGAAGAGTTCGATCTTTATTATAAAATCTTCGAATATTTGAACCTTTTATAATTTATAATGATGTATAATATAAATACTGTAATCTTAACTATATTAACTATAGTGAAGTTGCGTATGCAAGTTAGTATAGGGAAGAGTTCGATCTTTATTATAATTTACTTCTCGATGCGCCTGGTCGGTTGAATACCTTTGTTTTGCTCTCTCAATTATTACTTCTCGATACGCCTGGTCGGTTGAATACCTTTGTTTTGCTCTCTCAATTTTTACTTCTCGATGCGCCTGGTCGGTTGAATACCTTTGCTTTTCTCTTTTCAAGATACTATCTCTGTTGTTTGTGTAGTACTGTTTTTTCAAATTGCGTATAGCTTGCTTCGATCTAACCATTATTCTAATCAAGAATGAGAGAATTTACATCTGTGTCGTTCTTAAGTAGTAATTTATATTTCATGATTGCAAAATGTAATTAGATTTCGTTCTTTATTGTAACTATACTATAATTAAGTGGCGTATAAAATTTAGTATAGGCAAGAGGTCGTTCTTTATTATAACTATTAGTAGAAATTTGGATTGTTCTATTTTGATATTGTTTTTGGTTATTCTTTCTTTTTTTCCACTCGCGTGAGACCATATTTTTTCAAGGTTTAAAATTATTAAGCACACAAAATCCCGTGTCGAGTATCTAAAACCTAGCATAAAACAAAACTAATTTTAAAATTTTCAGGTATTTATCTTGTTTGAATTACAAAATTAGTATTATTGGTTAGACACCATAAATATTTTTGCAGTTTACATAATAAGTTTAGTGATTCTGGACTGAAAACTAAAATAATTGCAATTATGAGACAATAATATGGAATGTATTTTACGAGTTACAAACCAAAAAAAGTTTGGTTCCAGGATACAATAATAAATTTGAACTGAGATGAAAAAAAAATTTCTTCCAGGAGACAAAAAGCAAAACTAATTTTAGAATTTTCATGTATTTTTGTTGTTTAAATTAAAAAATTACTATTACTGATTAGGCATCATAAATATTTTTGCAGTTTACATAATAATTTTAGCGATTAAGCCAAAAAAGAAAATTTTGGTTCCAGGAGTTTCGGTTACTATTGAGACAAGTAGCTATTATTACTATAGAGTTCATTACATGGACTGTTTTATTGCTTCAAAATTCAAATATCTTTGAAAAGACTGCAGTATGAAAATACATCAAAAATGCAATTTTTTTGACAAAATTGATTCTACTTTAAAAAGTATTTTATTTTTAAATACAAAAGTGACTAGATGTTGCAATTTCCTTTAAAATGAGCTATTATACAGCTCTCTATGATTTTCCAGTGCCCAGCTAGCTGAGCAGAAAGAAAAAGCGGAAAGAAAAAAATATCCCGTTTGTGGAGAATAACGTGGTAAAAGTCAATTTTCTTGATTTTCAAGCCAATATATTTTCTTTTTTATTCAAGCCAAAGGGCGGTAAGTTTCCTTTATAGAGGATTCGGACAAGGCGGTTCTAATGGTGTACTTTTTGTTTTGATCTGACTCTGTTTTTAGGAGTTGGGGGGTTTTATATTTCTTGACATTGGAGGTGATCGTCTCTTACTAGGTTGCTAGCTACCGCTGCAACCCGGATACATCAAAAATGCAATTTTTTTGACAAAATTGATTCTACTTTAAAAAGTATTTTATTTTTAAATACAAAAGTGACTAGATGTTGCAATTTCCTTTAAAATGAGCTATTATACAGCTCTCTATGATTTTCCAGTGCCCAGCTAGCTGAGCAGAAAGAAAAAGCGGAAAGAAAAAAATATCCCGTTTGTGGAGAATAACGTGGTAAAAGTCAATTTTCTTGATTTTCAAGCCAATATATTTTCTTTGTTATTCAAGCCAAAGGGCGGTAAGTTTCCTTTATAGAGGATTCGGACAAGGCGGTTCTAATGGTGTACTTTTTGTTTTGATCTGACTCTGTTTTTAGGAGTTGGGGGGTTTTATATTTCTTGACATTGGAGGTGATCGTCTCTTACTAGGTTGCTAGCTACCGCTGCAACCCGGATGGAACCACCATATATCAGTTACTATGCATGAGCGATCGTTCTTTACTGTAAATATTTTTTCAAGGTTTAAAATTATTAAGCACACAAAATCCCGTGTCGAGTATCTAAAACCTAGCATAAAACAAAACTAATTTTAAAATTTTCAGGTATTTATCTTGTTTGAATTACAAAATTAGTATTATTGGTTAGACACCATAAATATTTTTGCAGTTTACATAATAAGTTTAGTGATTCTGGACTGAAAACTAAAATAATTGCAATTATGAGACAATAATATGGAATGTACTTTACGGGTTACAAACCAAAAAAAGTTTGGTTCCAGGATACAATAATAAATTTGAACTGAGATGAAAAAAAAATTTCTTCCAGGAGACAAAAAGCAAAACTAATTTTAGAATTTTCATGTATTTTTGTTGTTTAAATTAAAAAATTACTATTACTGATTAGGCATCATAAATATTTTTGCAGTTTACATAATAATTTTAGCGATTAAGCCAAAAAAGAAAATTTTGGTTCCAGGAGTTTCGGTTACTATTGAGACAAGTAGCTATTATTACTATAGAGTTCATTACATGGACTGTTTTATTGCTTCAAAATTCAAATATCTTTGAAAAGACTGCAGTATGAAAATACATCAAAAATGCAATTTTTTTGACAAAATTTATTCTACTATAAAAATTATTTTATTTTTAAATACAAAAGTTACTAGATGTTTCAATTTCCTTTAAAATGAGCTATTATACAGCTCTATATGATTTTCCATTGCCCAGCTAGCTGAGCAGAAATAAAAATCGGAAATAAAAAAATATCCCGTTTGTGGAGAATAACGTGGTAAAAGTCAATTTTCTTGATTTTCAAGCCAATATATTTTCTTTGTTATTCAAGCCAAAGGGAGGTAAGTTTCCTTTATAGAGGATTCGGACAAGGCGGTTCTAATGGTGTACTTTTTGTTTTGATCTGACTCTTTTTTTAGGAGTTGGGGGGTTTTATATTTCTTGACATTGGAGGTGATCGTCTCTTACTAGGTTGCTAGCTACCGCTGCAACCCGGATTACAAACAGGAAAAAGCCTACGGCTTTTTCTTCTTTGAAATAGTAAGAGACGAACCACAAGTTTACTACCCCTGGAACCACAATTTATCAGTTACTATGGATGAGAGATCGTTCTTTACTGTAGCAACCCGGATAACCTATACTATAATTAAGTGGCGTATAATATTTAGCATAGGTAAGAGGTCGTTCTTTATTATATTTGAAAAGACTGCAGTATGAAAATACATCAAAAATGCAATTTTTTTGACAAAATTGATTCTACTTTAAAAAGTATTTTATTTTTAAATACAAAAGTGACTAGATGTTGCAATTTCCTTTAAAATGAGCTATTATACAGCTCTCTATGATTTTCCAGTGCCGAGCTAGCTGATCAGAAAAAAAAAGCGGAAAGAAAAAAATATCTCGTTTGTTGAGAATAACGTTGTAAAAGTCAATTTTCTTGATTTTCAAGCCAATATATTTTCTTTGTTATTCAAGCCAAAGGGCGGTAAGTTTCCTTTATAGAGGATTCGGACAAGGCGGTTCTAATGGTGTACTTTTTGTTTTGATCTGACTCTTTTTTTAGGAGTTGGGGGGTTTTATATTTCTTGACATTGGAGGTGATCGTCTCTTACTAGGTTGCTAGCTACCGCTGCAACCCGGATACGTAAGATAATAGAGGGAAGAGTTCGTTCCTTATTGTAAAAAGACATCAAAATGCAGTTTTTGGTGGAAAAATTTATTCTCTTTTAGAAATAATTTATTTTAGTTACTATAGATTTTTAACCCAATTAATTTCCTTTAAAATTAGCTATTGAACAACCCTCTACGATGTTCCAGTGCCAAGCTATCTATGGATACAAAAGAAAAAAAAAAAGAAAAAAAGAAAAAAATATCCCGTTTAGGCAGAATGTTGTAGTAGCTGCCACTTTTCTTGATTTTCAAGCCAATATATTTCCCTTGCTGTTCAAGCCAAGGGACAGAAATTTTACTATGCAGGGGTTTCGGACAAGGCGGTTCTAATGGTGTACTTTTTGTTTTGATCTGACTCTTTTTTTTAAGAACTATGGGTTTTTATATTTCTTAACATTGGACGTGATCGTCTCTTACTAGGTTGCTAGCTACCGCTGCAACCCGGATTTTAACCCCATTAATTTCCTTTAAAATGAGCCATTAAACAACTCTCTACAATGTTCCAGTGCCAGTCTATCTGTGGAATTACTAACCTATACTATAATTAAGTGGCGTATAAAATTTAGTATAGGCAAAAGGTCGTTCTTTATTATAATTTCCTTTAAAATGAGCCATTGAACAACTCTCTACGATGTTCCAGTGCCATGCTATCTGTTGAATTACTAACCTATACTATAATTAAGTGGCGTATAAAATTTAGTATAGGCAAGAGGTCGTTCTTTATTATATTTCCTATACAGGGGTTTCGGACAAGGTGGTTCTAATGGTGTACTTTTTGTTTTGATCTGACTCCTTTTCTAGGAGCTATGGGTTTTTATATTTCTTAACATTGGACGTGATCGTCTCTTACTAGGTTGCTAGCTACCGCTGCGACCCGGATTATGTATTCATGAATGAGACCATTTACAGCTTTGACGTTTCTTATATAGTAATTATGACGTCACTGCATCAAAAATACAGTTTTTATTGGAAAAATTTATTCTCTTTTAGAAATAATTTATTTTAGTTACTATAAATTTTTAACCCAATTAATTTCCTTTAAAATGAGCTATTGAACAACCCTCTACGATGTTCCAGTGCCAAGCTATCTCTGGATACAAAAGAAAAAAAAAGAAAAAAAAAAAGAAAAAAATATCCCGTTTGGGGAGAATAACGTGGTTAAAGTCAATTTTCTTGATTTTCAAGCCAATATATTTCCCTTGCTGTTCAAGCCAAGGGACAGAAAGTTTCCTATACAGGGGTTTCGGACAAGGCGGTTCTAATGGTGTACTTTTTGTTTTGATCTGACTCCTTTTTAGGAGCTATGGGTTTTTATATTTCTTAACATTGGACGTGATCGTCTCTTACTAGGTTGCTAGCTACCGCTGCAACCCGGACTAGCTACCGCTGCAATCCGGATTACACTCATTATTATGACCACAAACTGTTACATTTAATACTTAAGTTACTATGGGTTACAGTTCGTTCCTTATTGTAAATAATTCCAATGACCGCCTTTTAGTGGAACATTTTAATATATTGACCTTAAATATAATAACTGTACTCGCCTATACTATAGTTAAGTGGCCTATAAAATTTAGTATAGGAAAGAGGTCGTTCTTTATTATAAAATTTCCGTACGGGAAATTTTTACTTATGATGATTTCTTAAGGAACATAATTAAAATTTCTTAATGTAATAAAAATAATTTGTTTTAATTACAAAAGGTTTTTAACCCAATTAATTTCCTTTAAAATGAGAGCCATTGAACAACTCTCTACGATGTTCCAGTGCCATGCTATCTGTTGAATTACTAACCTATACTATAATTAAGTGGCGTATAAAATTTAGTATAGGCAAGAGGTCGTTCTTTATTATAATCATTCTTTTAGAAATAATTTATTTTGACGTTTATGAAGTCATTGATCAATCTTTTATATTAAATATGCAGTTTTTCGTAAAAAAAATGATTCTATTTTAAAAATAACTTGTGGTAATTACAAAAAGATCTTAACCCCATTAATTTCCTTTAAAATGAGCTATTGAACAACTCTCTACAGTGTTCCGATGCCAAGCTGTCTGTGGAATTACTAACCTATACTAGAAGTAAGTGGTGTATAAAATTTAGCATAGGCAAGAGGTCGTTCTTTATTATAAATGGAAACAAAGAAAAGAGAAAAAAAGAAAAAAATATCCCGTTTAGGCAGAATATTGTAATAGCTGCCACTTTTCTTGATTTTCAAGCCAATATATTTCCCTTGCTGTTCAAGTCAAGGGACAGAAAGTTTCCTTTACAGGGGTTTCTGACAAGGCGGTTCTAATGGTGTACTTTTTGTTTTGATCTGACTCCTTTTTTAGGAACTATGGGTTTTTATATTTCTTAACATTGGACGTGATCGTCTCTTACTAGGTTGCTAGCTACCGCTGCAGCCCGGACTATCGTCAAAATTTATTTTGTAATAATAATTATTTTATTAATTACAAAAGGTTTCTATAAACAGCAATTTCCTTTAAAATGAGCCATTACTAGGTTTTAAATGATCGTCTCTTACTAGGTTGCTAGCTACCGCTGCAACCCGGATACCCCTGGAACCACCATATATCAGTTACTATGGGCGAAAGATCGTTCTTTACTGTAACAAGCCAATATATTTCCCTTGCTGTTCAAACCAAATGACAGAAGGTTTCCTATACAGGGGTTTCGGACAAAGTGGCTCTAATGGTGTACTTTTTGTTTTGATCTGACTGCTTTTTTAGGAGCTATGGGTTTATTTATTTCTTAACATTGGACGTGATCGTCTCTTACTAGGTTGCTAGCTACCACTGCAACCCGGATATCCAAGGCACTGGTGTTAGCCACCAGTCTCTTCGGAGGCGTGGGTTCAAATCTTACCGCTGGTATACGATTATGTTTGAAAGACTGCAGTGTGAAAAGACATCAAAAATGCAGTTTTTGGTGGAAAAATTTATTCTCTTTTAGAAATAATTTATTTTAGTTACTATAGATTTTTAACCCAATTAATTTCCTTTAAAATGAGCTATTGACCAACCCTCTACGATAATCCAGTGCCAAGCTATCTGTGGAAAAGAAAGAAAAAAAAAATATACCGTTTAGGCAGAATGTTGTAGTAGCTGCCGCGTTTCTTGATTTTCAAGCCAATATATTTCCCTTGCTGTTCAAGCCAAGGGACAGAAAGTTTCCTATACAGGGGTTTCGGACAAGGCGGTTCCAATGGTGTACTTTTTGTTTTGATCTGACTCCTTGGTTAGAAACTATGGGTTTTTATATTTCTTAACATTGGTCGTAATCGTCTCTTACTCGGTTACTAGCTTCCGCTGCAACCCGGAATACAAACAGGAAAAAGCCTAAGGCTTTTTCTTCGTTTAAATAGTAAGAGACAAAACTCAAACAATCAAGTAGCTAACTAAGTCCAATATATGGACTGGTTTGTTATTTCAGTGATCGTCTTTTAATGTAATTTAACATAAACTTCATTAATCGGATATTTTAATATATCCTATATGGTCTAGAGGTTGGGATAGCTCTCACCCAGTAGGCTTGAGTTCAATTTCTGTTTGGGAAATTTTTATTTATGATGATTTCTTAAGGAACATAATTAAAATTTCTTAATGTAATAAAACTAATTTGTTTTAATTACAAAAGGTTTTTAACCCCATTAATTTCCTTTAAAATGAGCCATTGAACAACTCTCTACGATGTTCCAGTGCCATGCTATCTGTTGAAGTACTAACCTATACTATAATTAAGTGGCGTATAAAATTTAGTATAGGCAAGAGGTCGTTCTTTATTATAATTTGGCCTTATTATAATTGGTATGGTGAAATAATAATATGCATATGGCTCTTAAATCATAGTTCTTTATGGTTCCATATGGTCTAGTGGCTAGGATAGTTAACTTTCACTTAACAGGCTCGGGTTCGAGTCCCGGTGTGGGAAAATTTTTAACTCTATAATCTTCGAACATTTGAACCTTTTATAATCTATAATGATGTATAATATAAATACTGTAATCTTAACTATAGTGAAGTTGCGTATGCAAGTTAGTATAGGGAAGAGTTCGATCTTTATTATACTTTATTATATTATGATCGATCCTTATTTCCCACTATACAAGTTTGTATAGGCAAGACTTCGTTCTTTATTGTAATTTTTGGTTATTCTTTCTTTTTTTCCACTCGCGTGAGACCATATTTTTTCAAGGTTTAAAATTATTAAGTACACAAAATACCGTGTCGAGTATCTAAAACCTAGCATAAAACAAAACTAATTTTAAAATTTTCAGGTATTTATCTTGTCCGAATTACAAAATTAGTATTATTGGTTAGACACCATAAATATTTTTGCAGTTTACATAATAAGTTTAGCGATTCTGGACTTAAAACTAAAATAATTGCAATGATGAGACAATAATATGGAGATATGTACTTTACGGGTTAAAAACCAAAAAAAGTTTGGTTCCAGGATACAATAATAAATTTGAAGTGAGATGAAAAAAATTTTTCTTCCAGGAGACAAAAAGCAAAACTAATTTAAGAATTTTCATGTATTTTTGTTGTTTAAATTAAAAAATTACGATTACTGATTAGGCATCATAAATATTTTTGCAGTTTACATAATAATTTTAGCGATTAAGCCAAAAAAGAAAATTTTGGTTCCAGGAGTTTCGGTTACTATTGAGACAAGTAGCTATTATTACTATAGAGTTCATTACCGTGGACTGTTTTATTGCTTCAAAATTCAAATATCTTTGAAAAGACTGCAGTATGAAAATACATCAAAAATGCAATTTTTTTGACAAAATTGATTCTACTTTAAAAAGTATTTTATTTTTAAATACAAAAGTGACTAGATGTTGCAATTTCCTATAAAATGAGCTATTATACAGCTCTCTATGATTTTCCAGTGCCCAGCTAGCTGAGCAGGAAAAAATAGCGGAAAGAAAAAAATATCCCGTTTGTGGAGGATAACGTGGTAAAAGTCAATTTTCTGGATTTTCAAGCCAATATATTTTCTTTGTTATTCAAGCCAAAGGGCGGTAAGTTTCCTTTATAGAGGATTCGGACAAGGCGGTTCTAATGGTGTACTTTTTGTTTTGATCTGACTCTTTTTTTAGGAGTTGGGGGGTTTTATATTTCTTAACATTGGAGGTGATCGTCTCTTACTAGGTTGCTAGCTACCGCAGCAACCCGGATTAAATATAATAACTGTACTAGCCTATACTATAGTTAAGTGGCCTATAAAATTTAGTATAGGAAAGAGGTCGTTCTTTATTATAATTTATTTAATGTAATATTATAATTGGTATGGTGAAACAAAAATATGCATATGGCTCTTAAATCATACTTCTTTATGGTTCCATATGGTCTAGTGGCTAGGATAGTTAACTTTCACATAACAGGCTCGGGTTCGATTCCCGGTGTGGGAAAATTTTTAACTCTATAATCTTCGAACATTTGAACCTTTTATAATTTATAATGATGCATAATATAAATACTGTAATCTTAACTATAGTGAAGTTGCGTATGCAAGTTAGTATAGGGAAGAGTTCGATCTTTATTATAAATCAAAATGCAGTTTTTGGTGGAAAAATTTATTCTCTTTTAGAAATAATTTATTTTAGTTACTATAGATTTTTAAACCAATTAATTTCCTTTAAAATGAGCTATTGAACAACCCTCTACGATGTTCCAGTGCCAAGCTATCTCTGGATACAAAAGAAAAAAAAAGAAAAAAAGAAAAAAATATCCCGTTTAGGCAGAATGTTGTAGTAGCTGCCACTTTTCTTGATTTTCAAGCCAATATATTTCCCTTGCTGTTCAAGCCAAGGGACAGAAATTTTACTATGCAGGGGTTTCGGACAAGGCGGTTCTAATGGTGTACTTTTTGTTTTGATCTGACTCTTTTTTTAAGAACTATGGGTTTTTATATTTCTTAACATTGGACGTGATCGTCTCTTACTAGGTTGCTAGCTACCGCTGCAACCCGGATTGCTGTTCAAGCCAAGGGACAGAAATTTTACTATGCAGGGGTTTCGGACAAGGCGGTTCTAATGGTGTACTTTTTGTTTTGATCTGACTCCTTTTTTAGGAGCTATGGGTTTTTATATTTCTTAACATTGGACGTGATCGTCTCTTACTAGGTTGCTAGCTACCGCTGTAACCCGGATCTTACTAGATTGCTAGCGACCGCTGCAACCCGGATCTTTTAATGTAAAAAAAATATAAATACTGTAATCTTAACTATAGTAAAGTTGCGTATGCAAGTTAGTATAGGGAAGAGTTTGATCTTTATTATACTGGAAACAAAGAAAAGAGAAAAAAATATCCAGTTTAGGCAGAATGTTGTAGTAGCTGCCACTTTTCTTGATTTTTTAGTACTGATTTTTTAACTTGCGTGTAGCTTGCTTTGATCTAGCCATTATGTATTCATGAATGAGACCATTTACAGTTTTGACGTTTCTTATATAGTAATTATGACGTCACTGCATCAAAAATACAGTTTTTATTGGAAAAATTTATTCTTTTTTAGAAATAATTTATTTTAGTTACTATAGATTTTTAACCCAATTAATTTCCTTTAAAATGAGCTATTGAACAACCCTCTACGATGTTCCAGTGCCAAGCTATATCTGGATACAAAAAAAGAAAAAAAAAATATCCCGTTTGGGGAGACTAACGTGGTTAAAGTCAATTTTCTTGATTTTCAAGCCAATATATTTCCCTTGCTGTTCAAGCCAAGGGACAGACAATTTCCTATACAGGGGTTTTGGACAAGGCGGTTCTAATGGTGTACTTTTTGTTTTGATCTGACTCCTTTTTTAGGAGCTATGGGTTTTTATATTTCTTAACATTGGACGTGATCGTCTCTTACTAGGTTGCTAGCTACCACTGCAACCCGGATGATATTGCAGGATGTTAGCTTTATTTTTTGTGTAGTAAAGTTTTTTATTAGTAGAAATTTGGATTGCTCTATTTTGATATTGTTTTTGGTTATTCTTTCTTTTTTTCCACTCGCGTGAGACCATATTTTTTCAAGGTTTAAAATTATTAAGTACACAAAATCCCATGTCGAGTATCTAAAACCTAGCATAAAACAAAACTAATTTTAAAATTTTCAGGTATTTATCTTGTTTGAATTACAAAATTAGTATTACTGGTTAGACACCATAAATATTTTTGCAGTTTACATAATAAGTTTAGCGATTCTGGACTGAAAACTAAAATAATTGCATTTATGAGACAATAATATGGAGATATGTACTTTACGGGTTACAAACCAAAAAAAGTTTGGTTCCAGGATACAATAATAACTTTGAACTGAGATGAAAAAAATTTTCTTCCAGGAGACAAAAAGCAAAACTAATTTTAGAATTTTCATGTATTTTTGTTGTTTAAATTAAAAAATTACTATTACTGATTAGGCATCATAAATATTTTTGCAGTTTACATAATAATTTTAGCGATTAAGCCAAAAAAGAAAATTTTGGTTCCAGGAGTTTCGGTTACTATTGAGACAAGTAGCTATTATTACTATAGAGTTCATTACCATGGACTGTTTTATTGCTTCAAAATTCAAATATCTTTGAAAAGACTGCAGTATGAAAATACATCAAAAATAAATTTTTTTTGACAAAATTGATTCTACTTTAAAAAGTATTTTATATTTAAATACAAAAGTGACTAGATGTTGCAATTTCCTTTAAAATGAGCTATTATACAGCTCTCTATGATTTTCCAGTGCCCAGCTAGCTGAGCAGGAAAAAAAAGCGGAAAGAAAAAAATATCTTGTTTGTGGAGAATAACGTGGTAAAAGTCAATTTTCTTGATTTTCAAGCCAATATATTTTCTTTGTTATTCAAGCCAAAGGGCGGTAAGTTTCCTTTATAGAGGATTCAGACAAGGTGGTTCTAATGGTGTACTTTTTGTTTTGATCTGACTCTTTTTTTAGTAGTTGGGGGGTTTTATATTTCTTAACATTGGAGGTGATCGTCTCTTACTAGGTTGCTAGCTACCGCTGCAACCCGGATTAGGAACTATGGGTTTTTATATTTCTTAACATTGGACGTGATCGTCTCTTACTAGGTTGCTAGCTACCACTGCAACCCGGATTATAATTGGTATGGTGAAATAATAATATACATATGGCTCTTAAATCATACTTCTTTATGGTTCCATATGGTCTAGTGGCTAGGATAGTTAACTTTCACTTAACAGGCTCGGGTTCGATTCCCGGTGTGGGAAAATTTTTAACTCTATAATCTTCGAACATTTGAACCTTTTATAATTTATAATGATGTATAATATAAATACTGTAATCTTAAGTATAGTGAAGTTGCGTATGCAAGTTAGTATAGGGAAGAGTTCGTTCTTTATTATATTCAGCTTAAATTCGATGATCGAGCCTTTATGTACTACATCCAACGACCATGACGTCATTGATCAATATTGTATATACAAAATTAAGTTTTTCGTGAAAAATAATTAATAAAAAAAATTAAGTGCAAAAGGCGCTAGATCTAGAGATTTTCTTTAAAATGAGCCATTGAACAACTCTCTACGATGTTCCAGTGCCAAGCTATCTCTGGAAACAAAAGAAAGAAAAAAATATCCCGTTTGTGCAGAATAACGTGGTTAAAGTCAATTTTCTTGATTTTCAAGCCACTATATTTTCTTTGTTATTCAAGCCAAAGGGTGGTAAGTTTCCTTTATAGGGGTTTCGGACAAGGCGGCTCTCATGGTGTACTTCTTGTTTTGATCTGACTATTTTTCTAGGAGTTAGGGGTTTTTATATTTCTTAACATTGGACGTGATCGTCTCTTACTAGGTTGCTAGCTACAGCTGCAACCCCGATTTGTGTATTTCTATTCACGTCATAGCTCTATTAATCTAGTAGGGTTTCAGACAAGGTAGTTCTAATGATGCACCTTTGTTTTGATCTGACTGTATTTTTAGGAGTTTTTGGTTTTTATATTTCTTAGCATTGGACTGATCCGTCTCTTGCTAGGTTGCTAGCTACTGCTGCAACCCAAATTATGAGAAGCAGCCTGGCCGAGTGGTCTAAGGCACTGGTGTTAGCCACCAGTCTCTTCGGAGGCGTGGGTTCAAATATTACCGCTGGTATACAATTATGTTTGAAAGACTGCAGTGTGAAAAGACATCAAAAATGCAGTTTTGGGTGGAAAAATTTATTCTCTTTTAGAAATAATTTATTTTAGTTACTATAGATTTTTAACCCAATTAATTTCCTTTAAAATGAGCTATTGAACAACCCTCTACGATGTTCCAGTGCCAAGCTATCTCTGAATACAAAAGAAAAAAAAAAGAAAAAAATATCCCGTTTAGGCAGAATGTTGTAGTAGCTGCCACTTTTCTTGATTTTCAAGCCAATATATTTCCCTTGCTGTTTAAGCCAAGGGAAAGAAAGTTTCCTATACAGGGGTTTCAGACAAGGCGGTTCTAATGGTGTACTTTGGAATTTGATCCGACTCCTTTTTTAGGAACTATGGGTTTTTATATTTCTTAACATTGGACGTGGTCGTCTCGTACTAGGTTGCTAGCTACCGCTGCAACCCGGATGTAACTACACCTGGAACCACCATATATCAGTTAGTATGGGAGAAAGATCGTTCTTTACTGTAACAAACACGTCTCATCATATAACTTTACCACGAAGTATTACAAACAGGAAAAAGCCTATGGCTTTTTCTTAATTGGAATAGTAAGAGACGACCTGGCTACAACCTACGCTTATGAAATCATTGATCTATCTTTAATATTAATTATAATCTTATTTTAGTTACTATGGGCTGGAGGTTAGTTCTTTACTGTAAATCTATTCACGTCATAGCTCTAATATAAAACTATGACGACATTCAATATTTATCTAGTAGGGTTTCTAGATAAAGATTCAATATTTATCTAGTAGGGATTCTAATGATGTACTTTTGTTTTGATTTGACTCTATTTTTAGGAGTTTTGTTATATTTCTTAGTATTGGACTGATCGTCTCTTACTAGATTGCTAGCTACTGCTGCAACCCAGATTCACATATATAGTTATTTATGAGAGGCAACCTGGCCGAGTGGTCCAAGGCACTGGTGTTGGCCACCAGTCTCTTCGGAGGCGTGGGTTCAAATCTTACCGCTGGTATACGATTATGTTTGAAAGACTGCAGTGTGAAGACATCAAAAATGAAGTTTTTGGTGGAAAAATTTATTCTCTTTTAGAAATAATTTATTTTAGTTACAAAAGGTTTTTAACCCAATTAATTTCCTTTAAAAAGAGCTATTGAACAACCCTCTACGATGTTCCAGTGCCAAGCTATCTCTGGAAACAAAGAAAAGAGAAAAAAATATCCCGTTTAGGCAGAATGTTGTAGTAGCTGCCACTTTTCTTGATTTTCAAGCCAATATATTTCCCTTGCTGTTCAAGTCAAGGGACAGAAATTTTACTTTACAGGGGTTTCGGACAAGGTGGTTCTAATGGTGTACTTTTTGTTTTGATCTGACTCCTTTTTTAGGAGTTAGGGGTTTTTATATTTCTTAACATTGGACGTGATCGTCTCTTACTAGGTTGCTAGCTACCGCTGCAACCCGGATTGCTAGCTACCGCTGCAACCCGGAAAATGGTACGATGAAATAATAATATGCATATGGTTCTTAAATCATGCTGTTTCGTAGTCGAATATGGTGTAGCGGATAGGATAGCTGGCTTTCATCTAGAAGGCCTGGGTTCGATTCCCGGTATTGGAAAATTTTTAACTCTATAACCTTCGAACATTAGAAGCTCTAAACCTTTTATAATTTACAATGAACCACATCGATCCTTTATGTAATACTATAATTAAGTGGCGTATAAAATTTAGTATAGGCAAAAGGTCGTTCTTTATTATAATCGTTCTTTATTATAATATCATAAAACAATTAATTAGCTTTTTATACATATCTCATATGGTCTAGTGGTTTAGGATAGTTGGCTTTCAACCAATTGGCTTGGGTTCGAATCCCGGTGTGGGAATTATTTTTAAAACAAAATCAGGTGAAATTAATTAGCTAATTTGACAAGACATAGGTAACTAAGGGCAAGAGTTCGTTCTTTACTATAAAACTATGGACGAAAGTTCGTTCTTTAATGTAATTTGAAAGACTGCAGTGTGAAAAGACATCAAAAATGCAGTTTTTGGTGGAAAAATTTATTCTCTTTTAGAAATAATTTATTTTAGTTACTATAGATTTTTAACCCAATTAATTTCCTTTAAAATGAGCTATTGAACAACCCTCTACAATGTTCCAGTGCCAAGCTATCTGTGGAAAAGAAAAAAAAAGAAAAGAGAAAAAAATATCCCGTTTGGGGAGAATAACGTGGTTAAAGTCAATTTTCTTGATTTTCAAGCCAATATATTTCCCTTGCTGTTCAAGCCAAGGGACAGAAAGTTTCCTATACAGGGGTTTCGGACAAGGCGGTTCTAATGGTGTACTTTTTGTTTTGATCTGACTCCTCTGTTAGGAACTATGGGTTTTTATATTTCTTAACATTGGACGCGATCGTCTCTTACTAGGTTGCTAGCTACCGCTGCAACCCGGATTGCTAGCTACCGCTGCAACCCGGATTAACATTGGACGTGATCGTCTCTTACTAGGTTGCTAGCTACCGCTGCAACCCGGATTGTTTTGATCTGACTCCTTTGTTAGGAACTATGGGTTTTTATATTTCTTAACGTTGAACGTGATTGTCTCTTACTAGGTTGCTAGCTACCGCTGCAACCCGGATGCAGCTACCCCTGGAACCACATATATCAGTTACTATGGGCGAGAGATCGTGCTTTACTGTAAATTTTTATGAAGATCAAACATGGCTCTGATATATTGATTATCATCAGACGTCAGTAACATATTCAGATTTTTATCTGCGTATCTTATTTGTATATTTGTTTCGTATTATGAACCTAATGGAGACAGAATATTGCTCTGATATGGAGTATATGCTAATTGTTACTCTAACAGAACCAAATATGGCTCTAGAATTGACCTAAATAAAGCATATGATGATTTATTTTACGATGAGCTAGAACTCATTCTTAATTATTAAGGATAGTTAAGTGACCTATACATGTTAGTATGGGCAAGAGTTCGTTCTTTATTATATTTTGATCTGACTCCTTTTTTAGGAACTATGGGTTTTTATATTTCTTAACATTGGACGTGATCGTCTCTTACTAGGTTGCTAGCTACCGCTGCAACCCGGATTAAAAAACTGTAGAAAGTATGTGGTTATATTAAAAGCTTTATTTTTATTTTTCCAAGTCTTTTAAGCCTCTGCCTCCTTAAATAGACCAAATCAATGATTGCCTTTTAATGTAATTTAATATAATGTTACTACGGGTGAAGGTTCGTTTTTTTGCTGTAAACCTGATTACAAACAGGAAAAAGCCTACGGGTTTTTCTTCTTTGAAATAGTAAGAGATGAACCTCAAACAATCAAGTAGCTAACTAAGTCCAATGTATGCAATGGTTTTTATTCTAATGGTCGTTTTTTAATGTATCTATTTCATTTCTTACTATGGGGCCGGATTGTCTCTTACTAGGTTGATCGCTACCACCGCAACCCGGATACCAGTTACTATGGGCTATAGTTCGTCCTTTAATGTAATTCTTTATAGAGGATTCGGACAAGGTGGTTCTAATGGTGTACTTTTTGTTTTGATCTGACTCTTTTTTTAGGAGTTGGGGGGTTTTATATTTCTTAACATTGGAGGTGATCGTCTCTTACTAGGTTGCTAGCTACCGCTGCAACCCGGATTGTATTTCTTAACATTGGACGTGATCGTCTCTTACTAGGTTGCTAGCACCCGCTGCAACCCGGATTAAAAATTATTATCAAATCTTAAATGTAACTTTTATTTTATAAGTTTTCGATAGTCTAATGGTAAGCATGCCTACTTGTTACCTGGGAGAAGGGGGTTCGATTCCCCGTCGGGGAGAACTTTTAATATGTTGAATTAATAGCACTATCTTTTCAATTTAAAATTTAAAAAAGAAACTTGTTTACTTACATTCTAGCTAAAATAATGAAGATAATATGAATGAACCACAGGGTTCAGTTTTTTTGGACTTGAGTTCGTTTTTTAACTATAAATACAAACAGGAAAAAGCCTACGGCTTTTTCTTCTTTTGAATAGTAAGAGACGAAACTCAAACAATCAAGTAGCTAACTAAGTCCTATGTATGGAATGGTTTGTTATTTCAGTGATCGTCTTTTAATGTAAATTTTGTAAATTTACTAACCTATACTACAGTTAAGTGGCCTATGTAATTTAGTATAGGCAAGAGGTCGTTCTTTATTGTATTTAGTATAGGCAAGAGGTCGTTCTTTATTATAATATAGGCAAGAGGTCGTTCTTTATTATAACTATAGCACTGAGTCTAATGTATGCAATGGCTTGTTATTCCAATTACCACGTTTTAATGTAAACAATTAACTAATCGTCTATATAATTATTCCTTTTATTATTTCAGTTCGTTCCTTAATGTAAAAATTACAAACAGGAAAAAGTCTACGGCTTTTTCTTCTTTGGAAATAGTAAGAGACGATCCTCAAACAATCAGACAGCCAACTAGGTTTATAATTTGTTCTTTAACATAAACGTCATTAATCGGATATTTTAATAAATCCTTTATGGTCTAGAGGTTGGGATAGCTCTCACCCAGTTGGCTTGAGTTCAAATTTTGTATGGGAAATTTTAACTTATGATGATTTCTTAAGGAACATAATTAAAATTTCTTAATGTAATAAAAATAATTTATTTTAATTACAAGAAGTTTTTAACCCCATTAATTTTCTTTAAATGAGCCATTGAACAACTCTCTACTATGTTCCAGTGCCAAGCTATCTGTTGAATTACTAGCCTATACTATAATTAAGTGGCGTATAAAATTTAGTATAGGCAAGAGGTCGTTCTTTATTATAAATTAACATTGGACGTGATCGTCTCTTACTAGGTTGCTAGCTACCGCTGCAACCCGGATTCAAGTCTCCGATTGTACAGTCGTATATCAGTTACTATGGGCGAGAGATCGTTCTTTACTGTAAACTCTAAACCTTTTTTAATTTACAATGAACCACATCAATCCTTTATATATATACTGTAATCTCAACTATAGTGAAGTTGCCTATACCAGTTAGTATAGGGAAGAGTTCGTTCTTTATTATAAAAACTTTTCATAACCACGAACTGTTTGAAAATACGAACTTTTTTAATTTAATTACTCTAACTGTTGTCGGTCTGATCTGATCTGTTCTCGGTCTGATCTGATCTTTTATTTGTTTAATGTGAAGCTACAAACAGGAAAAATCCTAAGGCTTTGTCTTAATTGGAATAGTAAGAGACGACTTGGCTACAACCTACGATCTTGACACCATTGATCAATCTTTAACATGAAACCCCAAAAAATAAAAAAAATAATACATTGTGCAAACATTCTTCTTTACTTAGGCAGCGCTGTTAAGTTGCCTATGATTCTAATTTGAATTAAAAAATTAAATTTACTGCTCAGACATCATAAATAATTTTACAGTTTGCAGTTAAATAAAATTAGTTTATTTAAAATTTTCAGGATTATTCTAGTTTCAGTTAACAAATGAATTTTTTGTTAAAGCCCCCCAAAAATTACTGCATTTTATATAATAATGGATAATTATATAAAAAAAACCGTATTGACAAACACCATTTATGATGAACTATATCGGTCCTTTATGTAATAATAAAAATAATTTGTTTTAATTATAAGAAGTTTTTAACCCCATTAATTTTCTTTAAAATGAGCCATTGAACAACTCTCTACGATGTTCCAGTACCAAGCTATCTATTGAATTACTAACCTATACTATAATTAAGTAGCGTATAAAATCTAGTATAGGCAAGAGGTCGTTCTTTATTATAATGATTTTCCAAAACATATTTAAAACTTTTAGTTACTATATGCTTCGGTTTGTCTTTCACTTGATTGCAGCTATAGCTACAACTATCATTTAGAGCTCGTTCTTTACTATATAATACTTCATATATGATTACTACCTACGATTATGACGTCATTCATCAAGATTACAATCCTACACTATAGTTAAGCGACCCATACCAGTTAGTATAGGCAAGAGTTGGATCTTTATTATATAATATTATAATACTATGGGTTACAGTTCGTTCCTTATTATAATATATTACAAACAGGAAAAAGCCTACGGCTTTTTCTTCTTTGAAATAGTAAGAGACGAACGTCAAACGATCAAGTAGCTAACTAAGTCCAATGTATGCAATAAGTTTTTATTCCAATGATCGTCTTTTAATGTAGAATTAATTTTGTTAATTACAAAAGGTTTCTATATACAGTAGTTTCTTTTAAAATTAGCCATTACACAGCTCTTTATTATGACCACTAACCGTTTGATTTCATACTTAAGTTAATATGGGTTACAGTTCGTTCCTTATTGTATTTTAGGAGCTATGGGTTTTTATATTTCTTAACATTGGACGTGATCGTCTCTTACTAGGTCGCTAGCTACCGCTGCAACCTGGAAATATTTGATGAAACTTACATATTCTGCATTTACGACGAACCCTATTGATCCTTTTATGTACTTGTAGCTACCCCTGGCGCCACTGTATATCAGTTACTATTGGCGAGAGATCGTTCTTTACTGTATCAATTTTCCCTTCTCGATACCCCTGATCCGTAAGATACCTCTGTTTTGCTCTGTCATATTTCATTTTCTTAAATCCTGGATCACAAGACATCTTAGTAGCAATCCTTACGCGTGCTCGAGCTTTATTGCGTTTGGTGGCATTTTTATCTCTTTTAAATAAACTTTTCTTATATTTCAGGATGTTAGCTTTATTTTTTGTGTAGTAAAGTTTTCTATTAGTAGAAATTTGGATTGTTCTATTTTGATATTGTTTTTGGTTATTCTTTCTTTTTTTCCACTCGCGTGAGACCATATTTTTTCAAGATTTAAAATTATTAAGCACACAAAATCCCGTGTCGAGTATCTAAAACCTAGCATAAAACAAAACTAATTTTAAAATTTTCAGGTATTTATCTTGTTTGAATTACAAAATTAGTATTATTGGTTAGACACCATAAATATTTTTGCAGTTTAAATAATAAGTTTAGTGATTCTGGACTGAAAACTAAAATAATTGCAATTATGAGACAATAATATGGAGATATGTACTTTACGGGTTACAGGATACAATAATAAATTTGAACTGAGATGAAAAAAAAATTTCTTCCAGGAGACAAAAAGCAAAACTAATTTTAGAATTTTCATGTATTTTTGTTGTTTAAATTAAAAAATTACTATTACTGATTAGGCATCATAAATATTTTTGCAGTTTACATAATAATTTTAGCGATTAAGCCAAAAAAGAAAATTTTGGTTCCAGGAGTTTCGGTTACTATTGAGACAAGTAGCTATTATTACTATAGAGTTCATTACATGGACTGTTTTATTGCTTCAAAATTCAAATATCTTTGAAAAGACTGCAGTATGAAAATACATCAAAAATGCAATTTTTTTGACAAAATTGATTCTACTTTAAAAAGTATTTTATTTTTAAATACAAAAGTGACTAGATGTTGCAATTTCCTTTAAAATGAGCTATTATACAGCTCTCTATGATTTTCCAGTGCCCAGCTAGCTGAGCAGAAAGAAAAAGCGGAAAGAAAAAAATATCCCGTTTGTGGAGAATAACGTGGTAAAAGTCAATTTTCTTGATTTTCAAGCCAATATATTTTCTTTGTTATTCAAGCCAAAGGGAGGTAAGTTTCCTTTATTGAGGTTTCGGACAAGGCGGTTCTAATGGTTTACTTTTGTTCTGACCTGACTCTTTTTTTAGGAATTGGGGGGTTTTATATTTCTTTACATTGGAGGTGATCGTCTCTTACTAGGTTGCTAGCTACCGCTGCAACCCGGATGTACAAAAATCAAATATCTTTAAAGACTTCAGTATAAAAAGACACCAAAAATGCAGTTTTTAGTGGAAAAATTCATTCTCTTTTAGAAATAATTTATTTTGACGTTTATGACGTCATTGATCAATTTTTTATATTAAATATGCAGTTTTTCGTATAAAAATGATTCTATTTTAAAAATAATTTGTGGTAATTACAAAAAGATCTTAACCCGATTAATTTCCTTTAAAATGAGCTATTGAACAACTCTCTACAATGTTCCGATGCCAAGCTATCTGTGGAATTACTAACCTGTACTAGAAGTAAGTGGCGTATAAAATTTAGTATAGGCAAGAGGTCGTTCTTTATTATATTATTTTTACACAGGTAACAGTTCTGGCACGTAGACAGGATATGGTTTATGACATTAGTCAAAGAGAACGCCTTTCTTCTTTATACCTTTCGTCGGATGCTAATACCAGAAAGTTGATGATAGAGTTTAACACTGGGTAACGTGTTACCACAACCACTAGGAAGAAGATGCCCCTCTTCATCGACTATTATTTTTATGTTGGCATTCTCTGTGAGTGCAATCGTCTCTACGAGATCTCACTCTCGCATATCCACCATCATAAGAGTTGAATTTTTTCGGTACTCCAAAGAAATTTAATTCCTTACTGTCATTATGTACTTGTAGCTACCCCTGGAGCCACCGTATATCAGTTACTATTGGCGAGAGATCGTTCTTTACTGTAACTCTTACTATGTTGCTAACTACCGCTGCGACCCGGATGTAGCTACCCCTGGAGCCACCGTATATCAGTTAGTATTGGCGAGAGATCGTTCTTTACTGTAATTACTAGGTTGCTTGCTACCGCTGCAACCCGGATACCGCTACATTCTTCATATCTTGCAGCTACTCCTGGAACCACCATATATCAGTTACTATGGGCGAGATATCGGTCTTTACTGTACAACTATAAATAAAACTATATCATAACTATATCCTTTAACTATATTATTGACCTTAAATATAATAACTGTACTAGCAAATACTATCGTTAAGTGGCCGTTAAAATTTATTATAGGCAAGAGTTCGTTCTTTATTAGAAAAATTTACTAACCTATACTATAGTTTAGTGGCCTATATAATTTAGTATAGGCAAGAGGTCGTTCTTTATTATAATTATTACTATAGAGTTCATTACATGGACTGTTTTATTGCTTCAAAATTCAAATATCTTTGAAAAGACTGCAGTATGAAAATACATCAAAAATGCAATTTTTTTGACAAAATTGATTCTACTTTAAAAAGTATTTTATTTTTAAATACAAAAGTGACTAGATGTTGCAATTTCCTTTAAAATGAGCTATTATACAGCTCTCTATGATTTTCCAGTGCCCAGCTAGCTGAGCAGAAAAAAAAAGCGGAAAGAAAAAAATATCCCGTTTGTGGAGAATAACGTGGTAAAAGTCAATTTTCTTGATTTTCAAGCCAATATATTTTCTTTGTTATTCAAGCCAAAGGGCGGTAAGTTTCCTTTATAGAGGATTCGGACAAGGCGGTTCTAATGGTGTACTTTTTGTTTTGATCTGACTCTTTTTTTAGGAGTTGGGGGGTTTTATATTTCTTGACATTGGAGGAGATCGTCTCTTACTAGGTTGCTAGCTACCGCTGCAACCCGGATTATTATAATTGGTATGTTGAAATAATAATATGCATATGGCTCTTAAATCAGACTTCTTTATGTTCCCATATGGTCTAGTGGCTAGGATAGTTAACTTTCACTTAACAGGCTCGGGCTCGATTCCCGGTGTGGGAAAATTTTTAACTCTATAATCTTCGAACATTTGAACCTTTTATAATTTATGATGATGCATAATATAAATACTGTAATCTTAACTATAGTGAAGTTGCGTATGCAAGTTAGTATAGGGAAGAGTTCGATCTTTATTATAATTTCTTAACATTGGACGTGATCGTCTCTTACTAGGTTGCTAGCTACCGCTGCAACCCGGATTATGTTTGAAAGACTGCAGTGTGAAAAGACATCAAAAATGCAGTTTTTGGTGGAAAAATTTATTCTCTTTTAGAAATAATTTATTTTAGTTACGAAAGGTTTTTAACCCAATTAATTTCCTTTAAAATGAGCTATTGAACAACCCTCTACGATGTTCCAGTGCCAAGCTATCTCTGGATACAAAAGAAAAAAAAAAGAAAAAAATATCCCGTCTAGGCAGAATGTTGTAGTAGCTGCCACTTTTCTTGATTTTCAAGCCAATATATTTCCCTTGTTGTTCAAGCTAAGGGACAGAAAGTTTACTATACAGGGGTTTCGGACAAGGCGGTTCTAATGGTGTACTTTTGAATTTGATGTGACTCCTTTTTTAGGAACTATGGGTTATATTTCTTAACATTGGACGTGATCGTCTCTTACTAGGTTGCTAGCTACCGCTGCAACCCGGATTTACCACGAACTGTTTGATATTATTATGGACTAAAGGTCGTTCTTTAATATAATGATAGCTACCGCTGCAACCCGGATGAGATCCTCTTGACTAACACCATTTATGATCAATCCTTATGTCCCACTATACAAGTTTGTATAGGCAAGAGTTCGTTCTTTATTGTACCCGGTGTGGGAATTATTTTTAAACAAAATTAGATGAAATTAATTAGCTAATTTGACATGACATAGTAGGTAACTAAGGGCAAGAGTTCGTTCTTTACTATAACAACCAGGATGACGTCAGTTACAACTTGGAATTCGTTTATGATATATCATTACAAACAGGAAAAAGCCTACGGCTTTTTCTTCTTTGAAATAGTAAGAGACGAACCACAAGTAACTACCCCTGGAACCACCATATATCAGTTACTATGCATGAGCGATCGTTCTTTACTGTACTTCATCATTGTGATAACACATCTTGCTGTTTTGTTTTGCTCTCTCAATTATTACTTCTCGATACGCCTGGTCGGTTGAATACCTTTGTTTTGCTCTCTCAATTATTACTTCTCGATACGCCTGGTCGGTTGAATACCTTTGTTTTGCTCTCTCAATTTTTACTTCTCGATGCGCCTGGTCGGTTGAATACCTTTGTTTTGCTCTCTCAATTATTACTTCTCGATACGCCTGGTCGGTTGAATACCTTTGTTTTGCTCTCTCAATTTTTACTTCTCGATGCGCCTGGTCGGTTGAATACCTTTGCTTTTCTCTTTTCAAGATACTATCTCTGTTGTTTGTGTAGTACTGTTTTTTCAAATTGCGTATAGCTTGCTTCGATCTAACCATTATTCTAATCAAGAATGAGAGAATTTACATCTGTGTCGTTCTTAAGTAGTAATTTATATTTCATGATTGCAAAATGTAATTAGATTTCGTTCTTTATTGTAACTATACTATAATTAAGTGGCGTATAAAATTTAGTATAGGCAAGAGGTCGTTCTTTATTATAACTATTAGTAGAAATTTGGATTGTTCTATTTTGATATTGTTTTTGGTTATTCTTTCTTTTTTTCCACTCGCGTGAGACCATATTTTTTCAAGGTTTAAAATTATTAAGCACACAAAATCCCGTGTCGAGTATCTAAAACCTAGCATAAAACAAAACTAATTTTAAAATTTTCAGGTATTTATCTTGTTTGAATTACAAAATTAGTATTATTGGTTAGACACCTTAAATATTTTTGCAGTTTACATAATAAGTTTAGTGATTCTGGACTGAAAACTAAAATAATTGCAATTATGAGACAATAATATGGAATGTATTTTACGAGTTACAAACCAAAAAAAGTTTGGTTCCAGGATACAATAATAAATTTGAACTGAGATGAAAAAAAATTTCTTCCAGGAGACAAAAAGCAAAACTAATTTTAGAATTTTCATGTATTTTTGTTGTTTAAATTAAAAAATTACTATTACTGATTAGGCATCATAAATATTTTTGCAGTTTACATAATAATTTTAGCGATTAAGCCAAAAAAGAAAATTTTGGTTCCAGGAGTTTCGGTTACTATTGAGACAAGTAGCTATTATTACTATAGAGTTCATTACATGGACTGTTTTATTGCTTCAAAATTCAAATATCTTTGAAAAGACTGCAGTATGAAAATACATCAAAAATGCAATTTTTTTGACAAAATTGATTCTACTTTAAAAAGTATTTTATTTTTAAATACAAAAGTGACTAGATGTTGCAATTTCCTTTAAAATGAGCTATTATACAGCTCTCTATGATTTTCCAGTGCCCAGCTAGCTGAGCAGAAAGAAAAAGCGGAAAGAAAAAAATATCCCGTTTGTGGAGAATAACGTGGTAAAAGTCAATTTTCTTGATTTTCAAGCCAATATATTTTCTTTGTTATTCAAGCCAAAGGGCGGTAAGTTTCCTTTATAGAGGATTCGGACAAGGCGGTTCTAATGGTGTACTTTTTGTTTTGATCTGACTCTGTTTTTAGGAGTTGGGGGGTTTTATATTTCTTGACATTGGAGGTGATCGTCTCTTACTAGGTTGCTAGCTACCGCTGCAACCCGGATACATAAAAAATGCAATTTTTTTGACAAAATTGATTCTACTTTAAAAAGTATTTTATTTTTAAATACAAAAGTGACTAGATGTTGCAATTTCCTTTAAAATGAGCTATTATACAGCTCTCTATGATTTTCCAGTGCCCAGCTAGCTGAGCAGAAAGAAAAAGCGGAAAGAAAAAAATATCCCGTTTGTGGAGAATAACGTGGTAAAAGTCAATTTTCTTGATTTTCAAGCCAATATATTTTCTTTGTTATTCAAGCCAAAGGGCGGTAAGTTTCCTTTATAGAGGATTCGGACAAGGCGGTTCTAATGGTGTACTTTTTGTTTTGATCTGACTCTGTTTTTAGGAGTTGGGGGGTTTTATATTTCTTGACATTGGAGGTGATCGTCTCTTACTAGGTTGCTAGCTACCGCTGCAACCCGGAAAGAACCCGGATATCATAAAACAATTAATTAGCTTTTTACACATATCTCATATGGTCTACTGGTTTAGGATAGTTGGCTTTCAACCAATTTGCTTGGGTTCGAATCCCGGTGTGGGAATTATTTTTAAAACAAAATCAGGTGAAATTAATTAGCTAATTTGACAAGACATAGGTAACTAAGGGCAAGAGTTCATTCTTTACTATAAAACAGGCTCGGGTTCGATTCCCGGTGTGGGAAAATTTTTAACTCTATAATCTTCGAATATTTGAACCTTTTATAATTTATAATGATGTATAATATAAATACTGTAATCTTAACTATATTAACTATAGTGAAGTTGCGTATGCAAGTTAGTATAGGGAAGAGTTCGATCTTTATTATAATAAAATCTTCGAATATTTGAACCTTTTATAATTTATAATGATGTATAATATAAATACTGTAATCTTAACTATATTAACTATAGTGAAGTTGCGTATGCAAGTTAGTATAGGGAAGAGTTCGATCTTTATTATAATGGAACCACCATATATCAGTTACTATGCATGAGCGATCGTTCTTTACTGTAAATATTTTTTCAAGGTTTAAAATTATTAAGCACAAAAAATCCCGTGTCGAGTATCTAAAACCTAGCATAAAACAAAACTAATTTTAAAATTTTCAGGTATTTATCTTGTTTGAATTACAAAATTAGTATTATTGGTTAGACACCATAAATATTTTTGCAGTTTACATAATAAGTTTAGTGATTCTGGACTGAAAACTAAAATAATTGCAATTATGAGACAATAATATGGAATGTACTTTACGGGTTACAAACCAAAAAAAGTTTGGTTCCAGGATACAATAATAAATTTGAACTGAGATGAAAAAAAAATTTCTTCCAGGAGACAAAAAGCAAAACTAATTTTAGAATTTTCATGTATTTTTGTTGTTTAAATTAAAAAATTACTATTACTGATTAGGCATCATAAATATTTTTGCAGTTTACATAATAATTTTAGCGATTAAGCCAAAAAAGAAAATTTTGGTTCCAGGAGTTTCGGTTACTATTGAGACAAGTAGCTATTATTACTATAGAGTTCATTACATGGACTGTTTTATTGCTTCAAAATTCAAATATCTTTGAAAAGACTGCAGTATGAAAATACATCAAAAATGCAATTTTTTTGACAAAATTGATTCTACTTTAAAAAGTATTTTATTTTTAAATACAAAAGTGACTAGATGTTGCAATTTCCTTTAAAATGAGCTATTATACAGCTCTCTATGATTTTCCAGTGCCCAGCTAGCTGATCAGAAAAAAAAGCGGAAAGAAAAAAATATCCCGTTTGTGGAGAATAACGTGGTAAAAGTCAATTTTCTTGATTTTCAAGCCAATATATTTTCTTTGTTATTCAAGCCAAAGGGCGGTAAGTTTCCTTTATAGAGGATTCGGACAAGGCGGTTCTAATGGTGTACTTTTTGTTTTGATCTGACTCTGTTTTTAGGAGTTGGGGGGTTTTATATTTCTTGACATTGGAGGTGATCGTCTCTTACTAGGTTGCTAGCTACCGCTGCAACCCGGATAATAATATGCATATGGCTCTTAAATCATACTTCTTTATGGTTCCATATGGTCTAGCGGCTAGGATAGTTAACTTTCACTTAACAGGCTCGGGTTCGATTCCCGGTCTGGGGGAAAACTCTATAATCTTCGAACATTTGAACCTTTTATAATTTATAATGATGTATAATATAAATACTGTAATCTTAACTATAGTGAAGTTGCGTATGCAAGTTAGTATAGGGAAGAGTTCGATCTTTATTATATTCTTTGTTATTCAAGCCAAAGAGTGATAAGTTTCCTTAATAGGGGTTTTGGACAAGGTGGTTCTAATGGTGTAATTTTTGTTTTGATCTGAATCATTTTTCAGGAGTTATGGATTACTTTAGTATTTACTATGGGGCGTGATCGTCTCTTACTAGGTTGCTAGCTACCGCTGCAACCCGGATTTCAAACCAAATTAGTCACTATGGCTCATAAATTCGTTCTTTACAATAATGAACAATATAAGTCCTTTATGTAAAATTCACAAACCTATACTATAGTTAAGTGGCCTATATAATTTAGTATAGGCAAGAGGTCGTTCTTTATTATAAAATAGGCAGAATGCTGTAGTAGCTGCCACTTTTATTGATTTTCAAGCCAATATATTTCCCTTGCTGTTCAAGCCATGGGACAGAAAGTTTCCTATAAATGGGTTTCGGACAAGGCGGTTCTAATGATGTACTTTTTGTTTTGATCTGACTCTTTTTTTAGGAGTTATGGGTATTAGCGTTAGGGAATGTTTTCCCCTTTTTTTAAACTAAGGCAAATTTTCTCAGGCCCAACTTTTAATGGATATGAGTAAACTTGATGATACTTATATATTTAAAATCAGCATAAAAATCCAATTCTTTTGATGTATCAAATGATATTAAAATTCCGTTTTTTAGAGTTTTGGTTACTACTGAGACGAGCCACTCTTACTATACAGTTCTTTACCACGAACTGTTTGATTAAAACAGGAAAGACCCTATGGCTTTTTCTTAATTCGAACAGTAAGAGACGACCTGGCTACAACCTACTATTATGACATCCTTAATGAAACTTCAACATGATTATTGCTCAAATACCATAAATATTTTTTCAGTTCATAACTTTAGCGATTCTGAACTGATAACTAAAATAAAATAAAATTGAATTTCTCAATTTTTACGTCACGTCACTCATTACGTCAAATATTGTTATTAGTACACAATCGGTGTTAGATATTACGTCTTGTCACTTATTACGTCATATATGGTTATTAGTAGACAATCGGGCCTTTATTATAACTTTTAAAAAAATGTAGCTTACTTTATACTACCATTTAGGTTTCTGCCGTAATTCCTTCTTTTCAAAATTAAATTAGTTACTATGACCTAGAGTTAGTTCTTTACCATGTGGTAAAAATTTATTTTATTCTAAATATTATTTTTATTAATTTCAAAAGGTTTCTATATACAGCAATTTCCCTTAAAATGAGCCATTACACAGCTCTTTATTATGACCACAAACTGTTTGATTGAATACTTCAGCTACTATGGATTACACTTCGTTCCTTAATGTAGTTCTAATGATCGTCTTTTAATGTAATTATATTTCATACATAGGACGTGATCGCCTCTTATCTGGTTATTAGCTACCGCTGCAACCCTGCTTCGTTCTTTGTTATAACTACCACTGCAACCCGCATTACAAACAGGAAAAAGTCGCTACGGCTTTTTCTTCTTTGAGATAGTAAGAGACGAACCTAAAAAAATCAAGTAGCTATCTAAGTCCAATGTATGCAATGGTTTGTTATTGTAATGATCTTCTTTTAATGTAATTTCGTAAAAAAAATGATTCTATTTTAAAAATACTTTGATTTATAAATACAAAAGGTTTTAACCCCATTAATTTCCTTTAAAATGAGCCATTGAACAACTCTCTACGATGTTCCAGTGCCAAGCTATCTGAGGAATTACTAATCTATGCTATAATTAAGTAGCGTATAAAATTTAGTATAGGCAAGAGGTCGTTCTTTATTATAATCAAGCCAATATATTTTCTTTGTTATTGAAGCAAAGGGACAGAAAGTTAACTATAGGGAAGTTTCAGACAAGGTGGTTCTAATGGTGTAATTTTTGTTTTGATCTGACTCTTTTCTTAGGAGTTAGGGGTTTTTATATTTCTTAGCATTGGATGTGATCGTCTCTTACTAGGTTGCTAGCTACCACTGCAACCCGGATACATCACTGTGTATATATGGAGGCATAATTGTCCTTTACTTAGTTTCAGCTTAAATTCGATGATCGAGCCTTTATGTAACTATAGCTCTTATAGGTTATAATATGCATATGGTTCTTAAATCATGCTGTTTTATAGTCCCATATGGTGTAGCGGATAGGATAGCTGGCTTTCATCTAGAAGGCCCGGGTTCGATTCCCGGTATTGGAAAATTTTTATCTCTATAATCTTCGAAGATTAGAAGCTCTAAACCTTTTATAATTTATAATGAACCACATCGATCCTTTATGTAACTTTACATTGGACGTGATCGTCTCTTACTAGGTTGCTAGCTACCGCTGCAACCCGGATAGCAATTAAATAATCCCTATTTATGTTTCAGTTAAAATGGGCTAGGTGTCGTTCTTTATTGTAATAGGATAGTTAACTTTCACTTAACAGGCTCGGGTTCGATTCCCGGTGTGGGAAAATTTTTAACTCTATAATCTTCGAACATTTGAACCTTTTATAATCTATAATTATGTATAATATAAATACTGTAATCTTAACTATAGTGAAGTTGCGTATGCAAGTTAGTATAGGGAAAAGTTCGATCTTTATTATATTATGTAATGACCTATAATATAGTCAAGTGGCCTATAAAATTCAGTATAGGCAAGAGGTCGTTCTTTATTATAACTATTATACAGCTCTCTATGATTTTCCAGTGCCCAGCTAGCTGAGAAGAAAAATCAAGCGGAAAGAAAAAAATATCCCGTTTGTGGAGAATAACGTGGTAAAAGTCAATTTTCTTGATTTTCAAGCCAATATATTTTCTTTGTTATTCAAGCCAAAGGGCGGTAAATTTCCTTAATAGGGGATTCGGACAAGGTGGTTCTAATGGTATACTTTTTGTTTTGATCTGACTCTTTTTTTAGGAGTTAGGGGTTTTATATTTCTTTACATTGGAGGTGATCGTCTCTTACTAGGTTGCTAGCTACCGCTGCAACCCGGATAACTGTACTAGCCTATATGCTAGCTACCGCTGCAACCCGGATAACTGTACTAGCCTATACTATAGTTAAGTGGCCTATAAAATTTAGTATAGGAAAGAGGTCGTTCTTTATTATAATATTTTCTTGATTTTCAAGCCAATATATTTTCTTTGTTATTCAAGCCAAAGGGCGGTAAGTTTTCTTTATAGAGGATTCGGACAAGGTGGTTCTAATGGTGTACTTTTTGTTTTGATCTGACTCTTTTTTTAGGAGTTGGGGGGTTTTATATTTCTTAACATTGGAGGTGATCGTCTCTTACTAGGTTGCTAGCTACCGCTGCAACCCGGATTGTATTTCTTAACATTGGACGTGATCGTCTCTTACTAGGTTGCTAGCACCCGCTGCAACCCGGATTAAAAATTATTATCAAATCTTAAATGTAACTTTTATTTTATAAGTTTTCGATAGTCTAATGGTAAGCATGCCTACTTGTTACCTGGGAGAAGGGGGTTCGATTCCCCGTCGGGGAGAACTTTTAATATGTTGAATTAATAGCACTATCTTTTCAATTTAAAATTTAAAAAAGAAACTTGTTTACTTACATTCTAGCTAAAATAATGAAGATAATATGAATGTACCACAGGGTTCAGTTTTTTTGGACTTGAGTTCGTTTTTTAACTATAAATACAAACAGGAAAAAGCCTACGGCTTTTTCTTCTTTTGAATAGTAAGAGACGAAACTCAAACAATCAAGTAGCTAACTAAGTCCAATGTATGGAATGGTTTGTTATTTCAGTGATCGTCTTTTGATGTAAATTTTGTAAATTTACTAACCTATACTACAGTTAAGTGGCCTATGTAATTTAGTATAGGCAAGAGGTCGTTCTTTATTGTATTTAGTATAGGCAAGAGGTCGTTCTTTATTATAATATAGGCAAGAGGTCGTTCTTTATTATAACTATAGCACTGAGTCTAATGTATGCAATGGCTTGTTATTCCAATTACCACGTTTTAATGTAAACAATTAACTAATCGTCTATATAATTATTCCTTTTATTATTTCAGTTCGTTCCTTAATGTAAAAATTACAAACAGGAAAAAGTCTACGGCTTTTTCTTCTTTGGAAATAGTAAGAGACGATCCTCAAACAATCAGACAGCCAACTAGGTTTATAATTTGTTCTTTAACATAAACGTCATTAATCGGATATTTTAATAAATCCTTTATGGTCTAGAGGTTGGGATAGCTCTCACCCAGTTGGCTTGAGTTCAAATTTTGTATGGGAAATTTTAACTTATGATGATTTCTTAAGGAACATAATTAAAATTTCTTAATGTAATAAAAATAATTTATTTTAATTACAAGAAGTTTTTAACCCCATTAATTTTCTTTAAATGAGCCATTGAACAACTCTCTACTATGTTCCAGTGCCAAGCTATCTGTTGAATTACTAGCCTATACTATAATTAAGTGGCGTATAAAATTTAGTATAGGCAAGAGGTCGTTCTTTATTATAAATTAACATTGGACGTGATCGTCTCTTACTAGGTTGCTAGCTACCGCTGCAACCCGGATTCAAGTCTCCGATTGTACAGTCGTATATCAGTTACTATGGGCGAGAGATCGTTCTTTACTGTAAACTCTAAACCTTTTTTAATTTACAATGAACCACATCAATCCTTTATATATATACTGTAATCTCAACTATAGTGAAGTTGCCTATACCAGTTAGTATAGGGAAGAGTTCGTTCTTTATTATAAAAACTTTTCATAACCACGAACTGTTTGAAAATACGAACTTTTTTAATTTAATTACTCTAACTGTTGTCGGTCTGATCTGATCTGTTCTCGGTCTGATCTGATCTTTTATTTGTTTAATGTGAAGCTACAAACAGGAAAAATCCTAAGGCTTTGTCTTAATTGGAATAGTAAGAGACGACTTGGCTACAACCTACGATCTTGACACCATTGATCAATCTTTAACATGAAACCCCAAAAAATAAAAAAAACAATACATTGTGCAAACATTCTTCTTTACTTAGGCAGCGCTGTTAAGTTGCCTATGATTCTAATTTGAATTAAAAAACTAAAATTATTGCTCAGACATCATGAATATTTTTGCAGTTTGCAGTTAAATAAAATCATTTTATTTAAAATTTTCAGGAATTATTCTAGTTTCAGTTTAACAAATGAATGTTTTGTTATAACTCCCCAAAAATTACTGCATTTTACATAATAATGGACAATTATATGAAAAAAAACCGTATTGACAAATACCATTTATGAAGAACTATATCAGTCCTTTATGTAATAATAAAAATAATTTGTTTTAATTACAAGAAGTTTTTAACCCCATTAATTTTCTTTAAAATGAGCCATTGAACAACTCTCTACGATGTTCCAGTACCAAGCTATCTATTGAATTACTAACCTATACTATAATTAAGTAGCGTATAAAATCTAGTATAGGCAAGAGGTCGTTCTTTATTATAATGATTTTCCAAAACATATTTAAAACTTTTAGTTACTATATGCTTCGGTTTGTCTTTCACTTGATTGCAGCTATAGCTACAACTATCATTTAGAGCTCGTTCTTTACTATATAATACTTCATATATGATTACTACCTACGATTATGACGTCATTCATCAAGATTACAATCCTACACTATAGTTAAGCGACCCATACCAGTTAGTATAGGCAAGAGTTGGATCTTTATTATAATATTATAATACTATGGGTTACAGTTCGTTCCTTATTATAATATATTACAAACAGGAAAAAGCCTACGGCTTTTTCTTCTTTGAAATAGTAAGAGACGAACGTCAAACGATCAAGTAGCTAACTAAGTCCAATGTATGCAATAAGTTTTTATTCCAATGATCGTCTTTTAATGTAGAATTAATTTTGTTAATTACAAAAGGTTTCTATATACAGTAGTTTCTTTTAAAATGAGCCATTACACAGCTCTTTATTATGACCACTAACCGTTTGATTTCATACTTAAGTTACTATGGGTTACAGTTCGTTCCTTATTGTATTTTAGGAGCTATGGGTTTTTATATTTCTTAACATTGGACGTGATCGTCTCTTACTAGGTCGCTAGCTACCGCTGCAACCTGGAAATATTTGATGAAACTTACATATTCTGCATTTACGACGAACCCTATTGATCCTTTTATGTACTTGTAGCTACCCCTGGCGCCACTGTATATCAGTTACTATTGGCGAGAGATCGTTCTTTACTGTATCAATTTTCCCTTCTCGATACCCCTGATCCGTAAGATACCTCTGTTTTGCTCTGTCATATTTCATTTTCTTAAATCCTGGATCACAAGACATCTTAGTAGCAATCCTTACGCGTGCTCGAGCTTTATTGCGTTTGGTGGCATTTTTATCTCTTTTAAATAAACTTTTCTTATATTTCAGGATGTTAGCTTTATTTTTTGTGTAGTAAAGTTTTCTATTAGTAGAAATTTGGATTGTTCTATTTTGATATTGTTTTTGGTTATTCTTTCTTTTTTTCCACTCGCGTGAGACCATATTTTTTCAAGATTTAAAATTATTAAGCACACAAAATCCCGTGTCGAGTATCTAAAACCTAGCATAAAACAAAACTAATTTTAAAATTTTCAGGTATTTATCTTGTTTGAATTACAAAATTAGTATTATTGGTTAGACACCATAAATATTTTTGCAGTTTAAATAATAAGTTTAGTGATTCTGGACTGAAAACTAAAATAATTGCAATTATGAGACAATAATATGGAGATATGTACTTTACGGGTTACAGGATACAATAATAAATTTGAACTGAGATGAAAAAAAAATTTCTTCCAGGAGACAAAAAGCAAAACTAATTTTAGAATTTTCATATATTTTTGTTGTTTAAATTAAAAAATTACTATTACTGATTAGGCATCATAAATATTTTTGCAGTTTACATAATAATTTTAGCGATTAAGCCAAAAAAGAAAATTTTGGTTCCAGGAGTTTCGGTTACTATTGAGACAAGTAGCTATTATTACTATAGAGTTCATTACATGGACTGTTTTATTGCTTCAAAATTCAAATATCTTTGAAAAGACTGCAGTATGAAAATACATCAAAAATGCAATTTTTTTGACAAAATTGATTCTACTTTAAAAAGTATTTTATTTTTAAATACAAAAGTGACTAGATGTTGCAATTTCCTTTAAAATGAGCTATTATACAGCTCTCTATGATTTTCCAGTGCCCAGCTAGCTGAGCAGAAAGAAAAAGCGGAAAGAAAAAAATATCCCGTTTGTGGAGAATAACGTGGTAAAAGTCAATTTTCTTGATTTTCAAGCCAATATATTTTCTTTGTTATTCAAGCCAAAGGGAGGTAAGTTTCCTTTATAGAGGATTCGGACAAGGCGGTTCTAATGGTGTACTTTTTGTTTTGATCTGACTCTGTTTTTAGGAGTTAGGGGTTTTTAAATTTCTTAACATTGGACGTGATCGTCTCTTACTAGGTTGCTAGCTACCGCTGCAACCCGGATCAAAAACCCAAATATTACTTCATTTTACATAATAATGGATAATAATTATATAAAATGAAACCGTATTGACAAACACCATACATGTTGAACTCTATCGGTCATTTATGTAAACTTTACTAACCTATACTATAGTTAAGTGGCCTATAAAATTTAGTATATAATTACAAACAGGAAAAAGCCTACAGCTTTTTCTTCTTTGAAAAAGTAAGAATCGTCTTTTAATGTAATTATATATTTCTTAACATTGGACGTGATCGTCTCTTACTAGGTTGCTAGCTACCGCGGCAATCCGGATTTCAGCTATATCCGATGAAACTTACATATTCCCCATTTATACTGAACTGTATCGGTTCTTTATGTATATATTTAATGTAATAACCAATGATTGTCTTTTATTGTAAATCTTAATGTAATAAAAATAATTTATTTTAATTACAAGAAGTTTTCAACCCCATTAATTTTGCTTTAAAATGAGCCATTGAACAACTCTCTACGATGTCCCAGTGCCAAACTATCCGTTGAATTACTAACCTATACTATAATTAAGTGGCGTATAAAATTTAGTATAGGGAAGAGGTCGTTCTTTATTATAAAATTAAAAAATTACTATTACTGATTAGGCATCATAAATATTTTTGCAGTTTACATAATAATTTTAGCGATTAAGCCAAAAAAGAAAATTTTGGTTCCAGGAGTTTCGGTTACTATTGAGACAAGTAGCTATTATTACTATAGAGTTCATTACATGGACTGTTTTATTGCTTCAAAATTCAAATATCTTTGAAAAGACTGCAGTATGAAAATACATCAAAAATGCAATTTTTTTGACAAAATTGATTCTACTTTAAAAAGTATTTTATTTTTAAATACAAAAGTGACTAGATGTTGCAATTTCCTTTAAAATGAGCTATTATACAGCTCTCTATGATTTTCCAGTGCCCAGCTAGCTGAGCAGAAAAAAAAAGCGGAAAGAAAAAAATATCCCGTTTGTGGAGAATCCGGGTTGCAGCGGTAGCTAGCAACCTAGTAAGAGACGATCACCTCCAATGTCAAGAAATATAAAACCCCCCAACTCCTAAAAACAGAGTCAGATCAAAACAAAAAGTACACCATTAGAACCGCCTTGTCCGAATCCTCTATAAAGGAAACTTACCGCCCTTTGGCTTGAATAACAAAGAAAATATATTGGCTTGAAAATCAAGAAAATTGACTTTTACCACGTTATTCTCCACAAACGGGATATTTTTTTCTTTCCGCTTTTTTTTCTGCTCAGCTAGCTGGGCACTGGAAAATCATAGAGAGCTGTATAATAAGCTCATTTTAAAGGAAATTGCAACATCTAGTCACTTTTGTATTTAAAAATAAAATACTTTTTAAAGTAGAATCAATTTTGTCAAAAAAATTGCATTTTTGATGTATTTTCATACTGCAGTCTTTTCAAATATATTAGAATTTTGAATCAATAAAAAAGTCAATTTAATTAAATATATAGAAATAATAGATACTTGTCTCAATAGTAACCGAAACTCCTGGAACCAAAATTTTCTTTTTTGGCTTAATCGCTAAAATTATTATGTAAACTTCAAAAATATTTATGATGCCTAATCAGTAATAGTAATTTTTTAATTTAAACAACAAAAATACATGAAAATTCTAAAATTAGTTTTGCTTTTTGTCTCCTGGAAGAAATTTTTTTTTCATCTCAGTTCAAATTTCTGATCAATGATGTCATAATCTAAGTTTTTATCCAGGTCGTCTCTTACTATTCCAATTAAGAAAAAGCCATAGGTTTTTTCCTGTTTGTAATACAGTAAGGATTTCAGTATACAGTAAAGAACGATCTCTCTCCCATACAAACTGATTATATGGTGGTTCCCGGTGTAGTTATCCGGGTTGCAGCGGTAGCTAGCAACCTAGTAAGAGACGATCACCTCCAATGTCAAGAAATATAAAACCCCCCAACTCCTAAAAACAGAGTCAGATCAAAACAAAAAGTACACCATTAGAACCGCCTTGTCCGAATCCTCTATAAAGGAAACTTACCGCCCTTTGGCTTGAATAACAAAGAAAATATATTGGCTTGAAAATCAAGAAAATTGACTTTTACCACGTTATTCTCCACAAACGGGATATTTTTTTCTTTCCGCTTTTTTTTTCTGCTCAGCTAGCTGGGCACTGGAAAATCATAGAGAGCTGTATAATAGCTCATTTTAAAGGAAATTGCAACATCTAGTCACTTTTGTATTTAAAAATAAATACAGTAAAGAACGATCGCTCATGCATAGTAACTGATATATGGTGGTTCCAGGGGTAGTTACTTGTGGTTCGTCTCTTACTATTTCAAAGAAGAAAAAGCCGTAGGCTTTTTCCTGTTTGTAATGATATAGCATAAACGAATTCCAAGTTGTAACTGACGTCATCCTGGTTGTTATAGTATAACGTGGTAAAAGTCAATTTTCTTGATTTTCAAGCCAATATATTTTCTTTGTTATTCAAGCCAAAGGGCGGTAAGTTTCCTTTATAGAGGATTCGGACAAGGCGGTTCTAATGGTGTACTTTTTGTTTTGATCTGACTCTGTTTTTAGGAGTTGGGGGGTTTTATATTTCTTGACATTGGAGGTGATCGTCTCTTACTAGGTTGCTAGCTACCGCTGCAACCCGGATAAAATAAAAAAAAAATGAATATTTCTCATTGGAAATATAGGACAACAATACAGAGATACGTAATTTACGAATTAAGCCAAAAAAATATGAACTAAGATGATATAAAATTAATGGCGTATGAAATGGTGTATCGAGTCTATTGAAGCAAAAGGAAAACCAAACTAATTTTTAAATTTTCAGGTTTTTTTCTGGTTTGAATTAAAAAATGGAAATTATCGTTCAGACACCGTAAATATTTTTGCACTTTGCAGCTAAATAAAATTATATTTTTTTAAATTTTCAGGAATTATTCTAGTTTCAGTTGACAAATAAGATTTTTTTTCTTCAAGGAATCGAGCAGCTAACTAAGTTTAATATATACAATGGTATGTTCTTCAAATGATCTCTTTTAATTAGGTTCCTAGCTACCGCTGCAAACCGGAACTATTAAAAAATATTTTATCTTTAATTACAGAAGTAACTAGATGTAGAAAGTTTTACTATTGAGACGAGTCGCTCTTACTATACAACATATAGTTCGTTATCACGAACTGTTTGCTTTGATGTATCTATTGGTACCAAAATTTCGTTCTTTAGAGTTTCGGGTACTATTGAGACAATCATAATTTTGTTCTTTAGAGTGTCGGTTACTATTGAGACAAGTAGCTATTATTATTATAGATTTCATTACCATGAACTGTTTGATTGCTTCAAAATTCAAATATCTTTGAAAAGACTGCAGTATGAAAATACATCAAAAATGCAATTTTTTTGACAAAATTGATTCTACTTTAAAAAGTATTTTATTTTTAATTACAAAAGTGACTAGATGTTGCAATTTCCTTTAAAATGAGCTATTATACAGCTCTCTATGATTTTCTTGTATTTCTGAATGTAATTTTTCCCTTTGTCCTTATGCGTTCTTCGGTACAACCTCGCAGAGAATTTAATTTTTTCATTATAGCTTTTGTCACCCCTGTATCTACCCATTATTCTGGTAGCAACATTTTTCTTATGTTTGTTTCGGTAATCTTCATCATTATCATACCGTTCCTTGCTCTTTTGTCTAGCCTGCTCAATTGTTGCTTCTCTGTAATCTTCATCATTTTGATAAGGCTCCTTGATCTTTTGTTTGGCTGTCTCAATTTTTACTTGTCGATACACCTGGACGGTTGAATACCTTTGCTTTTCTTTTTTCTTATATTTTATTCGGTAATCTTCATCATTGTGATAACGCTCCTTGATCTATTGTTTGGCTCTCTCAATTTTTACTTCTCGATACGCCTAGTTGGTTGAATACCTTTGCTTTTCTCTTTTCAAGATACTATCTCTGTTGTCTGTGTAGTACTGTTTTTTTTTAACTTGCGTGCAGCTTGCTTTGATCTAACCATTATGTAATTAACGAATGAGACCATTTACATCTTTGTCGTTCTTAAGTAGTAATTATGACGTCACGGCGTAATGATTTTATTTCATGATGACGTCATGGCGCAATGATATTATTTCATGACGTCTTCAGAAACCACAACATAATTTCGTGTTTTTCTATTCACGTCATAGCTCTAATATAAAACTATGACGACATTCATTATTTATCTAGTAGGGTTTCAGACAAGGTAGTTCTAATGATGTACTTTTGTTTTGATCTTACTCTATTTTTAGGAGTTTTGGGTTTTTATATTTCTTAGAATGGGACTGATCGTCTCTTAATAGGTTGCTAGCTACTGCTGCAACCCAAATTATGAGAGGGAGCCTGGCCGAGTGGTCCAAGACACTGGTGTTAGCAACCAGTCTCTTCGGAGGCGTGGGTTCAAATCTTACCGCTGGTATACGATTAAATTTGAAAGACTGCAGTGTGAAAAGACATAAAAAATGCAGTTTTTGGTGGAAAAATTTATTCTCTTTTAGAAATAATTTATTTTAGTTACTATAGATTTTTAACCCAATTAATTTCCTTTAAAATGAGCCATTGAACAACCATCTACGATGTTCAAGTGCCAAGCTATCTATGGAAAAGAAAAAAGAAAAAAAAGAAAAAAATATCTCATTTAGGCAGAATGTTGTAGTAGCTGCCACTTTTCTTGATTTTCAAGCCAATATAGTTCCCTTGCTGTTCATGCCAAGGGACAGAAATTTTCCTATACAGGGGTTTCAGACAAGGTGGTGCCAATGGTGTACTTTTGTTTTGATCTGACTCCTTTGTTAGGAACTATGGGTTTTTATATTTCTTAACATTGAACGTGATCGTCTCTTACTAGGTTGCTAGCTACCGCTGCAACCCGGATATGAGAGGCAGCCTGGCCGAGTGGTCCAAGGAACTGGTGTTCGCCACCAGTCTCTTCGGAGGCGTGGGTTCAAATCTTACCGCTGGTATACGATTATGTTTGAAAGACTGCAGTGTGAAAAGACATCAAAAATGCAGTTTTTGGTGGAAAAATTTATTCTCTTTTAAAAATAAATTATTTTAATTACTATAGATTTGTAACCCAATTAATTTCCTTTAAAATGAGCTATTGAACAACTCTCTACGATGTTCCAGTGCCAAGCTATCTCTGGAAAACAAGAAAAAAGAAAAAAAAAATATCCCTTTTAGGCAGAATGTTGTAGTAGCTGCCACTTTTCTTGATTTTCAAGCCAATATATTTCCCTTGCTGTTCAAGCCAAGGGACAGAAAGTTTACTATACAGGGGTTTCGGATAAGGCGGTTCTAATGGTGTACTTTTTGTTTTGATCTGACCCCTTTTTTAGGAGCTAAGGGTTTTTATATTTCTTAACATTGGACGTTATCGTCTCTTACTAGGTTGCTAGCTACCGCTGCAACCCGGATTTTATATTTCTTAACATTGGACGTGATCGTCTCTTACTAGGTTGCTAGCTACCGCTGCAACCCGGATTCCTTTAAAATGAGCCATTACACAGCTCTTTATTATGACCATCACTTAAGTTACTATGGGTTACAGTTCGTTCCTTATTGTAACTTTATGTACTAACTACATCCAACGACTATGACGTCATTGATCGATATTGTATATAAAAATTAAATTTTTCGTAAAAAATAATTAATTAAAAAAAAATTAAGTACAAATAGCACTAGATCTAGAGGTTTCCTTTAAAATGAGCCAGTGAACAACTCTCTACGAAGTTCCAGTGCCAAGCTATCTGTGGAAAAGAAGAAGAAGAAGAAGAAGAAAGAAAAAAAATATCCCGTTTGCGGAGAATAACGTGGTTAAAGTCAATTTTCTTGATTTTCAAGGCAATATATTTTCTTTGTTATTCAAGGCAAAGGGTGGTAAGTTTCCCTTATAGGAGTTTCGGACAACGCGGTTCTAATGGTGTACTTTTTGTTTTGATCTGACTCTTTTTTTAGGAGTTAAGGGTTTTTATATTTCTTAACATTGGATGTGATCGTCTCTTACTAGGTTGCTAGCTACCGCTGCAACCCGGAGGTTGCTAGCTACCGCTGCAACCCGGATCACATACTTCCCATTCATAATGGGAAGTATGTAATCCGGTACTGTGCTGTGTTACAATCCGGTCCAAACTGTACTATGTTACAGTTTGGTCGTCGACGGTCACTAGCCGTTTGTATCTGCTCCGTGTGTTACAAAATAAGGCTGTAAGAGTTTTGACCAATGATTTGTCCCAAAATTTGGTAAGATTGAGGTATCACCAATTAAAAATTTTACCATTATTTGGTTTGGTTAAATTTTATGTAAATTTGTTTATGTATAAATTTTTTTCTAATTTGTTACCTGCATGTTTTTCGGAACTTTATAATGAAAGGGACCATAGTTATGAAACTAGAAATTTTGAATTAGTTAGAACGCCAGTTCCAGTTACTACCAGATCTAAATTTTCTATTAGGTATATTGGTTCTGAAGTATGAAACATGTTTCTGGCGGAAGTAAAAGGTAAGAAGGTTCTTGTGGAATTTCGTGCTGCTTTACAATGTATTTGTTTAACTAGTATTGTAGACATGGACCAGGTTACGGATCTGGGAGTGATTATATGTTTGTGAGTGTTAAAAGAGAAAATTTTTCCTGTGTGTTGATTGAGGTGATTGTCGGTATATGAAAGGAAGCATGATGAATCATAGAATATGAGTGTTGAATTCCTTTAAGTTCCCTGTAAAATAAAAAAATATATTATCCCGAGGTAGTGTATTAGTGTATAAGTAGTTGAAGTGATCCTTTTTTTTTGGGGTCATCCCAAACACGCTAATATGCGTCGGGAAACACGCATATTAGCGTGTTTGGGATGACCCAAAAAAAAGGGATCACTTCAACTACTTTTACACTAATGAACGACCTTGGGGAAATAATACTCTCTAAATCTTCCTCTCCTCCCCCACCCCTCCAAACAAAATAAAAAAAAATCTCATGATCAAGCATTTTTTTACTTTAAATAGAAAATTAATGAATCAAATTAAAATATTAATAAGGATTTATTTAATATACCGACAATCACCTTACGACATACCGACAAGTAAAAATTGAGACAGCCAAACAAAAGATCAAGGAGCGTTATCAAAATGATGAAGATTACAGAGAAGCAACAATTGAGCAGGCTAGACAAAAGAGCAAGGAACGGTATGATAATGATGAAGATTACCGAAACAAACATAAGAAAAAAGTTGCCACCAGAATAATGGGTAGATACTGGGGTGATAAAAGCTATAATGAAAAAATTAAATTCTCTGCGAGGTTGTACCGAAGAACGCATAAGGACAAAGGCAAAAATTACATTCAGAAATACAAGAAGATGGCAAAAATGCAGGCTGATCTTTGTAAATTGAGAAACATTTTGCGCATGTTTTATCAGGATCACGAAAAGTATTCAAAATTACAGATTAAAATTCTCTTTGAAAGAGCGGATGCTGTTGAAAAGTCGGCTAGAAATCCTTTGGCAAAGCTTCATAGTAATATCCAAAAGAAATGTTGTCAGTTTAATGAAAAGCTTCCAAGGTATGGACTGGCAACTACGGAACAGTTTATAGATGCAATTGAAAATGTTCGACAACACAGTGAATATACAGAGGCGTACTTCATAGAAAATTCGTATATTAATTTTGGAAGGAGCAATTGCAGTTTATGTAGCAGCAATAAAAATATATATACAAGCATACCTATCAACAGCGAAGGAAAAGCAATGTTTTTCAATTATGGCGAAAACGAGCCTGTTAGGGTTATTAGTATATGTGTTTGTAAGACTAATGATTTAGAACAAATTCCTGGAACACCGACTCAAGAAAAAATTATTTCTAACTGTGTTTTAAACAGTTCTTTTAGTTCTACTGAATATTTGGCAAAAAATTCTCTGTGTAGTAGAACAAACTGTCCTGAAAAGTACGAGACAACTATTGAAAAATGCTCTGAATCTAGATCTGACAAGGAAATTATGATGGCTGAAGTCACCTATAACAATCTGAGTAGACATTCAAAACCAAAAATTGGGCAGCAGGTTACTTGGCAATGTCACCCTGATATCTGCAAGCTCTATCCGACGGATATTGAATTATGTCAAATTATCCGGGTTGCAGCGGTAGCTAGCAACCTAGTAAGAGACGATCATATCCATCCAATGTTAAGAAATATAAAAACCCCTAACTACTTAGAAAAGAGTCACATCAAAACAAAAATTACACCATTAGAACCACCTTGTCTGAAACTTCCCTATAGTTAGCTTTCTGTCCCTTGGCTTGAATAACAAAGAAAATTTATTGGCTTGAAAATCAAGAAAAATGGCAGCTACTACAACATTCTGCCTAAACGGGATATTTTTTTCTTTCCGCTTGATTTTTCTCCTTAACTAGCTGGGCACTGGAAAATCATAGAGAGCTGTATAATAGCTCATTTTAAAGGAAATTGCAACATCTAGTCACTTTTGTAATTAAAAATAAAATACTTTTTAAAGTAGAATCAATTTTGTCAAAAAAATTGCATTTTTGATGTATTTTCATACTGCAGTCTTTTCAAAGATATTTGAATTTTGAAGCAATCAAACAGTTCATGGTAATGAAATCTATAATAATAATAGCTACTTGTCTCAATAGTAACCAACACTCTAAAGAATGAAATTTTGATTGTCTCAATAGTAACCGAAACTCTAAACAACCAAATTTTGGTACCAATAGATACATCAAAGCAAACAGTTCGTGATAACGAACTATATGTTGTATAGTAAAAGCGACTCGTCTCAATAGTAAAACTTGCTACATCTAGTTACTTCTGTAAATAAAGATAAAATATTTTTTAATAGTTCCGGTTTGCAGCGGTAGCTAGGAACCTAATTAAAAGAGATCATTTGAAGAACATACCATTGTATATATTAAACTTAGTTAGCTGCTCGATACCTTGAAGAAAAAAAAATCTTATTTGTCAACTGAAACTAGAATAATTCCTGAAAATTTAAAAAAATATAATTTTATTTAGCTGCAAAAGTGCAAAAATATTTACGGTGTCTGAACGATAATTTCCATTTTTTAATTCAAACCAGAAAAAAACGTGAAAATTTAAAAATTAGTTTGGTTTTCCTTTTGCTTCAATTGACTCGCTACACCATTTTATAGGCCATTAATTTTATATCATCTTAGTTCAAATTTTTTTGGCTTAACCCGTAAATTACGTATCTCTGTATTGTTGTCCTATATTTCCAATGAGAAATATTCATTTTTTTTTATTTTAGTTTCCGGGTTGCAGCGGTAGCTAGCAACCTAGTAAGAGACGATCACGTCCAATGTTAAGAAATATAGAAACCCCTAACTCCTAAAAACAAAGTCAGATCAAAACAAAAAGTACACCATTAGAACCGCCTTGTCCGAAACCCCTATAAAGGAAACTTACCGCCCTGCGGCTTGAATAACAAAGAAAAAGAATAACAAAGAAAAGGTAGCTAGGAACCTAATTAAAAGAGATCATTTGAAGAACATACCATTGTATATATTAAACTTAGTTAGCTGCTCGATACCTTGAAGAAAAAAAAATCTTATTTGTCAACTGAAACTAGAATAATTCCTGAAAATTTAAAAAAATATAATTTTATTTAGCTGCAAAAGTGCAAAAATATTTACGGTGTCTGAACGATAATTTCCATTTTTTAATTCAAACCAGAAAAAAACCTGAAAATTTAAAAATTAGTTTGGTTTTCCTTTTGCTTCAATTGACTCGCTATACCATTTCATACGCCATTAATTTTATATCATCTTAGTTCAAATTTTTTTGGCTTAACCCGTAAATTACGTATCTCTGTATTGTTGTCCTATATTTCCAATGAGAAATATTCATTTTTTTTTATTTTAGTTTCCGGGTTGCAGCGGTAGCTAGCAACCTAGTAAGAGACGATCACGTCCAATGTTAAGAAATATAGAAACCCCTAACTCCTAAAAACAAAGTCAGATCAAAACAAAAAGTACACCATTAGAACCGCCTTGTCCGAAACCCATATAAAGGAAACTTACCGCCCTGCGGCTTGAATAACAAAGAAAATATATCGGCTTGATAATCAAGAAAATTGACTTTAACCACGTTATTCTCCACAAACGGGATATTTTTTTCTTTCTTTCTTTTCCACAGATAGCTTGGCACTGGAACATCGCAGAGAGTTGTTTAATGGCTCATTTTAATCTCTAGATCTAGCGCTATTTGTACTTAATTTTTTTTTTTAATTAATTTTTTTTTACGAAAAACAAAATTTTTTATATACAATATTAATCAATGACGCCATAGTCTTTGGATGTAGTTAGTACATAAAGTCTGGATAATCGAATTAAAGCTGAAACTAAGTAAAGAACAATTATGCCTCCATATATATTCACAGTGATGTATAAAATTTCCCATTACATCTGTAAACTGTTCCACAGTTGCCGGTTCATACCTTGGAAGCTTTTCACTAAACATGCAACATTTCTTTTGGATATTACTATGAAGTTTTGCGAAAGCATCTCTAGCTGACTTTTCAACAAAATCCATTCTTTCAGAGATAATTTTAATCTTTAATTTTGAATATTTTTCGTAATCCCGGTAAAACATTCGTAAAATTTTTCTAAATTTACTAAGATCAGCCAGCATTGTTGCCATGTTTTTGGACTTCTGAATATAATTTTTAATTTTGGCCTTATGCGTTCTTTGCAGCTTGTGTAAAATGCAAAATATCCATGGTATCTGAGCAATAGTTTGAATATTTCAATTTAAGCTAGAAAAATACCTTAAAATGTTAAAATTAGTTTTTACGTAAAGGATCAATCATAAATGGTGTCATTTATAAAACAGTACGTGTTAACGAGCTTTATAGTAATAAAGAACGAACTCAAGCCCAAAGAAACTGAACCCTGTGGCTCATTCATATAATCTTCATTATTTTAGCTAGGATGTAACTAAAACGAGTTTCTTTTTTTTATTATAAATTAAAAAGATATTACTTCTTACTCAACATATTAAAAGTTCTCTCCCACGGGGAATCGAACCCTGTTCTTCCGCGCAACAAGGGGGTATGTTTACTATTGGACCATCAAAGACTAATGAAATATAAATTAAATATAAGACATGATAATATTGTTACAATAAGGAACGAACTGTAACCCATAGTAACTTAAGTATTAAATCAAACAGTTTGTGGTCATAATTATGAGTGTAATGGCTCATTTTAAAGGAAACTGCTGCATATAAAAACCTTTTATAATTAATTACATTAAAAGACCATCATTGGAATAATAAACAATTACATACATTTGAATTAGTTTGCTATTTGATTGTTTGATGTTCGTCTCTTACTATTTCAAAGAAGAAAAAGCCGTAGGCTTTTTCCTGTTTGTAATCAGTTCATTATCCAGGTTGCAGCGGTAGCTATAAACTTACATAAAGGACCCATATAGTTCATCATAAATGGTATTTTTACATTAAAGGATGAGCTATAGCACATAGTAACTGGAATCCGGGTTGCAACAGTAGTTATAATAAAGAACGAATATAAAGTCCGGGTTGCAGAGGTAGCTAGCAACCTAGTAAGAGACGATCACCTCCAATGTTAAGAAATATAAAACCCCCCAACTCCTAAAAAAAGAGTCAGATCAAAACAAAAAGTACACCATTAGAACCGCCTTGTCCGAATCCTCTATAAAGGAAACTTACCGCCCTTTGGCTTGAATAACAAAGAAAATATATTGGCTTGAAAATCAAGAAAATTGACTTTTACCACGTTATTCTCCCCAAACAGGATATTTTTTTCTTTCTTTCTTTTCCACAGATAGCTTGGCACTGGAACATCGTAGAGAGTTGTTCAATGGCTCATTTTAAAGGAAATCTCTAGATCTAGCGCTATTTGTACTTAATTTTTTTTTTAATTAATTTTTTTTACGAAAAACTTAATTTTTTATATACAATATTAATCAATGACGTCATAGTCTTTGGATGTTATAAAATATTTAGAATAATTCGGGTTGCAGCGGTAGCTAGCAACCTAGTTAGAGACGATCACGCCTCATAGTAATCCGGGTTGCAGCGGTAGCTAGCAACCTAGTAAGAGACGATCACGTCCAATGTTATCCGGGTTGCAGCGGTAGCTAGCAACCTAGTAAGAGACGATCACGTCCAATGTTAAGAAATATAAAAACCCATAGTTCTTAAAAAAGAGTCAGATCAAAACAAAAAGTACACCATTAGAACCGCCTTGTCCGAAACCCCTGCATAGTAAAATTTCTGTCCCTTGGCTTGAACAGCAAGGGAAATATATTGGCTTGAAAATCAAGAAAAGTGGCAGCTACTACAACATTCTGCCTAAACGGGATATTTTTTTCTTTTTTTTTCTTTTTTTTTCTTTTTTGTATCCAGAGATAGCTTGGCACTGGAACATCGTAGAGGGTTGTTCAATAGCTCATTTTAAAGGAAATTAATTGGGTTAAAAATATATAGTAACTAAAATAAATTTTTTCTAAAAGAGAATAAATTTTTCCACCAAAAACTGCATTTTGATGTCTTTTCACACTGCAGTCTTTCAAACATAATCGTATACCAGCGGTAAGAATTGAACCCACGCCTCTGAAGAGACTGGTGGCTAACAGCAGTGTCTTGGACCACTCGGCCAGGCTGCCTCTCATAAATAAATATATATGTGAATTTGGGTTGCAGCAGTAGCTAGCAACCTAGTAAGAGACGATCAGTCCAATGCTAAGAAATATAAAAACCCAAAACTCCTAAAAATAGAGTCAGATCAAAACAAAAGTACATCATTAGAAATACCTTGTCTGAAACCCTACTAGATAAATAATGAACGTCATCATATTTTTATATTAGAGCTATTACGTGAATAGAGTGACGTCATAATTAGTATATAAGGAAAGTCAAAACTGAAAATTCTCTCATTCTTGATTAGAATAATGGTTAGATCAAAGCAGGCTATACGCAAGTTGAAAAAAGTTATAATAAAGAACGACCTCTTGCCTGTACTAAATTTTATAGGCCACTTAACTATAGTATAGGCTAGTACAGTTATTATATTTAAGGTCATCCGGGTTGCAGCGGTAGCTAGCAACCTAGTAAGAGACGATCACCTCCAATGTTAAGAAATATAAAACCCCCCAACTCCTAAAAAAGAGTCAGATCAAAACAAAAAGTACACCATTAGAACCGCCTTGTCCGAATCCTCTATAAAGGAAACTTACCGCCCTTTGGCTTGAATAACAAAGAAAATATATTGGCTTGAAAATCAAGAAAATTGACTTTTACCACGTTATTCTCCCCAAACGGGATATTTTTTTCTTTCTTTCTTTTCCACAGATAGCTTGGCACTGGAACATCGTAGAGAGTTGTTCAATGGCTCATTTTAAAGGAAATCTCTAGATCTAGCGCTATTTGTACTTAATTTTTTTTTAATTAATTTTTTTTACGAAAAACTTAATTTTTTATATACAATATTAATCAATGACGTCATAGTCTTTGGATGTAGTTAGTACATAAAGTCTGGATCATCGAATTAAAGCTGAAACTAAGTAAAGAACAATTATGCCTCCATATATTTTATCCGGGTTGCAGCGGTAGCTAGCAACCTAGTAAGAGACGATCACGTCCAATGTTATACAATAAGGAACGAACTGTAACCCATAGTAACTTAAGTATTAAATGTAACAGTTTGTGGTCATAATAATGAGTGTAATCCGGATTGCAGCGGTAGCTAGTTTACAGTAAAGAACGATCTCTCATCCATAGTAACTGATAAATGGTGGTTCCAGGGGTAGTTACTTGAGGTTCGTCTCTTACTATTTCAAAGAAGAAAAAGCCGTAGGCTTTTTCCTGTTTATAATGATATAGCATAAAAGAAAACCCAAGTGGTAACTGATTCACAGTATCCGGGTTGCAGCAGTAGCTAGCATTGCAGTAAAGAACGATTTCTCGCCTATATTTTACAATAAATATCCTGGTTGCAGCGGTAGCTAGCAACCTAGTAAGAGACGATCACGTCCAATTTTAAGAAATATAAAAACCCATAGTTCCTAAAAAAGGAGTCAGATCAAATTCAAAAGTACACCATTAGAACCGCCTTGTCCGAAACCCCTGTATAGGAAACTTTCAGTCCCTTGGCTTGAACAGCAAGGGCAATATATTGGCTTGAAAATCAAGAAAAGTGGTAGCTACTACAACATTCTGCCTAAACGGGATATTTTTTTTTCTTTTTTGTATCCAGAGATAGCTTGGCACTGGAACATCGTAGAGTGTTGTTCAATGGCTGATTTTAAAGGAAATTTATTGGGTTAAAAATCTATAGTAACTAAAATAAATTATTTCTTAAAGAGAATAAATTTTTCCACCAAAAACTGCATTTTTGATGTCTTTTCACACTGCAGTCTTTCACGCAGGCAGCCAATGCTTTGCCATGGTACTCGCAAATATTGTCCGAGCTGCTATTATACCTCCAAGGCAATGGAATAAAAATATTCTCAACAGAAATATGATTGAAGGGGATACTATTTATGCTCTCACACGTGAAAATAATAATAATAGAAATCCAAGAGTTTTTCCGATTCCTCCTAGTGGCTATTTGGTATTGAAAAATTTAGATGTCATCAAGAACGATTTTCTAATGTATGATGCAGTATTGTCCCTAAATTATCACGATAATTGGTTGTGCAGCGGAAGCTTATTGGATTGTATAAATAATGGAGAATTAGGAATTACATTATTGGCTGCTCTAAAAAAATTATTTAGAGAACATAACGCTGGAATAATAGTTGCATACTCTAAATCACTGGGTCTTATGCATTATGATGAAAATACTATTTTACAGATTCTCACTCGTGCGGACCCAGAGGAGCACCATTGCAAAATGATAACGGAAAAGCATGTATCATAGAATGCGACACGATTGAAGAATTATATCGCATTACTCGAAGAGTCTTCAAAGCCAAAAATGAACAATTTACTATTCATTATATTGACGTTACAGTAAATACATTAAAAGACGATCACTGAAATAACAAATTTAAAGTAAAGAATTATAATAAAGATCGTACCGTACTCTTCCCTATACTAATTTGCATAGGCAATTTCACTATATTTAAGATTACAGTATTTATATTATGATTTATACTAAAGAACGACCTTTATACATCTTTGTCCATTTACATCTTTGACCCCTTTTATAAAGTAATAATCTTTATGTAATAAAATCCTAATGATCGTCTTTTAATATAAATCTAGTAAATTTATCAATTACTATAGGCACCAATTCGTTCTTTAATATAAAACCCGGATATTACTTTACTAGCCTATATTATAGTTAAGTGGCCTATGAAATATAGTATAGGCAAGAGGTCGTTCTTTAGTATAAATCATAATATAAATACTGTAATCTTAAATATAGTGAAATTGCCTATGCAAATTAGTATAGGGAAGAAAAAAGTTTCTAGAGATTTCCAAGGAAGTCTCGGAGACACCGCGGGAGAAGGAGGTTTTTTGTTCCTTACCATATGCACCCGGGCTAAGTGAAAAACTTAAAAGAATTTTACAAAACAATGATCTAAGGGGAGCTTTAAAGAGTAATAATACTTTGGGTAGTTTTCTAAATTTTGGGAAGGATCTAACTTCATTGGGGCAACAAATTGGGGTTTATCAGATCCCATGTACATGCGGAAGCTCATATGTGGGACGTACTAACCAGAGTTTGGAAATGAGATTATTATAACACAAAGATTCTATTTCTTCGGCTTTAAAGCAAGTTTCTAAGTCTGAAGATTTCACTTCAGCCCTTTCTGAACATATTTTTAATTTTGCAGACCATTTTATTTTGTTCGAGAATGTCTCTTTGATTTCTAGGGATCGGGGTTTAAAGCAAAATTTTCGTGAAATTCTTGAAATAAAGAAAATCTTATTCAAGAATATTGCTTTGAATCGTGATACAGGTGAATATGGGCTGGACTCTATCTATGATAATTTATTAAAATCTGAGAGAGTAAGGTTCAATTCACCCAATGTAGTTGACCTTTGTCCAAATGTTATATCATTGAACGCTAATGAACCGAATCCAAGAAGGTCAAAGAGAATAGCTTCCGCCTTTGCTTTGAAAAGAATTTGAGATTCAAACAATATGTAGTGTTATTTGATTTAGTATTTAAACTTTTGTTTTAAATTGTTTTATTTTAGTTCTACTACTGATGACGGTCACTGTATATGTGACCGAAATATCTGGTATTTTTGTGAATTTCTATCATCACTGTCTATTAAAAGGATTTTATCCCTATTTGAACTTTTATTTATCGTCATGGAAAGGCAGTGTGGTCTCCGAAATTATCTACGTCATATTTATGTGGATGATTTGACCAAAATTGTGGGTAAATATATAAACACTCAGAAAAAACATGCAAATGTTATCAACCAACAGGATTTTCTTCTACGATGTAAGAAGATGAGAATTGTGCCACCTTCGCTAAAGTTCAATTTACATTTGGGCACTTTCAAGGAAGAAAAGTTTGAACGGAGCTTACTGTCTAGACTTTAAAGCACATTATTAAGGATAAAAGTCGAAAAAGAGCTTAGATAGTAAGAGATAAACTTTCACTGGAAAATCTTATATAAAAAAAGGGTAGTTTAAGTGACTTCTGTTTTATTCAATAAACAGGAAAAAATCACTTCAATCATGACTTTCGCCTCTCCAGAGAAAGATTGCTAAAAAAGTTTTCGAAATTATCAACAAATAATTCGGTAAAACCTTCGTCAATTCTAGGACCAGGTGTGGTTAATTTTTCATCAAGAACTTTAACGATAAAAGAACAATCAGCACTTGAAAAAGCTCCAAAATTTTGTTTTAACCAGATAAAATCCCCTTGGAAGACATTATCTCTTCAATAGAAACATCTTTGCATAAAAACGCAAATGTAATAAAAGATGTTAGCTTAGTAAGAGCTTCTACCGTAAAAACCCTGTCTAATTTTGTATTGAAACCGAATTTTCCTAGTACGACCATCAAAGACATGAGAATTCTTAAAAACTTGAAAAAGGATAGTTCAATTACCATTACAAAAGCAGATAAGAGTAACACTTTAGTTGTGATGAATACTGAGGACTACGAATCAAAATTAAGAATTTTACTAAAGGATGAAAAAACATACAAGAAGCTATTGTATAATCCAACAGACTCTTTTACAAATAAGTTTAAGAAAGAATTGAAGTGTTTAAAGGATGAAGGAAAAATTACACCTCAACCCTATTACAAATGCCTGCCACGCAGTTCCTTGTGCCCTAAATTATATGGACTTCCCAAAATTCATAAGCCTAACCTACCATTACGACCAAGTGTGTTAAGTAAAAGGTCACCAACAAGTGTTTTGAGCAAATGGTTAGGGTCAATCTGTAAACCACTTTTGTATACACAAATTTCGTATATTAAGAATTCTTCGACTTTGGTTGAAAAACTGAAAAAAGTAGAAATTTCTTCGAATTCTTTGCTTTCAAGCTTCGACATTGTATCAATGTACACAAATATTGATGTAGAAGCGGCCGAAACTCTTCTAGAAGGAAAGCTCTTAAGAAATTTGGATTTGATTAGTGGCAAAACAGATTTGGAAGTTTCTGTAATTATGTGTTTAGTAAGGTTGTGCAATAAGTTCTCTTATTTTTTTTCAATTTAGAGGGAAGTATTTCGAACAAATAAATGGTTTACCTATGGGGGCCCCTTTATCCCCTTTATTAGCTAATATTTTTTCGGAGAATTTTGAAACAATTGCGTTAGATTCATATTTTTTAAAACATATTTTCTGGGGCCGGTATATGGATGACATTATTTCAGTATGGGATTATGGGGAGGAGGAATTAAAAGGATTTTTGGAACATCTTAATTGTTTGGGAGTAGATTTAAAGTTTACTGTTGAATTGGAAGAGAATGGGAGACTTCCTTTCCTTGATGTTCTTCTTTTGAAAAATCAAAATAGTCTGGATTTTAAAATTTACAGAAAAGCGACAAATAACAATAGATTTTTGTCTTATAGTTCCGGTCACGCTCGCCAAGTAAAAATTGGTTTGATCATCTCTTTAACTGACCAGATCTTTTGTATTTGCTCTCCAAAATTTGTTGAGGAGGAGTTGTCTTTTCTAAGAAAAATACTAATAAGTAACATGTATCAAGAGTGGTTAGTTAACCAGACTTTTTCAAAAGGAAGGAAAAAGTTTCTAGAGATTTCTAAGGAAGTCCTGGAGACATCTCTGGAGAAGGAGGTTTTTTGTTCCTTACCATATGTACCCGGGCTAAGGGAAAGACTTTAAAGATTTTTACAAAGCAATGGTCTAAGGGTAGCTTTAAAGAGTAATATTACTTTGGGTAGTTTTCTAAATTCTGGGAAGCATCTAACTTCATTGGGGCAACAAAGTGGGGTTTATCAGATCCCATGTACTTGCGGAAGCTCATATGTGGGACGTACTAACCAGAGTTTGGAAATGAGATTATTACAACACAAAGATTCTATTTCTTCGGCTTTAAAGCAAGATTCTAAGTCTGAAGATTTCACTTCAGCCCTTTCAGAACATATTTTTAATTTTCCAGACAATTTTATTTTGTTCGATAATGTCTCTTTGATTTCTAGGGATCGGGGTTTAAAGCAAAATTTTCGTGAAATTCTTGAAATAAAGAAAATCTTATTCAAGAATATTGCTTTGAATCGTGATACAGGTGAATATGGGCTGGACTCTATCTATGATAATTTATTAAAATCTGAGAGAGTAAAGTTCAATTCACCCAATGTAGTTGACCTTTGTCCAAATGTTATATCATTGAACGCTAATGAACCGAATCCAAGAAGGTCAAAGAGAATAGCTTCCGCCTTTGCTTTGAAAAGAATTAGAGATTCAAACAATATGTAGTGTTATTTGATTTAGTATATAAACTTTTGTTTTAAATTGTTTTATTTTAGTTTTACTACTGATGACTGTCACTTTATATGTGACCGAAATATCTGGTATTTTTGTGAATTTCTATCATCACTGTCTATTAAAAGGATTTTATCCCTATTTGAACTTTTATTTATCGTCATGGAAAGGCAGTGTGGTCTCCGAAATTATCTTCTTCTAAATAATGACTTAATTCCTTGTACGAGCCCTCGACTTTTAGTAGATTAATATGTTGTAAGTAGAGAGGACCCTATAACTCCCACGCGACACCCCTGCTGCCGCCTACAACTTTTTTACATAATTTATGCATGTTTTTATGGTTTTTCTCACTGAGAATGAAAAAACAGGATTTTTCTCACTTGAAAAACAAGATTTTTCTCACTTTTATGGATGGGTCATGGATGGTTATGTGTGTTGGTCAATTTATTTGCTGTTTTTCATGGATGTTAACAGCAATTTATGCATGTTTTATGGTTTTTGTCACTGAGAATGAAAAAACAGGATTTTTCTCACTTTGTTGTATTTCCAATGAGAATTGTCTCCGGGCGAAGTTTATTAATGTCTTTGGAGTTCATCCAGGAGAATTGTTTCCGGGTGAAGTATATTAATTTCTTTGTTGTTCGTCCAGGAGAATTGTTTCTGGGCGAAGTTTTTTAGTGTCTGACGGATGATGTCAAGGTTGATTGATTTGTCACGAAAGGGGAATTAATTTGTTGTTTCTAAGGGGAATTATTGATTCACGAAAGGGAAATTAATTTTTTGTTTCCAAGGGGAATTATTGATTAACAAAAGGGGAATTAATTTGTTGTTTCTAAGGAGAATTGTTAATTCACGAAAGGGGAATTAATTTGTTGTTTCTAAGGGCAATTATTGATTCACGAAAGGGGAATTATATTTGGGCGAACCCGTTTTAGACATTTTAGGGAATTATTTGAGCGAAACAGTTCGAGACATTTTAAAAGATGATTTTAGAAGATGTTTTAGAAGAGGATTTGAGGGTGAAACTCTCTGGTCGTAATAATACACAAGTTGTATTGGAACAGTGCTGTGAGGTCCTCTACCCCAACCCCAAAGGGCCCCGATCCCTCTACCCCAACTCGAAAGGAACCCCCCGGCCCCCAAAGGTCCCCCGGGCCCCCCACACCCCCAAAGCCCCACCGAGGCCTTCTATTCCCCCCTTGCTTATTGAGTGTTTTTAAGTTTTTTCGGACTGAATTTTTTAGACTTAGAAATTATCCAACATTTTTCTGGTTTTTTCTTTAACCCATTGACATAGTCTTAGCTTAGTTTTATTTAGAGCTGAAGTTTACTTTATTTTTAGTTAAGAGTTTAGAGTTTTAGCTTAGAGTCTTAGCTTAGAGTTTTTGTTAGAGTTCTAGTTTAGTTTAGTTTTAGTTAAGAGTTTTAGCTTAGAGTCTTAGCTAAGAGTTTCAGTTAGAGCTGAAGTTTAGTTTAGTTTTATTTAAAAGTTTAGAGTTTTAACTTATAGTCTTAGCTTAGAGTTTTAGTTAGAGTTGAAGTTTGCTTTAGTTTTAGTTAAAAGTTTAGAGTTTTAGCTTAGAGTCTTTGCTTAGAGTTTTTGTTCGAGTTCTAGTTTAGTTTAGTAATAGTTAAGAGTTTAGTTTTTAGCTTACAGTCTTAGTTTAGAGTTTTTGTTGAAGTTCTAGTTTAGTTTAGTTTAGATTTTTAGCTTAGAGTTTTAATTAGAGTTTTAGTTTAGTTTAGTTAAGAGTTTAGAGTTTTTAGCTTAGAGATTTAGCTTAGATTTTTAGTTAGAGTTGAAGTTTAGTTTAGTTTTAGTTAATAGTTTAGAGTTTAGCTTAAGAGTCATAGCTTAGAGTTTTTGTTAGAGTTCTAGTTTAGTTTAGTTACAGTTAAGAATTTATAGTTTTTAGATTAGAGTCTTAGCTTAGAGTTTTTGTTGAAGTTCTAGTTTAGTTTAGTTTTAGTTAAGAGTTTAGAGTTTTACCATAGAGTCTTAGCTTAGAGTTTTTGTTAGATTTGAAGTTTAGTTTAGTTATAGTAAGCGCGCGTACGCAGGCTAACCTAACCTAACCTAACTTAACCTAACCTAACTTGATCTAGCCTAACCTAACCATACTCGCCGGAAAATCCCCCCATGTCGACTTTGTACCAGTTAGATTAGGATAGATTATCATGAGCGCTCATGATAAGCTAACCTAATCTAACCTAACTTAAACGTGGAGAAACCTAACCTCTAACCTAACCTAACCTAATCTAACCTATATTTTTGTTATTTCTATGCAATATTGTGGAATTTTGTGGTTATGCTAGTTTAGACTAAACTCAACTCTAACTAAATCTCTAAGCTAAGATTCTAGGCTAAACCTCTAAGCTAAAACTCTTAACTAAAAATAAACTAAAAAATAACTATAACTAAAAATATAAGCTAATAATATAATATAAAACTATAAAATCTCAACTATAAATAAAATACACGAAAATTCAACCATAATTAAAACTATAATCTAAAAATTTAAGGTAAAACTCAAAACTCTTAACTAAAACTAAACTAAACTAGAACTCTAAATAAAACTCTAAGATAAGACTTTAAGGTAAAACTCTAAACTCTTAACTAAAACTAACCATAACTAGAACTCTAACTAAAACTCTAAGCTAAGACTCCAACATAAAACTCTAAACCCTTAACTATAACTAAACTAAACTTCAACTCTAAGTAAAACTCTAAGCTAAGACTCTAAGGTGGAACTCTAAACTCTTAACTAAACTAAACTAGAACTTCAACAAAAACTCTAAGCTAAGACTCTAAGATTAAACTATAAACTCTTAACTAAAACTAAACTAAACTAGGACTCTAAGTAAAACTCTAAGCTAAGACTCTAAGCTAAAAACTCTAAATTCGTAACTATGACTAAACTAAACTTCAACTTCAACAAAAGCTCTAAGCTATGACTCTATGATAAAACTCTAAACTCTTAACTAAACTAAACTAGAACTCCAACAAAAACTGTAAACTACGACTCTAAGCTAAAAACTCTAAATTCTTAACTATAACTAAACTAAAGTTCAACTCTAACTATAACTCTAAGCTAAGACTCTAAGCTAAAACTCTAAACTCTTAACTAAAACTAAATTAAACTAAAACTCTAACAAAAACTCTAAGCTAAGACTCTAAGCTAAAACTATAAACTCTTAACTAAAACTAAACTAAACTAGAGCTTCAGCAAAAACTCTAAGCTAAGACTCTAAGCTAAAAACTCTAAACTCTTAACTAAAACTAAACTAGAACTCTAACAAAAACTCTAAGTTAAGACTTTAAGCTAAAATTCTAAACTCTTAACTAAAACTAAACTAAACTAGAACTCTAACTAAAACTCTAAGCTATGAATATAATTTAAAAAAAAAAACTCTTAACTAAAACTAAAATAAACTATAACTCTAACAAAAACTCTAATCTAATACTCTAAGCTAAAAAACTCTAAACTCTTAACTAAAACTAAACTAAACTAAAACTCTAAGCTAAGTCTATAAGGTAAAAATCCAAACGTTTAACTATATCTAAACTAAACTAAAACTCCAACAAAAACTCTAAGCTAAGACTCTAATCTAAAACTCTAAACTCTTAACTATTACTAAACTAAACTTCAACTCTAACAAAAACTCTAAGCTAAAACTCTAAGCTAAAACTCTAAACTATTAAATAAAACTAAACTAAACTAGAACTTCAACAAAAACTCTAAGTCAAGACTCTCATCTGCAAACTCTAAAATATTAACTAAAAATAAAATAAACTAGAACTATAAAAAAAACTCTAAAATAAGACTCTAATCTAAAATTATAAAATCTTAACTAAAACTAAACTAAACTAGAACTCTAACTAAAACTCTAAGCTAAGACTCTAAGGTAAAACACCAAAATCTTAACTAAAACTAAACTAAACTAGAACTCTAACTGAAACTCAAAGTTAAAACATCAAACTCTTAACTAAAATTAAACTAAACTAGAACTCTAACAAAAACTCTAAGCTAAGACTCAAAGGTAAAACTCCAAACTCTTAACTAAAACTAAACTAAACTAGAACTCTAACTAAAACTGTAAGCTGAGACTCTAAGCTAAAACTCGAAACTCATAACTAAAACTTAACCAAACTATAACTTTAAGTAAAACTCTAAGCTATGACTCTAAGCTAAAACTCTAAATTCTTAACTGTAACTAAACTAAACTGTAAATCTAACTAAAGCTCTAAGCTAAGACTCTATGGTAAAACTCTAAACTCTTAACTAAAACTAAACTAAACTAGACCTCTAAATAAAACCCTAAGCTAAGACTCTAAGCTAAAAACTCTAAACTCTTAACTAAACTAAACTAGAACTCTAATTAAAACTCTAAGTCTAAGCTAAAACTCTAAACTAAAACTAAACTAAACTAGAACTTCAACAAAAACTGTAAACTAAGACCATAAGCTAAAAATACTAAACTCTTAACTAAAGCTGGACTAAACTAGAACTCTAGTAAAAACTCTAAGCTGAGACTCCAAGCGAAGACTCTAAACTCTTAAGTAAAACTAAACTAAACTAAGACTCTAAGCTAAGTCTCTAAGGTAAAACTCCAAACTCTTAACTCTAACTAAACTAAACTAGAACTCTAAAAAAACTCTAAGCTAAGACTCTAAGCTAAAACTCTAAACTCTTAACTAAAACTAAACTAAACTAGAACTATAATTAAAACTCTAAGTCTAAGCTAAAACTCTAAACTATAACTAAACTAAACTAGAACTTCAACAAAAAACCTTTAAACTAAGACTCTAAGCTAAAAACTCTAAACTCTTAACTAAAACTAAACTAAACTAGAACTCTAAGATAAGACTCTAAGCTAAGTCTCCAAGGTAAAACCCCAAACTCTTAACTATAACTAAACTAAACTAGAACTCTAACAAAAACTCTAAGCTAAAACTCTAAACTCTTAACTATAACTAAACTAAACTTCAACTCTAACAAAAACTCTAAGCCAAGACTCTAACATAAAACTCTAAACTCTTAACTATAACTTAACTAAACTAGAGCTTCAACAAAAACTATAAGCTAAGACTCTAAGCTAAAAACTCTAAACTCTTAACTAAAACTAAACTAAACTAGAACTCTAACAAAAACTCTAAGCTAAGACTCTAAGCTAAAACTCTAAACTCCTAACTAAAACTAAACTTAAATAGAACTCTAACTAAAACTCTAAGCTATGTCTATAAGGTAAAACACTAAATTCTTAACTATAACTAAACTAAACTAGAACTCCAACTAAAACTCAAAGGTAAAACACCAAACTCTTAACTAAAACTAAACTAGAACTCTAACAGAAACTCTAAGCTAAAACTCGAGACTCTTAACTATAACTTAACCAAACTATAACTTTAACTAAAACTCTAAGCTATGACTTTAAGTTAAACTCTAAATTCTTAACTGAAACTAAACTAAACTAGAACTCTAACAAAAACTGTAAGCTAAGACTCTAAGTTAAAACTCTAAACTCTCAGCTAAAACTAAACTAATATATAAATCTAACAAAAGGTAAGACTTACAATTATCTAATTATTAGATCTAAAAATCGAAACTCTTAACTAAAACTTAACTGAACTAAAACTTTAAGTACAATTCTAAGCTATTAATCTAAGTTAAAATTCTAAACTCTTAACTATAACTAAACTAAACTTCAACTCTAACAAAAACTCTAAGCTAAGACTCTATGGTAAAACTCTAAACTCTTAACTAAAACTAAACTAAACTAGAACTCTAACTAAAAATATAAGCTAAGACTATAAGCTAAAAACTATAAACTATTAATTAAAACTAAACTAAACTAGAACTATAACAAAAACTCTAAGCTAAGACTCTAAGATAAAAAACTCTAAACTCTTAACTAAAACTAAACTAAACTAAAACTCTAAGCTAAGTCTCTAAGGTAAAACTCCAAACTCTTAACTATATCTAGACTAAACTTCAACTTTAACAAAAACTCTAAGCTAAGACTCTAAGCTAAAACTCTAAACTCTTAACTAAAACTAAACTAAACTAGAACTTCAACAAAAACTCTAAGCTAAGACTATAAGCTAAAAATTCTAAACTCTTAACTATAACAAAACTAAACTAGAACTCTAACAAAAACTCTAAGCTAAGACTCTAAGCTAAAATTCTAAACTCTTAACTAAAACTAAACTAAACTACAACTCTAACAAAAACTCTAAGCTAAGACTATAAGCTAAAATTATAAACTCTTAACTAAAACTAAACTAAACTAGAACTCTAACTAAAACCCTAAGCTATGACTCTAAGTTAAAAAACCAAACTCTTAACTAAAACTAAACTAAACTTGAAATCTAACAAAAACTCTAATCTAATACTCTAATCTAAAAAACTCTAAACTATTAACTAAAACTAAACTAAACTAGAACTGCAACAAAAACTCTAAGCTAAGATTCTAAGCTAAAAACTCTAAACTCTTAACTAAAACTAAAACAAACTAGAACTCTAACTAAAACTCTAAGCTAAGACTCTAAGGTAAAACACCAAGCTTTTAACTAAAACTAAACTAAACTAGAACTCTAACTGAAACTCAAAGGTAAAACATCAAACTCTTAACTAAAATTAAACTACACTAGAACTCTAACAAAAAAATCTAAGCTAAGAATCTAAGGTAAAACTCGAAACTTTTAACTAAAACTTAAACAAACTAAAACTTTAAGTAAAACTCTAAGCTATGACTATAAGCCAAAACTCTAAATTCTTAACTGTAACTAAACTAAACTTCAACTCTAACTAAAACTCTAAGCTAAGATTCTAAGGTAAAACTCTAAACTCTTAACTGAAACTAAACTAAACTAGAACTCTAACAAAAACTCTAAGCTAAGACTCTAAGCTAAAACTCTAAACTCTTAACTAAAACTTAACCAAACTACAACTTTAAAAAAAAACTCTAAGCTATGACTCTAAGCTAAAACTCTAAATTCTTAACTAACTAAACTAAACTAGAACTCCAAATAAAACTCTAAGCTTACACTCTAAGCTAAAAACTCTAAACTCTTAACTAAAACTAAACTAAACTAGAACTCTAACAAAAACTCTAAGCTAAGACTCTAAGCTAAAAAACTCTAAACTTTTAACTAAAACTAAACCAAATTAAAACTCTAAGCTATGTCTCTAAGATAAAACTCCAAACTCTTAACTATAACAAAACTAAACTAGAACTCTAAAAAAAACTCTAAACTAAGACTCTAAGCTAAAACTCTAAACTCTTAACGATAAATAAACTTCAACTCTAACAAAAGCTCTAAGCTAAGACTCTAAGGTAAAACTCTAAACTCTTAACTAAAACTAAACTAAACTAGAACTTCAACAAAAACTCTAAGCTAAGACTCTAAGCTAAAAACTATAAATTCTTAACTGTAACTAAACTAAACTAGAACTCTAACAAAAACTCTAAGCTATGACTCTTAAGCTAAACTCTAAACTATTAACTAAAACTAAACTAAACTTCAACTCTAACTAAAAATCTAAGCTAAGGCTCTAAGCTAAAAACTCTAAACTTTTAACTAAACTAAACTAAAACTCTAATTAAAACTCTAAGCTAAAACTCTAAACTAAAACTAAACTAAACTAGAACTTCAACAAAAACTCTAAACTAAGACTCTAAGCTAAAATCTAAACTCTTAACTATTAATAAACTAAACTAGAACTCTACAAAAACTCTAAGGTAAAACTCTAAACTTTTAACCAAAACTAAAGTAAACTTCAACTCTAACTAAAACTCTAAGCTAAGACTCTAAGGTAAAACTCTAAACTTTTAACTAAAACTAAACTAAACTTCAACTCTAACTGAAACTCTTCGCTAATACTCTAACCTAAAACTCTTAACTAAAACTAAACTAAACTAGAACTCTAACAAAAACTCTAAGCTAAGACTCTAAGCTAAAAACTCTAAACTCTTAACTAAAACTAAACTAAACTAGAACTCTAACAAAAGCTCTAAGCTAAGACTCTTAGCCAAAACTCTTAGCTCTTTACTAAAACTATATTAAACTTCTATTCTAATTAAAACTAAGCTATGACTCTATGCTTAAAAATTCTATGCCAATGGGATAAAGAAAAAACCGGAAAAATGTTGGATAATTTCTAATTCTAAAAATTCAGTCAGAAAAAACTTAAAAAAAATCAATAAGCAAGGGGGAATGGAAGGCCTCGGTGGGGCTTTGGGGGTGCAGGGGGACCGGGGGACCTTTGGGGGCCGAGGGGTTCTTTAGGGGTTGGGTTAGGGGGATCGGGGCCCTTTGGGGTTGGGGTAGAGGACCTCACAACACTGTTCAAATACAACTTGTGTATTATAACGACCAGAGAGTTTCACCCTCAAATCCTCTTCTAAAACATCTTCTAAAATCATCTTTTAAAATGTCTCTAACTGTTTTGCTCAAATAATTCCCTAAAATGTCTAAAACTTTTTCGCCCAAATATAATTCCCCTTTCGTGAATCAATAATTGCCCTTAGAAACAACAAATTAATTCCCCTTTCGTGAATCAATAATTCTCCTTAGAAACAACAAATTAATTCTCCTTTCGTGAATCAATAATTCCCCTTAGAAACAACAAAATTAATTCCCCTTTCGTGAATCAATAATTCCCCTTAGAAACAACAAATTAATTCCTCTTTCAAGACAAATCAATCAACCTTGACATCATCCGTCAGACATTAAAAAACTTCGCCCAGAAACAATTTTCCTGGACGAACACCAAAGACATTAATAAACTTCACCCGGAAACAATTCTCCTGGATGAACTCCAAAGACATTAATAAACTTCGCCCGGAGACAATTCTCCTTGGAAATACATCAAAGTGAGAAAAATCAAAGTGAGAAAAATCCTGTTTTTTCATTCTCAGTGACAAAAACCATAAAACATGCATAAATTGCTGTTAACATCCATGAAAAACAGCAAATAAATTGACCAACACACATAACCATCCATGACCCATCCATAAAAGTGAGAAAAATCCTGTTTTTCAAGTGAGAAAAATCCTGTTTTTTTCATTCTCAGTGAGAAAAACCATAAAAACATGCATGGATTATGTAAAAAAGTTGTAGATGACAGCAGGGGTGTCGCGTGGGAGTTATAGGGTCCTCTCTACTGTTGTATAATCTTAGATTTTGATACTGCCTTATATACGCTATTAATGAAACAGGTCAAGACAGGAAAATGTGGAGCTAGTGCCCTTAGAGAACGCAAATAGCTCTGACATCCCTCATTTGGGCTACAGTATAACGAATGGCCATGCTTTCTTGTGTCCCTGTAATTGATTTCACAATAATCCAATTCGCCAAGGTAGAAATTAACCTCTTTGTCAGTTGAAAATTTTAATGCTATATAATTTTCAAGGATATCAAAAGAATTTGACATAATTCAATATCCGTCGGATAGAGCTTGCAGATATCAGGGTGACATTGCCAAGTAACCTGCTGCCCAATTTTTGGTTTTGGATATTTACTCAGATTGTTATAGGTGACTCCAGCCATCATAATCTCCTTGTCAGATCTAGTTTCAGAGCTTTTTTCAATAGTTTTCTCGTACTTTCCAGGACAGTTTGTTCTACTACACAGAGCATTTTCTGCCAAATATTCAGTAGAACTAAAAGAACTGTTTAAAACACAGTTAGAAATACTTTTTTCTTGAGTCGGTGTTCCAAGAATTTGTTCTAAATCATTAGTGTTACAAACACATATACTAATAACCCTAACAGGCTCGTTTTCACCATAATTGAAAAACATTGCTTTTACTTCGCTGTTGATAGGTATGCTTGTATATATATTTTTATTGCTGCTACATAAACTACAATTGCTCCTTCCAAAATTAATATACAAATTTTCGAGGAAGTACGCCTCCGTATATTCACTGTGTTGTCGAACATTTTCCATTGCATCTATAAACTCTTCCGCAGTTGCCAATCCATACCTTGGAAGCTTTTCATTAAACTGACAACATTTCCTTTGGATATTACTATGAAGCTTTGCCAAAGCATTTCTAACCGACTTTTCAACAGCATCCGCTCTTTCAAAGAGAATTTTAATCTGTAATTATGAATACTTTTCGTGATCCTGGTAAAACATGCGTAAAATGTTTCTCAATTTACGAAGATCAGCCTGCATTTTTGCCATCTTCTTCTATTTCTGAATTTAATTTTTCCCTTTGTCCTTATACGTTCTTCGGTACAACCTCGCAGAGAATTTAATTTTGTCATTATAGCTTTTGTCACCCCAGTATCTACCCATTATTCTGGTAGCAACTTTTTTCTTATATATCTTTCGGTAATCTTCATCATTGTGATAACGCTCCTTGATCTTTTGTCTAGCCTCCTCAATTGGTGCTTCTCTATAAAGTTTATCATTGTGATAACGCTCCTTGATCTTTTGTTTGGCTGTCTCAATTTTCGCATGTCTATAATCTTCATCATTGTGATAACAGATCTTCTTGTTTTGTTTTGCTCTCTCAATTATTACTTCTCGATACGCCTCGTCGGTTGAATACCTTTGCTTTTTTCTTTTCAAGATGTTGTCTTTGTTTTTTGTATAGTACTGTTTTTTTAAATTACGTATAATAACTCGCTTAGAAGGCATCTTATTACAAAACAAGAAGTAATATTTTCATCTAATTAACACTTCTTATTACTCGTATCGAGTATCCATAACCTAACAAAAAGTAAAACTAATTTTTAAATTTTCAGGTATTTTGTTAGTTTGAATGAAAAGATTAAAATTATTGCTCAGATATCATAAATATTTTTGCAGTTTACATAATAACTTTAGCGATTCTAAACTGAAAAATAATATATATATTACAAAATGGAATTTTTTGGTCTGAAACTACATAGTCAATCCCACATCGGGTAGTTAGAACCTAACCAAAAATAAAACTAATTTTAACATTTTAAGGTATTTTTCTAGCTTGAATTGAAATATTCGAACTATTGCTTGGATACCATGGATATTTTTGCACTTTACACAAGCTGCAAAGAACGCACAGGGTGATCTTTGTAAATTACGAAAAATTTTACGAATGTTTTACCGGGATTACGAAAAATATTCAAAATTAAAGATTAAAAATATCTCTGAAAGAATAGATTTTGTTGAAAAGTCAGCTAGAGATGCTTTCGCCAAACTTCATAGTAATATTCAAAAGAAATCTTGCATGTTTAGTGAAAAGCTTCCAAGGTATGGACCGGCAACTGTGGAACAGTTTAAAGATGTAATGGAAAATCTTATACATCACTGTGAATATATGGAGGCATAATTGTCCTTTACTTAGTTTCAGCTTAAATTCGATGATCGAGCCTTTATGTAATACTAACTATATCCAGCGACTATGACGTCATTAATCAATATTGTATATACAAAAATTAAGTTTTTCGTAAAAAAAATTAATTAAAAAAAATGAAGTGCAAAAGGCGCTAGATCAAGAGATTTCCTTTAAAATGAGCTATTGAACAACTCTCTACGATGTTTCAGTGCCAAGCTATCTCTGGAAACAAAAGAAAAAAAAATATCCCGTTTGTGGAGAATAACGTGGTTAAAGTCAATTTTCTTGATTTTCAAGCCAATATATTTCCCTTGCTGTTTAAGCCAAATGACAGAAAGTTTCCTATACAGGCGGTTCGGACAAGGCGGTTCTAATGGTGTACTTTTTGTTTTGATCTGACTGCATTTTTAGGAGCTATGGGTTTTTCTATTTCTTAACATTGGACGTGATCGTCTCTTACTAGGTTGCTAGCTACTGCTGCAACCCGGATAGCCATAACCTAACAAAAAATAAAACTAATTTTTAAATTTTCAGGTATTTTGTTAGTTTGAATGAAAAGATTAAAATTATTGCTCAGATATCATAAATATTTTTGCAGTTTACATAAAAACTTTAGCGATTCTAAACTGAAAAATTAAATATATTAAAAAATTGAATTTTTTGGTCTGAAAATAAATAATAAATCCTACATTGGGTAGTTAGAACCTAACCAAAAATAAAACTAATTTTAACATTTTAAGGTATTTTTCTAGCTTGAATTGAAAAATTCAAACTATTGCTCGGATACCATGGATATTTTTGCAGTTTAACAAGATGCAAAGAACGCATAAGGACAAAATTAAAATTATATTCAGAAGTCCAAAAAGATTGCAACAATGCAGGCTGATCCTAATAAATTGAGAAAAATTTTACGAATGTTTTACCGGGATTACGAAAAATATTCAAAATTAAAGATTAAAATTATTTATGAAAGAATGGATTTTGTTGAAAAGTCAGCTAGAGATGCTTTCGCAAAACTTCATAGTAATATCCAAAAGAAATGTTGCATGTTTAGTGAAAAGCTTCCAATGTATGAACCGGCAACTGTGGAACAGTTTACAGATGTAATGGGAAATCTTATACATCACTGTAAATATATGGAGGCATAATTGTCTTTTACTTAGTTTCAGCTTAAATTCGATGATCGAGACTTTATGTACTAACTACATCCAAAGACTATGACGTCATTGATCAATATTGTATATAAAAAATTAAGTTTTTCGTAAAAAATAATTAATTAAAAAAAAAAATCAAGTAGAAATAGCGCTAGATCTAGAGATTTCCTTTAAAATGAGCCATTGAACAACTCTCTACGATGTTCCAGTGCCAAGCTATCTGTGGAAAAGAAAGAAAGAAAAAATATCCCGTTTGTGGAGAATAATGTGGTTAAAGTCAATTTTCTTGATTTTCAAGCCAATATGTTTTCTTTGTTATTCAAGCCAAAGGGCGGTAAGTTTCCTTTATAGGGGTTTCGGACAAGGCAGTTCTAATGGTGTACTTTTTGTTTTGATCTGACCCTTTTTTTAGAATTTAGGGGTTTTTATATTTCTTAACATTGGACGGGATCGTCTCTTACTAGGTTGCTAGCTACCGCTGCAACCCGGATAATAGCTACTTGTCTCAATAGTAACCGAAACTCTTGGAACCAAAATTTTCTTTTTTGGCTTAATCGCTAAAGTTATTATGTAAACTGCAAAAATATTTAAGATGTCTAATCAGTAATAGTAATTTATTAATTTAAACTACAAAATACATGAAAATTTTAAAATTAGTTTTGCTTTTTGTCTCCTGGAATAAAAAATTTTTTTTCATCTCAGTTCAAAGTTGTTATTGTATCCTGAAACCAAAATTTTTTTGGTTTGTAACCCGTAAATTACGTATCTCCATGTTATTGTCTTATAATTCCAATTAGTTTAGTTTTTAGTTCAGAATCGCTAAACTTATTATGTAAACTGCAAAAATATTTATGGTGTCTAACCAATAATACTAATTTTTTAATTCAAACAAGAGAAATACCTGAAAATTTCAAAATTAGTTTTGTTTTATGCTAGGTTTTAGCTACTCGACACGGGGTATTGTGTACTTATTAATTTTAAATCTGAAAAAATATGGTCTCAATTGAAAGGACTTTTTTACTGGTATTTATTATATTTTTAATAGTCATGCCACTTGGAGATGCATGTCAATTTATTGAAAAAAGTCCCACAGAAATTCTCTGTCGGGCATATGCCAAAGACGAAGGAGCAGTTGAGTTGTTCAAGGTTACAGAAATTAAAGAGTATACACCTTTTGAGAGTTCCCAAAAAAAGTTATTAAATTATACTATAAGAGTGCTGGAAAAATTCAAAGCATTTTTTGTAGACGTAAAAAAAGAATTGCAAAAAATAGAGCTCTATATTGTGACAGAAGATTCTACATTAACTTTTAATGTCAATGAAACCTATGTTGCTACTTTTGATTATTATATCGGTTATTCTAAATCAAGAAAAATTCGCGCACGGAAAATAAATTGCAACAGTTGGTACAAGGAATGGAATGAATTGAACAGTGATCAGAGGCAATGGTTGTCTAACATGGAAGATAACTGCCACTTTAAAATCCCTTTTCCTGACTCTGGAGTTGAATCATCTTTAGCTAGGTTGCAACTACAATATGAATCCGCAAGATTGAGAACCCCTCAGCTAATTTCCTTTAAAAATATTCACATAAGGCCAAAGCCAAATAGTAGTAATATTTTTGTTGACATAGAAGGGAAAGATTATGGTGCTTTTACGATTGAGCTACAATCAGCTGGTGATGTAGTATCACCAGACTTGAAAATAAATTACTGTAATGCTATAGGGTGTAGCAGTAACAAAAGAAATTTTGATGAAAAGTTTGACAAAACAAAACTATATTCCGGGAAAGTTATCAAGGCTAGCAGAGGAATAACTCATAAAAATGTCGAAAATGCTGCCTTCTTTTTCATTGATCAATCGATTAATCGATCGATCGATTATATTCTTGGAATGTTTCGGATCAATGATTTAGAAGTCATTAATTTAGAACCGTATAAACATCGCCCACTATTTACTGTGGGCGATGTTTATGAAAACCTTATTTTATACAGCAGCAAAATAATGCCCGGACAAATAGATAAATATCGGACTGGAACAGAAGCAGAGGGAACATCAAAAATAAAATTTGACCCTAATCGAACAGTTGCACCAATAAAGCTAATAATACACAAATCAATGTTTAAAAGTGCTATTGACGAAACCTATTTGGTTTCGTACATAAGCTTTCTATACTTACCGACTTATGAAACCATAAGAAAAATAACTTTTACACTTGATAATGAAAATCCAATCAAAAATATCCGGCCTCAAGTGAAAGAAGTCAATTTGCATTTCGAGGATTCCAAAATGTTTAACACAAAAAAATGTAATGATACAGATAGATTTTTCAATGATATAGAAGATTTTTTGGACTGTTTTTTAAAGGAAGAGAAAAGCAACAGTAACCAAACGAAAGACGGGGAAGAGGAAGAGGAAAGCCAAACGAAAGACGAAGCATCTGCAAGCCTTGTGTTTGCTTACAAGAACTTTTTTGACGACACAAAAGAGGATGATACACGGGGTATCGCATACACAAGGAGTATATGTCAGAAAAAAGCCAAAGCTATTATTAAACTCAAGGAAATGGTGAGCAAATACAAAAAGGAAGACGAAACACACTTACTTCCTATATATGAAAACGTGCACACGATATTACATGAGGTGGTACACATTTTTGGCTCTAGACATGATCACGACCGGGACAAAAAAGAATGCAAATATAAATATGTAATGGACTTTAACACATCCCCTAAGGATAAAAATTACTTTAATTTATCCCCCTGTAGCAAAGAAGAAGTTTACAATGCTATAAGTGAGGGTGGAGGCTGTTTCACAGAAGAAACTGACAACGTGAATCGTCCACCCTTATCAGTTCAAATGGAGATTAGTTCCGATGTAAATCTTATATGGATAGCTGTAGTAATTGTAGGAGTTATTATTTCTGCAATTGTAATAATCTGTATCTGCCACTCAAAAGACAATAAAGAAGACAGTGCGGTGTAGCTCCTTATATAATAAGTTGCTACCTCTGCAACCTGGATTAATTAAAAAAAATATTGCTCAGACACCTTAAATATTTTTGCAGTTTATATAATAGCTTTAAAAATCCTGAACTGAGAACTAAAATAAAATTAATTATCTTGTCAAAAGATAATCGTGTATAAATAGTGCATTCACGTATTACCTCATATATGGCTATACTATAATATCCCCCTGTAGCAGAAAAGAAGTGTACACTACTATAAGTAAGAATGGAGGCTGTTTCAAGAATGAAACTGACAAAGTGAATCGTCCACCCTTATCAGTTAATATGGAGATTAGTTCCAATGTAAATCCGCTCATATGGAACATTGCAGTAGTCGTAATAGTTATTATTTGTGCAATTGTTATATTAGTCTGTTTCTACTGTTCAAATGACAACAAAGAAGACAGTGACTGCATAGACTGTATAGTTTGACCGCTCTAAGTAGTCTGTATAGAACGTATAGTTTGACGACGAATCTAAGCTGAAATAGACATTTCTGAGACATGTGAAGAGAATATCTTCAAACCAAAATCAGTAGTAGAGCGATCCCCGGTACGAACCAGAGAAGAAGAGAAAAGTCTAAAACAAGCACAGAAAGAATTACTCGCAGATAGAGAAATCCGAACAAAAGAAACAGTGGCGATAATACATGAGGAAAAATTATTACAAGAAAAAATGGGTATAACAAAACAAACTCACCCTTCAAAGAAGGTACAAAAAGTAGGGGAGTTGCGGGGAGAAGAAAATATTATACGACGAGTAGACTCAGAAAATGGGTTAAGAGAATATAATAACAGTGAGATTCAGAGTAGGCCAAGTAGCAGGAGTAGTAGAATCTCAATTCCCAGTAAGCATTACCAATGGAATACTCAAAAGATTTTTAAAGGCTAAAAATAGCCATTTTTGAAAGATTTCAACTCTTCCCCGAGCACTTTCAAAGAAGGTTTAGAAACGAAAGAAAACGAGACAACGAAACTTATAAAGAACACGGGTACAAATTGAAAGATATGTGTTTAAAATGGCTAGAGATAGAAAATTATACAATACTAGAAAACCCGGAAGAAATAAAAGACAAGATAACGGGAATAGTTAATAAAACAGCGATGGAACAATTCTTAGAAATACCCATTGTAGTTCCTGGTACTTAATGCGGGCAATTAACTGGTTACATAGTCAAGAAATGATTTGCTGTAATAAAATTTTCGTTTTAATATTTTGACTGCTATTTTTCATATTTTTAATAGTCATGCCACTGGGAGATGCATGTCAATTTATTGAAAAAGTTCAACCGAACTTCTATGTCGGGCATATGCCAAAGATTCTAAAGGGGTAAGAAAAGATACTGAACAACAACAAACAGCAGCAGTTGAACTATTCCAGGTTCAGGAAATTAAAAAGTATCCAACTAGTAATACAACAACTCCTGTTGAGAGTTTAAAAAAGAGATTAATTTACAATATAAGAGTGCTGGAAGAATTCAAAAAGTTTGACGACACTGTGGAGCCCTTTATTGTGATAGAAGATACAAAAGATTCTACAATAACCTTTAATGTTGATGAAATCTATGTTGCAACTTTTCGTAAATCAATTCCTACAATCAATTCCTACACTGGACGCAGAATACAAAATTGCAACAGCTGGTACAAGGAATGGAATGAATTGAACAGTGATCAAAGGCAATGGTTGTCTAACATGGAAGGAAACTGCAAGTTTAAAATCCCTTTTCCTGACTCTGGAGTTGAATCATCTTTAGCTAGGTTGCAACCACAATATGAAGCCGCAAGATTGAGAACCCCTCAGCTAATTTCCTTTAAAAATATTCACATAAGGCCAAAGCCAAATAGTAGTAATATATTTGTTGACATAGAAGGGAAAGATTATGGTGCTTTTACGATTGAGCTACAATCAGCTGGTGATGTAGTATCACCAGACTTGAAAATAAATTACTGTAATGCTATAGGGTGTAGCAGTAACAAAAGAAATTTTGATGATAAGTTTGACAAAACAAAACTATATTCAGGGAAAGTTATCAAGGCTAGCAGAGGAATAACTCATAAAAATGTCGAAAATGCTGCCTTCTTTTTCATTGATCAATCGATTAATCGATCGATCGATTATATTCTTGGAATGTTTCGGATCAATGATTTAGAAGTCATTAATTTAGAACCGTATAAACATCGCCCACTATTTACTGTGGGCGATGTTTATAACAACCTTATTTTATACAGCAGCAAAATAATGCCCGGACAAATAGATAAATATTGGACTGGAACAGAAGCAAAGGGAACATCAAAAATAAAATTTGACCCTAATCGAACAGTTGCACCAATAAAGCTAATAATACACAAATCAATGTTTAAAAGTGCTATTGACGAAATCTATTTGGTTTCGTACATAAGCTTTCTATACTTACCGACTTATGAAACCATAAGAAAAATAACTTTTACGCTTGATAATGAAAATCCAATCAAAAATATCCGGCCTCAAGTGAAAGAAGTCAATTTGCATTTTGAGGATTCCAAAATGTTTAACACAAAAGAATGTAATGATACAGACAGATTTTTCAATGATATAGAAGATTTTTTGGACTGTTTTTTAATGGAAGAGAAAAGCAACAGTAACCAAACGAAAGACGAAGTATCTGCAAGCCTTGTGTTTGCTTACAAGAACTTTTTTGACGACACAAAAGAGGATGATACACTGGGTATCGCATACACAAGGAGTATATGTCAGAAAAAAGCCAAAGCAATTATTAAACTCAAGGAAATGGTGAGCAAATACAAAAAGGAAGACGAAACACACTTACTTCCTATATATGAAAACGTGCACACGATATTACATGAGGTGGTACACATTTTTGGCTCTAGACATGATCACAACCGGGACAAAAAAGAATGCAAATATAAATATGTAATGGACTATAACACATCCCCTAAGGATAAAAATTACTTTAATTTATCCCCCTGTAGCAAAGAAGAAGTTTACAATGCTATAAGTGAGGGTGGAGGCTGTTTCACAGAAGAAACTGACAACGTGAATCGTCCACCCTTATCAGTTCAAATGGAGATTAGTTCCGATGTAAATCTTATATGGATAGCTGTAGTGATTGTAGGAATTATTATTTCTCCAATTGTAATGATATGTGTCTGCCGCTCAAAAGACAATAAAGAAGACAGTGCGGTGTCGCTCCTTATATAATAAGTTGCTACCTCTGTAACCTGGATTAATTAAAAAAAATATTGCTCAGACACCTTAAATATTTTTGCAGTTTATATAATAGCTTTAAAAATCCTGAACTGAGAACTAAAATAAAATTAATTATCTTGTCAAAAGATAATCGTGTATAAATAGTGCATTCACGTATGTAATAGCGCAACCCGGATTAAGTAATACAAGTTAGTATAGGCAAGAGTTTGTTCTTTATTATAATTCCTTTAAAATGAGACATTACACAGGTCTTTATTATGACCATGAACTGTTTGATTTAATACTTAAGTTACTTTGGGTTCAGTTCGTTCCTTATTGTACAACCCGGAACAACCCGGACTATTTAAAATAAAATGTAACCTTGTATGACGTCGTATATACCAAAGACCTCTTTTTCTTTTCCATGTTGCATCAGTTACTCTGAGATAGACTTTGTTCCTTATTGTAGTAATGTTTCAATTTTTACGTAATATCATAAAAATATAAAAATTTCGTTTGGTTACTTGGAGTTTTGGTTACTATTGAGACGAGTCACTCTTACTATACAGTTCTTTACCAAGAACTCTTTGATAAAAACCCTGATTACAAACAGGAAAAATCTTACGGCTTTTACTTATTTGGAATAGTACGAGACAAACCTGAAAGAATCAGACAGCTAACTAAGTCTAGTATATGCAATGGTTTGGTATTCTAATGATCTTATTTTAATATACTTAACTACATTCACTGAAAAATTTATCATTTACTAAGAGCAATAGTTCGTTCTTTAATATATTTATTGTATCCTATATGGTCTAGAGGTTGGGATAGCTCTCACCCAGTAGGCTTGAGTTCAATTTCTGTATGGGAAATGTTTACTTATGATGATTTCTTAAGGAACATTTAAAATTTCTTAATGTAACAAAAATAATTGTTTTACTTACAAAAGGTTTTTAACCCCATTAATTTCCTTCAAAATGAGCCATTGAACAACTCTCTACAATGTTCCAGTGCCATGCTATCTGTTGAATTACTAACCTATACTATCATTAAGTGGTGTATAAAATTTAGTATATAGGTAAGAGGTCGTTCTTTATTATAATTTTCCTTCGCTGTTGATAGGTATGCTTGGATATATATTTTTATTGCTGCTACATAAACTGCAATTGCTCCTTCCAAAATTAATATACGAATTTTGTAAGAAGTACGCCTCTGTATATTCACTGTGTTGTCGAACATTTTCCATTACATCTATAAACTGTTCCGCAGTTGCCAGTCTATACCTTGCAAGCTTTTCGTTAAACTGACAACATTTGTTTTGGACATTACCATGAAGCTTTGCCAAAGCATTTCTAGCCGACTTTTCAACAGCATCCACTCTTTCAAAGAGAATTTTAATCTGTAATTTTGAATACTTTTCGTGATCCTGGTAAAACATGCGTAAAATGTTTCTCAATTTACGAAGATCAGCCTGCATTTTTGCCATCTTCTTGTATTTCTGAATGTAATTTTTCCCTTTGTCCTTATGCGTTCTTCGGTACAACCTCGCAGAGAATTTAATTTTTTCATTATAGCTTTTGTCAACCCAGTATCTACCCATTATTCTGGTAGCAACTTTTTTCTTATGTTTGTTACGGTAATCTATATCGTTATCATACCGTTCCTTGCTCTTTTGTTTGGCTGTCTCAATTGTTGCTTCTCTATAAAGTTTATCATTGCGATAACGCTCCTTGATCTTTTGTTTGGCTCTCTCAATTTTACTTGTCGATACACCTGGACGGTTGAATACCTTTGCTTTTCTTTTTTCTTATATTTGATTCGGTAATCTTCATCATTGTGATAAAGCTCTTTGATCTTTTGTTTGGCTCTCTCAATTTTTACTTCTCGATACGCCTGGTCGGTTGAATACCTTTGCTTTTCTCTTTTCAAGATACTATCTCTGTTGTCTGTGTATTACTGTTTTTTTAACTTGCGTGCAGCTTGCTTTGATCTAACCATTATGTAATTCACGAATGAGACCATTTTCATCTTTGTAGTTCTTAAGTATTAAGTATGACGTCACGGCGTAATGATTTTATTTCATGATGACGTCATGGCGCAATGATATTATTTCATGACGTCTTCAGAAACCACAACATAATTTCGTGTTTTTTTATTCACGTCATAGCTCTAATATAAAGCTATGACGACATTCATTATTTATCTAGTAGGGTTTCAGACAAGGTAGTTCTAATGATGTACTTTTGTGTTGATCTTACTCTATTTTTAGGAGTTTTGGGTTTTTATATTTCTTAGCATGGGACTGATCGTCTCTTACTAGGTTGCTAGCTACTGCTGCAACCCAAATTATAAGAGACAGCCTGGCCGAGTACTTGATGTATGGAATGGTTTGTTATTTCAGTGATCGTCTTTTAATGTAAATAATTGACAAATACCATTTATGATGAACTATATCGGTCCTTTATGTATGAAAATACATCAAAAATGCAATTTTTTTGACAAAATTGATTCTACTTTAAAAAGTATTTTATTTTTAATTACAAAATGCACTAGATGTTGCAATTTCCTTTAAAATGAGCTATTATACAGCTCTCTATGATTTTCCACTGCCCAGCTAGCTGAGAAGGAAAATCAAGCGGAAAGAAAAAAATATCCCGTTTGTGGAGAATAACGTGGTAAAAGTCAATTTGCTTGATTTTCAAGCCAATATATTTTCTTTGTTATTCAAGCCAAAGGGCGGTAAGTTTCCTTTATAGAGATTTCGGACAAGGCGGTTCTAATGGTGTACTTTTTGTTTTGATCTGACTCTTTTTTTAGGAGTTGGGGGGTTTTATATTTCTTTACATTGGAGGTGATCGTCTCTTACTAGGTTGCTAGCTAGCGCTGCAACCCGGATTATTTCAGTTAGCATGGTCATGTCGTTCTCTACTGTAATTAGTGTAGGCAAGAGGTCGTTCTTTATTGTAAAATTATTCTGGTAGCAACTTTTTTCTTATATTTATTTCGGTAATCTTCATCATTATCATACCGTTCCTTGCTCTTTTGTCTAGCCTGCTCAATTGTCGCTTCTCTATAAAGTTTATCATTATGATAACGCTCCTTGATCTTTTGTCTAGCCTGCTCAATTCTTGCTTCTCTGTAATCTTCCTCATTTTGATAACGCTCCTTGATCTTTTGATTGGTTGTCTCAATTTTTGCATGTCTATAATCTTCATCATTGTGATAAGACATCTTGCTGTTTTGTTTTGCTCTCTCAATTATTACTTCTCGATACGATTGGTCGGTTGAATACCTTTGCTTTTTTCTTTTCAAGATACTATCTCTGTTGTTTGTGTAGTACTGTTTTTTTTAACTTGCGTGCAGCTTGCTTGATTGAAACCATTATCTAATTATGAATAAGAACATTTACAGTTCTGACGCTTCTTAGATAGTAATGATGACGTCACGGCGTAATGATTTTATTTCATGATGACGTCATGGCGCAATGATATTATTTCATGACGTCTTCAGAAACCAAAACATAATATCATGTTTTTCTATTCACGTCATAGCTCTTTATCTAGTAGGGTTTCAGACAAAGTAATTCTAATGATGCACCTTTGTTTTGATCTGACTGTATTTTTAGGAGTTTTGGGTTTTTATATTTCTTAGCATTGGACTGATCGTCTCTTGCTAGGTTGCTAGCTACTGCTGCAATCCAAATTATGAGAAGCAGCCTGGCCGAGTGGTCTAAGGCACTGGTGTTAGCCACCAGTCTCTTTGGAGGCGTGGGTTCAAATCTTACCGCTGGTATACGATTATGTTTGAAAGACTGCAGTGTGAAAAGACATCAAAAATGCAGTAAATGGTGGAAAAACTTATTCTCTTTTAGAAATAATTTATTTTAGTTACAAAAGGTTTTTAACCCAATTAATTTCCTTTAAAATGAGCTATTGAACAACCCTCTACGATGTTCCAGTGCCAAGATATCTCTGGATACAAAAGAAAAAAAAGAAAAAAATATCCCGTTTAGGCAGAATGTTGTAGTAGCTGCCACTTTTCTTGATTTTCAAGCCAATATATTTCCCTTGCTGTTCAAGCTAAGGGACAGAAAGTTTACTATACAGGGGTTTCGGACAAGGCGGTTCTAATGGTGTACTTTTGAATTTGATCTGACTCCTTTTTTAGGAACTATGGGTTATTATATTTCTTAACTTTGGACGGGATCGTCTCTTACTAGGTTGCTAGCTACCGCTGCAACCCGGATTGCTAGCTACCGCTGCAACCCGGATTTCTATTCACGTCATAGTTCTAATAAAGTTATGACGAGATTCGTTGTTTATCCGGTAGGGTTTCAGCCAAGGGGGTTCTAATGAGGGGCTGTTGTTTTGATCTATTTTTAGGAGTTCTGGGTTTTAAATTTCTTAGCATTGGGCGTGATCGTCTCCTACTAGGTTGCTAGCTACTGCTGCAACCCGTATTCACATAGATAGTTACGAGACGCAAAGTGGTCGACTGGTCCAAGGCGTTGGTGTTATCCAACAGTCTCATCGGAGGCCAGGGTTCAAACCCCACCGCTGGTATACGATTATGACGTCATTGATCAATCTTTAATATGAAATCTTTTAATGTAATAACCTATACTATAATTAAGTGGCGTATAAAATTTAGTATAGGCAAGAGGTCGTTCTTTATTATAATGCATCTATAAACTGTTCCGCAGTTGCCAATCCATACCTTGGAAGCTTTTCATTAAACTGACAACATTTCTTTTGTATATTACTATGAAGCTTTGCCAAAGCATTTCTAGCCGACTTTTCAACAGCATCCGCTCTTTCAAAGAGAATTTTAATCTGTAATTTTGAATACTTTTCGTGATCCTGGTAAAACATGCGTAAAATGTTTCTCAATTTACGAAGATCAGCCTGCATTTTTGCCATCTTCTTGTATTTCTGAATGTAATTTTTCCCTTTGTCCTTATGCGTTCTTCGGTACAACCTCGCAGAGAATTTAATTTTTTCATTATAGATTTTGTCACCCCAGTAACGCTCCTTGATCTTTTGTTTTGCTGTCTCAATTTTTACTTCTCGATACACCTGGACGGTTGAATACCTTTGCTTTTGGTTTTTCTTATATTTGATGCAGTAATCTTCATCATTGTGATAACTCTCCTTGATCTTTTGTTTGGCTGTCTCAATTTTTGCATGTCTATAATCTTCATCATTGTGATAACACATCTTGCTGTTTTGTTTTGCTCTCTCAATTATTACGTCTCGATACACCTGGTCGGTTGAATACCTTTGTTTTGCTCTCTCAATTTTTACTTCTCGATGCGCCTGGTCGGTTGAATACCTTTGTTTTGCTCTCTCAATTATTACTTCTCGATACGCCTGGTCGGTTGAATACCTTTGTTTTGCTCTCTCAATTTTTTCTTCTCGATACGCCTGGTCGGTTGAATACCTTTGCTTTTCTCTTTTCAAGATACTATCTCTGTTGTTTGTGTAGTACTATTTTTTCAAATTGCGTATAGCTTGCTTCGATCTAACCATTATTCTAATCAAGACTGAGAGATTTTACATCTGTGCCGTTCTTAAGTAGTAATTATGACGTCAAGGCGTAATGATTTTATTGACGTCAAGGCGCAATGATATTATTTCATGACGTCATCAGAAACAACAATATAATTTCGTGTTTTTCTATTCACTTCATAGCTCTAATATAAAGCTACGACATTCATTATTTATCTAGTAGGGTTTCAGACAAGGTAGTTCTAATGATGTACTTTTGTTTTGATCTTACTCTATTTTTAGGAGTTTTGTTATATTTCTTAGCATGGGACTGATCGTCTCTTACTAGGTTGCTAGCTACTGCTGCAACCCAAATTCACATATATATTTATTTATGAGAGGCAGCCTGGCTGAGTGGTCCAAGACACTGGTGTTAGCCACCAGTCTCTTCGGAGGAGTGGGTTCAAATCTTACCGCTGGTATACGATTATGTTTGAAAGACTGCAGTGTGAAAAGACATCAAAAATGCAGTAAATGGTGGAAAAACTTATTCTCTTTTAGAAATAATTTATTTTAGTTACTATAGATTTTTAACCCAATTAATTTCCTTTAAAATGAGCTATTGAACAACCCTCTACGATGTTCCAGTGCCAAGCTATCTGTGGAAAAGAAAAAGAAAAAAGAAAAAAGAAAAAAATATCCCGTTTGGGGAGAATAACGTGGTTAAAGTCAATTCCCTTGCTGTTCAAGCCAAGGGACAGAAAGTTTCTTATACAGGGGTTTCGGACAAGGCGGTTCTAATGGTGTACTTTTTGTTTTAATCTGACTCCTTTGTTAGGAACTATGGGTTTTTATATTTCTTAACATTGGACGTGATCGTCTCTTACTAGGTTGCTAGCTACCGCTGCAACCCGGATCTTTATTATAATATTTAACATACTGACTTTAAATATAATTGTACTAGCCTATATTATAGTTAAGTGGTCTATAAAAGTTAGTATAGACAAGAGGTCGTTCTTTATTATAGGAAAAAAAAACACATTGTGCCCACATCGTTCTTTACTCAGGCAGTGCTAGCGCGCTGCCTATGATAATAAACTGATTACACACAGGAAAAAGCCTACGGCTTTTTCTTCTTTTAAATAGTAAGAGACGAGTCTCAAATAATCAAGTAGCTAGCTAATTCCAAAGGTATTCAATTTTTGTTATTCCAATGATCGTTTTTTATTGTAACTAGCCTACACTATAGTTAAATGGCCTATAAAATTTAGTATAGGCCAGAGGTCGTTCTTTAGTATAAATTTACTATACAGGAGTTTTGGACAAGGCGGTTCTAATGGTGTACTTTTTGTTTTGATTTGACTCCTTTGTTAGGAACTATGGGTTTTTATATTTCTTAACATTGGACGTGATCGTCTCTTACTAGGTTGCTAGCTACCGCTGCAACCCGGATTGCTAGCTACCGCTGCAACCCGGATTAAACAATCAAGTAGCTAACTAAATCAAATGTATGTATTGGGTTTTTATTCCAATGACCGTCTTTTAGTGGAAAATTTTAATATATATATTGACCTTAAATATAATAACTGTACTAGCCTATACTATAGTTAAGTGGCGTATAAAATTTAGTATAGGCAAGAGGTCGTTCTTTATTATAATGAATTAAAAGCACTATCATTTCAATTTAAAATTTAAAAAAGAAACTTGTTTATTTACATTCTAGCTAAAATAATGAAGATAATATGAATGAACCACAGGATTCAGTTTCTTTGGATTTGAGTTCGTTTTTTAACTATAAATACAAACAGGAAAAAGACTACGGCTTTTTCTTCTTTTAAATAGTAAGAGACGAAACTCAAACAATCAAGTAGCTAACTAAGTCCAATGTATGGAATGGTTTGTTATTTCAGTGATTTACTAACCTATACTATAGTTAAGTGGCCTATATAATTTAGTATAGGCAAGAGGTTGTTCTTTATTATACTATTTTTAGGAGTTTTGTTATATTTCTTAGCATTGGACTGATCGTCTCTTACTAGATTACTAGCTATTGCTGCAACCTGGATTTTACTATAAAAGAGCTTCACACACCCATACACACCTTTCAGTTGGTATGGTGTGCTTTGCAGTTCAATTAGTATTGGCTAAAGTTCGTTCTTTACTATAAAGGATTACGAAAAATATTCAAAATTAAAGATTAAAATTATCTCTGAAAGAATGGATTTTGTTGAAAAGTCAGCTAGAGATGCTTTCGCAAAACTTCATAGTAATATCCAAAAGAAATGTTGCATGTTTAGTGAAAAGCTTCCAAGGTATGAACCGGCAACTGTGGAACAGTTTATAGATGTAATGGGAAATTTTATAGATCACTGTGAATATATGGAGGCATAATTGTTCTTTACTTAGTTTCAGCTTTAATTCGATGATCCAGACTTTATGTACTAACTTGCATCCAAAGACTATGACGTCATTGTTTAATATTGTATATAAAAAATTAAGTTTTTCGTAAAAAAAATTAATTAAAAAAAAAATTAAGTACAAATAGCGCTAGATCTAGAGATTTCCTTTAAAATGAGCCATTGAACAACTCTCTACGATGTTCCAGTGCCAAGCTATCTGTGGAAAAGAAAGAAAAAAATATCCCGTTTGTGGAGAATAACGTGGTAAAAGTCTATTTTCTTGATTTTCAAGCCAATATATTTTCTTTGTTATTCAAGCCAAAGGGCGGTAAGTTTCCTTTATAGAGGATTCGGACAAGGCGGTTCTAATGGTGTACTTTTTGTTTTGATCTGACTCTTTTTTTAGGAGTTGGGGGGTTTTATATTTCTTAACATTGGAGGTGATCGTCTCTTACTAGGTTGCTAGCTACCGCTGCAACCCGGATATGGTGAAATAATAATATGCATATGGTTCTTAAATCATACTTCTTTATGGTCCCATGTGGTCTAGTGGCTAGGATAGTTAACTTTCACTCAACAGGCCCGGGTTCGATTCCCGGTGTGGAAACTTTTTAACTCTATAATCTTCGAACAATTTGAACCTTTTATAATTTATAATGATGTATAATATAAATACTGTAATCTTAACTATAGTGAAGTTGCCTATGCAAGTTAGTATAGGGAAGAGTTCGATCTTTATTATATTTTTAGGAACTATGGGTTTTTATATTTCTTAACATTGGACGTGATCGTCTCTTACTAGGTTGCTAGCTACCGCTGCAACCCGGAAAAATTACATAATCCCTATCTATGTTTCAGTTTTACAATAATAATAATATTAAACCCGGATTAAAAAATTATTATCATATCTTGTATGAAACTTTCATTTTAGAAGTCTTCGATAGTCCAATGGTAAGCATACCTACTTGTTACCTGGGAGAGGGGGGTTCGATTCCCCGTAGGGGAGAAGTTTTAATATGTTGAATTAAAAACACTATCTTTTAAATTTTAAATTTAAAAAAGAAACTTGCTTATTTACCTTCTAGCTAAAATAATGAAGATAATATGAATGAACCACAGGGTTCAGTTTCTTTTGACTTGAGTTCGTTTTTTAACTCTAAATACAAACAGGAGAAAGCCTACGGCTTTTTCTTCTTTTAAATAGTAAGAGACGAAACTCAAACAATCAAGTAGCTAACTAAGTCCAATGTATGGAATGGTTTGTTATTTCAGTGATTTACTAACATACTCTTTATTATAACTATATAATTTAGTATAGGCAAGAGGTCGTTCTTTATTATATTATCATATCTTGTATGAAACTTTCATTTTACAAGTCTTCGATAGTCCAATGGTAAGCATACCTACTTGTTACCTGGGAGAAGGGGGTTCGATTCCGCGTAGGGGAGAAGTTTTAATATGTTGAATTAAAAACACTATCTTTTCAATTTAAAATTTAAAAAAGAAACTTGCTTATTTATCTTCTAGCTAAAATAATGAAGATAATATGAATGAACCACAGGGTTCAGTTTCTTTGGACTTGAGTTCGTTTTTTAAATATAAATACAAACAGGAAAAAGCCTACGGCTTTTTCTTCTTTTAAATAGTAAGAGACGAAACTCAAACAATCAAGTAGCTAACTAAGTCCAATGTATGGAATGGTTTGTTATTTCAGTGATTTACTAACATACTCTTTATTATAACAATATAATTTAGTATAGGCAAGAGGTCGTTCTTTATTATATTTGAAAAGACTGCAGTATGAAAATACATCAAAAATGCAATTTTTTTGACAAAATTGATTCTACTTTAAAAAGTATTTTATTTTTAAATACAAAAGTGACTAGATGTTGCAATTTCCTTTAAAATGAGCTATTATACAGCTCTCTATGATTTTCCAGTGCCCAGCTAGCTGAGCAGAAAAAAAAGCGGAAAGAAAAAAATATCCCGTTTGTGGAGAATAACGTGGTAAAAGTCAATTTTCTTGATTTTCAAGCCAATATATTTTCTTTGTTCTTCAAGCCAAAGAGCGGTAAGTTTCCTTTATAGAGGATTCGGACAAGGCGGTTCTAATGGTGTACTTTTTGTTTTGATCTGACTCTTTTTTTAGGAGTTGGGGGGTTTTATATTTCTTGACATTGGAGGTGATCGTCTCTTACTAGGTTGCTAGCTACCGCTGCAACCCGGATTTTTGACAAAATTGATTCTACTTTAAAAAGTATTTTATTTTTAAATACAAAAGTGACTAGATGTTGCAATTTCCTTTAAAATGAGCTATTATACAGCTCTCTATGATTTTCCAGTGCCCAGCTAGCTGAGCAGAAAGAAAAAGCGGAAAGAAAAAAATATCCCGTTTGTGGAGAATAACGTGGTAAAAGTCAATTTTCTTGATTTTCAAGCCAATATATTTTCTTTGTTATTCAAGCCAAAGGGAGGTAAGTTTCCTTTATAGAGGATTCGGACAAGGCGGTTCTAATGGTGTACTTTTTGTTTTGATCTGACTCTTTTTTTAGGAGTTGGGGGGTTTTATATTTCTTGACATTGGAGGTGATCGTCTCTTACTAGGTTGCTAGCTACCGCTGCAACCCGGATATCATGAAATATATCGATCTTTTATGTAATCGAGTATCTAAAACCTAGCATAAAACAAAACTAATTTTAAAATTTTCAGGTATTTATCTTGTTTGAATTACAAAATTAGTATTATTGGTTAGACACCATAAATATTTTTGCAGTTTACATAATAAGTTTAGTGATTCTGGACTGAAAACTAAAATAATTGCAATTATGAGACAATAATATGGAGATATGTACTTTACGGGTTACAAACCAAAAAAGCTTGGTTCCAGGATACAATAATAAATTTGAACTGAGATGAAAAAAAAATTTCTTCCAGGAGACAAAAAGCAAAACTAATTTTAGAATTTTCATGTATTTTTGTTGTTTAAATTAAAAAATTACTATTACTGATTAGGTATCATAAATATTTTTGCAGTTTACATAATAATTTTAGCGATTAAGCCAAAAAAGAAAATTTTGGTTCCAGGAGTTTCGGTTACTATTGAGACAAGTAGCTATTATTACTATAGAGTTCATTACATGGACTGTTTTATTGCTTCAAAATTCAAATATCTTTGAAAAGACTGCAGTATGAAAATACATCAAAAATGCAATTTTTTTGGACAAAATTGATTCTACTTTAAAAAGTATTTTATTTTTAAATACAAAAGTGACTAGATGTTGCAATTTTCTTTAAAATGAGCTATTGATACAGCTCTCTATGATTTTCCAGTGCCCAGCTAGCTGAGCAGAAAAAAAAAGCAGAAAGAAAAAAATATCCCGTTTGTGGAGAATAACGTGGTAAAAGTCAATTTTCTTGATTTTCAAGCCAATATATTTTCTTTGTTATTCAAGCCAAAGGGCGGTAAGTTTCCTTTATAGAGGATTCGGACAAGGCGGTTCTAATGGTGTACTTTTTGTTTTGATCTGACTCTTTTTTTAGGAGTTGGGGGGTTTTATATTTCTTGACATTGGAGGTGATCGTCTCTTACTAGGTTGCTAGCTACCGCTGCAACCCGGATGCTAGCAACTACTGCAACCCAAATTATGAGAGGCAGCCTAGCCGAGTGGTCCAAGGCACTGGTGTTAGCCACCAGTCTCTTCGGAGGCGTGGGTTCAAATCTTACCGCTGGTATACGATTATGTTTGAAAGACTGCAGTGTGAAAAGACATCGAAAATGCAGTTTTTGGTGGAAAAATTTATTCTCTTTTAGAAATAATTTATTTCAGTTACTATAGATTTTTAACCCAATTAATTTCCTTTAAAATGAGCTATTGAACAACCCTCTACGATTTCCAGTGCCAAGCTATCTGTGGAAAAGAAAGAAAGAAAAAAAAATACCCGTTTGGGGAGAATAACATGGTTAAAGTAAATTTTCTTGATTTTCAAGCAAATATATTTCCCTTGCTGTTCAAGCCAAGGGACAGAAAGTTTACTATACAGGGGTTTTAGACAAGGCGGTTCTAATGGTGTACTTTTTATTTTGATCTGACTCCTTTGTTAGGAACTATGGGTTTTTATATTTCTTAACATTGGACGTGATCGTCTCTTACTAGGTTGCTAGCTACCGCTGCAACACGGACTAGCTTGAATTGAAATATTTGAACTACTGCTCGGATACCATGGATATTTTTGCAGTTTACACAAGCTGAAAAGAACGCACAGGCTGATCTTTGTAAACTGATAATTTTTCAGCTTAAATTCGATGATCGAGCCTCTATGTAATCAGTTACTATGGGAGAGGGATCGTTCTTTACTGTACTAGTGGCTAGGATAGTTAACTTTCACTTAACAGGCTCGGGTTCGATTCCCGGTGTGGGAAAATTTGAAATAATATCATTGCGCCATGACGTCATCATGAAATAAAATCACTACGCCGTGACGTCATACTTAATACTTAAGAACTACAAAGATGAAAATGGTCTCATTCGTGAATTACATAATGGTTAGATCAAAGCAAGCTGCACGCAAGTTAAAAAAACAGTACTACACAGACAACAGAGATAGTATCTTGAAAAGAGAAAAGCAAAGGTATTCAACCGACCAGGCGTATCGAGAAGTAAAAATTGAGAGAGCCAAACAAAAGATCAAGGAGCTTTATCACAATGATGAAGATTACCGAATCAAATATAAGAAAAAAGAAAAGCAAAGGTATTCAACCGTCCAGGTGTATCGACAAGTAAAAATTGAGACAGCCAAACAAAAGATCAAGGAGCGTTATCACAATGATAAACTTTATAGAGAAGCAACAATTGAGACAGCCAAACAAAAGAGCAAGGAACGGTATGATAACGATATAGATTACCGAAACAAATATAAGAAAAAAGTTGCTACCATAATAATGGGTAGATACTGGGTTGACAAAAGCTATAATGAAAAAATTAAATTCTCTGCGAGGTTGTACCGAAGAACGCATAAGGACAAAGGGAAAAATTACATTCATAAATACAAGAAGATGGCAAAAATGCAGGCTGATCTTCGTAAATTGAGAAACATTTTACGCATGTTTTACCAGGATCACGAAAAGTATTCAAAATTACAGATTAAAATTCTCTTTGAAAGAGTTTTCTCTTCTTTTTGCCAAAAGCTCTTTCTTTTTGCCAAAAGTCTGTTTAGCGCGACTTTCATCTCTTCCCTTTTCCTTACGTTTTTTTCGTATTTGTGAATATCCTTAGCGATTCTGAACTGAAAACTAAAATAATAAAAAAATAATATAGAAAAACACAATAAATCTTGAGTCAGGTAGTAAGAACCTTACAAAAATAATACTAATTTAAAAATTTTAATGTATTTTTCTGGTTAGAATTGAAAGATTCAAATTATTGCTCCGATACCATAAACATTTTTGCGATTTACATAATAACTTTAGTGACCCTGAACTGAGAAAAAACCACATTTTTGTATTTTCCCTTTTTTCAGAAATAGGGTAAATTTTCCCAGGCTCGTAATTTTTGATGGCTAAGATTAAACTTGTTGAACTTACAACTGTTAAATTGATAATATTCATAATAAATTATATATAAAGTAAAGAACAAACAGTAAATCCCATAAAGACACTAAAACTTTGTAATAAAACATTAATTTTCAAGAAACCATCGTCATCCATTTGAGATTAATTTAAAATGTTGCGGATGGTAAGGTTCAAACTCATGACCCTAGGATTAAGAGACATACGTTCTACCCACTGAGCTACCGAAGCTTGTGTGTTATTAAAGACTGTACACTTTGAGACAATATTGAAAACGACTTATATTAAAGGACAAATTTGAACTCTATCAAAACCAAACTAATTTTTAAATTTTCAGGTTTTCTTCTAGTTTGAATCAAAAAATGGAAATTATTGTTCAGACACCTTAAATATTTTTGCAATTTGCAGATAAATAATTTTTTTTTTAATTTTCATTAATTATTATAGTTTCATTTGACAAATAAGATTTTTTTTTCAATGAATCGAGCAGTTAACTAAGTCCAATATATACAATGGTATCTTCTTCGAATGATCTCTTTTAATTAGGTTCCTAGCTACCACTGCAAACCGGAACTATTAAAAAAATATTTTATCTTTAATTACAGAAGGAACTAGATGTAGCAAGTTTTACTATTGAGACGAGGCACTGTTACTATACAACATACAGTTCGTTATAACGAACTGTTTGCTTTGATATATCTATTGGTACCAAAATTTTGTTCTTTAGAGTTTCGGCTACTATTGAGACAAGTAGCTATTATTACTATAGAGTTCATTACCATGAAATATAATAAAGAACAGAACGAATATTCTACCGCTTGTCTACTAATAACTAAATTTGACGTAATGAGTGACGTGACGTAGAAATTGAAGAAATCAATTTTGATTTTATTTTGGTTTTCAGTTCAGATTCTCTAAAGTTATAAACTGCAAAAATATTTATGGTATCTGAGCAATAGTTTAATCATTTGATTTAGACTAGAAAAATACCTGAAAAATTTTAAAATTAGTGTAATTTTTTTAGGTTCCTGGTACTTAATGCGGGCAATTAACTGGTTACATAGTCAAGAAATGATTTGCTGTAATAAAATTTTCGTTTTAATATTTTGGCTGCTATTTTTCATATTTTTAATAGTCATGCCACTGGGAGATGCATGTCAATTTATTGAAAAAAGTTCAACCGAACTTCTATGTCGGGCATATGCCAAAGATTCTAAAGGGGTAAGAAAAGATACTGAACAACAACAAACAGCAGCAGTTGAACTATTCCAGGTTCAGGAAATTAAAAAGTATCCAACTAGTAATACAACAACTCCTGTTGAGAGTTTAAAAAAGAGATTAATTTACAATATAAGAGTGCTGGAAGAATTCAAAAAGTTTGACGACACTGTGGAGCCCTTTATTGAGATAGAAGATACAAAAGATTCTACAATAACCTTTAATGTTGATGAAATCTATGTTGCAACTTTTCGTAAATCAATTCCTACAATCAATTCCTACACTGGACGCAGAATACAAAATTGCAACAGCTGGTACAAGGAATGGAATGAATTGAACAGTGATCAAAGGCAATGGTTGTCTAACATGGAAGGAAACTGCAAGTTTAAAATCCCTTTTCCTGACTCTGGAGTTGAATCATCTTTAGCTAGGTTGCAACCACAATATGAAGCCGCAAGATTGAGAACCCCTCAGCTAATTTCCTTTAAAAATATTCACATAAGGCCAAAGCCAAATAGTAGTAATATATTTGTTGACATAGAAGGGAAAGATTATGGTGCTTTTACGATTGAGCTACAATCAGCTGGTGATGTAGTATCACCAGACTTGAAAATAAATTACTGTAATGCTATAGGGTGTAGCAGTAACAAAAGAAATTTTGATGAAAAGTTTGACAAAACAAAACTATATTCAGGGAAAGTTATCAAGGCTAGCAGAGGAATAACTCATAAAAATGTCGAAAATGCTGCCTTCTTTTTCATTGATCAATCGATTAATCGATCGATCGATTATATTCTTGGAATGTTTCGGATCAATGATTTAGAAGTCATTAATTTAGAACCGTATAAACATCGCCCACTATTTACTGTGGGCGATGTTTATAACAACCTTATTTTATACAGCAGCAAAATAATGCCCGGACAAATAGATAAATATCGGACTGGAACAGAAGCAAAGGGAACATCAAAAATAAAATTTGACCCTAATCGAACAGTTGCACCAATAAAGCTAATAATACACAAATCAATGTTTAAAAGTGCTATTGACGAAATCTATTTGGTTTCGTACATAAGCTTTCTATACTTACCGACTTATGAAACCATAAGAAAAATAACTTTTACACTTGATAATGAAAATCCAATCAAAAATATCCGGCCTCAAGTGAAAGAAGTCAATTTGCATTTTGAGGATTCCAAAATGTTTAACACAAAAGAATGTAATGATACAGACAGATTTTTCAATGATATAGAAGATTTTTTGGACTGTTTTTTAATGGAAGAGAAAAGCAACAGTAACCAAACGAAAGACGAAGTATCTGCAAGCCTTGTGTTTGCTTACAAGAACTTTTTTGACGACACAAAAGAGGATGATACACTGGGTATCGCATACACAAGGAGTATATGTCAGAAAAAAGCCAAAGCTATTATTAAACTCAAGGAAATGGTGAGCAAATACAAAAAGGAAGACGAAACACACTTACTTCCTATATATGAAAACGTGCACACGATATTACATGAGGTGGTACACATTTTTGGCTCTAGACATGATCACAACCGGGACAAAAAAGAATGCAAATATAAATATGTAATGGACTATAACACATCCCCTAAGGATAAAAATTACTTTAATTTATCCCCCTGTAGCAAAGAAGAAGTTTACAATGCTATAAGTGAGGGTGGAGGCTGTTTCACAGAAGAAACTGACAACGTGAATCGTCCACCCTTATCAGTTCAAATGGAGATTAGTTCCGATGTAAATCTTATATGGATAGCTGTAGTGATTGTAGGAATTATTATTTCTCTAATTGTAATGATATGTATCTGCCGCTCAAAAGACAATAAAGAAGACAGTGCGGTGTAGCTCCTTATATAATAAGTTGCTACCTCTGCAACCTGGATTAATTAAAAAAAATATTGCTCAGACACCTTAAATATTTTTGCAGTTTATATAATAGCTTTAAAAATCCTGAACTGAGAACTAAAATAAAATTAATTATCTTGTCAAAAGATAATCGTGTATAAATAGTGCATTCACGTATGTAATAGCGCAACCCGGATTAAGTAATACAAGTTAGTATAGGCAAGAGTTTGTTCTTTATTATAATTCCTTTAAAATGAGACATTAGACAGGTCTTTATTATGACCATGAACTGTTTGATTTAATACTTAAGTTACTTTGGGTTCAGTTCGTTCCTTATTGTACAACCCGGAACAACCCGGACTATTTAAAATAAAATGTAACCTCGTATGACGTCGTATATACCAAAGACCTCTTTTTCTTTTCCATGTTGCATCAGTTACTCTGAGATAGACTTTGTTCCTTATTGTAGTAATGTTTCAATTTTTACGAAATATCATAAAAATATAAAAATTTCGTTTGGTTACTTGGAGTTTTGGTTACTATTGAGACGAGTCACTCTTACTATACAGTTCTTTACCAAGAACTCTTTGATAAAAACCCTGATTACAAACAGGAAAAATCTTACGGCTTTTACTTATTTGGAATAGTACGAGACAAACCTGAAAGAATCAGGCAGCTAACTAAGTCTAGTATATGCAATGGTTTGGTATTCTAATGATCTTATTTTAATATACTTAACTACATTCACTGAAAAATTTATCATTTACTAAGGGCAATAGTTCGTTCTTTAATATATTTATTGTATCCTATATGGTCTAGAGGTTGGGATAGCTCTCACCCAGTAGGCTTGAGTTCAATTTATGTATGGGAAATGTTTACTTATGATGATTTCTTAAGGAACATATAAAATTTCTTAATGTAATAAAAATAATTGTTTTACTTACAAAAGGTTTTTAACCCCATTAATTTCCTTCAAAATGAGCCATTGAACAACTCACTACAATGTTCCAGTGCCATGCTATCTGTTGAATTACTAACCTATACTATAATTAAGTGGCGTATAAAATTTAGTATATAGGTAAGAGGTCGTTCTTTATTATAATTTTCCTTCGCTGTTGATAGGTATGCTTGTATATATATTTTTATTGCTGCTACATAAACTGCAATTGCTCCTTCCAAAATTAATATACGAATTTTGTAAGAAGTACGCCTCTGTATATTCACTGTGTTGTCGAACATTTTCCATTGTATCTATAAACTGTTCCGCAGTTGCCAGTCTATACCTTGGAAGCTTTTCATTAAACTGACAACATTTCTTTTGGATATTGCTATGAAGCTTTGTCAGAGCATTTCTAGCCGACTTTTCAACAGCATCCACTCTTTCAAAGAGAATTTTAATCTGTAATTTTGAATACTTTTCGTGATTCTGGTAAAACATGCGTAAAATGTTTCTCAATTTACGAAGATCAGCCTGCATTTTTGCCATCTTCTTGTATTTCTGAATGTAATTTTTCCCTTTGTCCTTATGCGTTCTTCGGTACAACCTCGCAGAGAATTTAATTTTTTCATTATAGCTTTTGTCAACCCAGAATCTACCCATTATTCTGGTAGCAACTTTTTTCTTATGATTGTTACGGTAATCTATATCGTTATCATACCGTTCCTTGCTCTTTTGTTTGGCTGTCTCAATTGTTGCTTCTCTATAAAGTTTATCATTACGATAACGCTCCTTGATCTTTTGTTTGGCTGTCTCAATTTTTACTTATCGATACATCTGGACGGTTGAATACCTTTGCTTTTCTTTTTTCTTATATTTGATTCGGTAATCTTCATCATTGTGATAAAGCTCCTTGATCTTTTGTTTGGCTCTCTCAATTTTTACTTCTCGATACGCCTGGTCGGTTGAATACCTTTGCTTTTCTCTTTTCAAGATACTATCTCTGTTGTCTGTGTAGTACTGTTTTTTTAACTTGCGTGCAGCTTGCTTTGATCTAACCATTATGTAATTCACGAATGAGACCATTTTCATCTTTGTAGTTCTTAAGTATTAAGTATGACGTCACGGCGTAATGATTTTATTTCATGATGACGTCATGGCGCAATGATATTATTTCATGACGTCTTCAGAAACCACAACATAATTTCGTGTTTTTTATTCACGTCATAGCTCTAATATAAAGCTATGACGACATTCATTATTTATCTAGTAGGGTTTCAGACAAGGTAGTTCTAATGATGTACTTTTGTGTTGATCTTACTCTATTTTTAGGAGTTTTGGGTTTTTATATTTCTTAGCATGGGACTGATCGTCTCTTACTAGGTTGCTAGCTACTGCTGCAACCCAAATTATAAGAGACAGCCTGGCCGAGTGGTCCAAGACACTGGTGTTAGCCACCAGTCTCTTCGGAGGCGTGGGTTCAAATCTTACCGCTGGTATACGATTATGTTTGAAAGACTGCAGTGTGAAAAGACATCAAAAATGCAGTTTTTGGTGGACAAATTTATTCTCTTTTAGAAATAATTTATTTTAGTTACTATAGATTTTTAACCCAATTAATTTCTTTTAAAATGAGCTATTGAACAACTCTCTACGATGTTCCAGTGCCGAGCTATCTGTGGAAAAGAAAAAAGAAAAAAAGAAAAAAATATCTCGTTTAGGCAGAATGTTGTAGTAGCTGCCACTTTTCTTGATTTTCAAGCCAATATATTTTCCTTGCTCTTCAAGCCAAGGGACAGAAAGTTTCCTATGCAGGGGTTTTGGACAAGGCGGTTCTAATTGTGTACTTTTTGTTTTGATTTGACTCCTCTGTTAGGAACTATGGGTTTTTATATTTCTTAACATTGGACGTGATCGTCTCTTACTAGGTTGCTAGCTACCGCTGCAACCCAGATTGCTAGATACCGCTGCAACCCGGATCTGACTCCTTTTTTTGGAGCTACGGGTTTTTATATTTCTTAACATTGGACGTGATCGTCTCTTACTAGGTTGCTAGCTACCGCTGCAACCATGATTAAAAAATTATTATCATATCTTATATGTAACTTTTATTTTATAAGTCTTCGATAGTCTAATGGTAAGCATGCCCACTTATTACTTGGGAGAAGGGGGTTCGATTCCCCGTCGGGGAGAACTTTTAATATGTTGAATTAAAAGCACTATGTTTTCAATTGAAAATTTAAAAAAGAAACTTGTTTATTTACATTCTAGCTAAAATAATGAAGATAATATGAATGAACCACAGGGTTCAGTTTCTTTGGACTTGAGTTCGTTTTTTAACTATAAATACAAACAGGAAAAAGCCTACGGCTTTTTCTTCTTTTAAACAGTAAGAGACAATGCTCAAACAATCAAGTAGCTAACTACTTGATGTATGGAATGGTTTGTTATTTCAGTGATCGTCTTTTAATGTAAATAATTGACAAATACCATTTATGATGAACTATATCGGTCCTTTATGTATGAAAATACATCAAAAATGCAATTTTTTTGACAAAATTGATTCTACTTTAAAAAGTATTTTATTTTTAATTACAAAATGCACTAGATGTTGCAATTTCCTTTAAAATGAGCTATTATACAGCTCTCTATGATTTTCCACTGCCCAGCTAGCTGAGAAGGAAAATCAAGCGGAAAGAAAAAAATATCCCGTTTGTGGAGAATAACGTGGTAAAAGTCAATTTGCTTGATTTTCAAGCCAATATATTTTCTTTGTTATTCAAGCCAAAGGGCGGTAAGTTTCCTTTATAGAGATTTCGGACAAGGCGGTTCTAATGGTGTACTTTTTGTTTTGATCTGACTCTTTTTTTAGGAGCTGGGGGGTTTTATATTTCTTTACATTGGATGTGATCGTCTCTTACTAGGTTGCTAGCTACCGCTGCAACTCGGATTATTTCAGTTAGCATGGTCATGTCGTTCTCTACTGTAATTAGTGTAGGCAAGAGGTCGTTCTTTATTGTAAAATTATTCTGGTAGCAACTTTTTTCTTATGTTTATTTCGGTAATCTTCATCATTATCATACCGTTCCTTGCTCTTTTGTCTAGCCTGCTCAATTGTTGCTTCTCTATAAAGTTTATCATTATGATAACGCTCCTTGATCTTTTGTCTAGCCTGCTCAATTCTTGCTTCTCTGTAATCTTCATCATTTTGATAACGCTCCTTGATCTTTTGATTGGTTGTCTCAATTTTTGCATGTCTATAATCTTCATCATTGTGATAACACATCTTGCTGTTTTGTTTTGCTCTCTCAATTATTACTTCTCGATACGCCTGGTCGGTTGAATACCTTTGCTTTTTTCTTTTCAAGATACTATCTCTGTTGTTTGTGTAGTACTGTTTTTTTTAACTTGCGTGCAGCTTGCTTGATTGAAACCATTATCTAATTATGAATAAGAACATTTACAGTTCTGACGCTTCTTAGATAGTAATTATGACGTCACGGCGTAATGATTTTATTTCATGATGACGTCATGGCGCAATGATATTATTTCATGACGTCTTCAGAAACCACAACATAATATCATGTTTGTCTATTCACGTCATAGCTCTTTATCTAGTAGGGTTTCAGACAAAGTAATTCTAATGATGCACCTTTGTTTTGATCTGACTGTATTTTTAGGAGTTTTGGGTTTTTATATTTCTTAGCATTGGACTGATCGTCTCTTGCTAGGTTGCTAGCTACTGCTGCAATCCAAATTATGAGAAGCAGCCTGGCCGAGTGGTCTAAGGCACTGGTGTTAGCCACCAGTCTCTTTGGAGGCGTGGGTTCAAATCTTACCGCTGGTATACGATTATGTTTGAAAGACTGCAGTGTGAAAAGACATCAAAAATGCAGTTCTTGGTGGAAAAATTTATTCTCTTTTAGAAATAATTTATTTTAGTTACAAAAGGTTTTTAACCCAATTAATTTCCTTTAAAATGAGCTATTGAACAACCTTCTACGATGTTCCAGTGCAAAGCTATCTCTGGATACAAGAGAAAAAAAGAAAAAAATATCCCGTTTAGGCAGAATGTTGTAGTAGCTGCCACTTTTCTTGATTTTCAAGCCAATATATTTTCCTTACTGTTCAAGCTAAGGGACAGAAAGTTTACTATACATGGGTTTTGGACAAGGCGGTTCTAATGGTGTACTTTTGAATTTGATCTGACTCCTTTTTTAGGAACTATGGGTTATTATATTTCTTAACTTTGGACGTGATCGTCTCTTACTAGGTTGCTAGCTACCGCTGCAACCCGGATTGCTAGCGACCGCTGCAACCCGGATTTCTATTCACGTCATAGTTCTAATAAAGTTATGACGAGATTCGTTGTTTATCCGGTAGGGTTTCAGCCAAGGGGGTTCTAATGAGGGGCTTTTGTTTTGATCTATTTTTAGGAGTTCTGGGTTTTAAATTTCTTAGCATTGGGCGTGATCGTCTCCTACTAGGTTGCTAGCTACTGCTGCAACCCGTATTCACATAGATAGTTACGAGACGCAAAGTGGTCGACTGGTCCAAGGCGTTGGTGTTATCCAACAGTCTCTTCGGAGGCCAGGGTTCAAACCCCACCGCTGGTATACGATTATGACGTCATTGATCAATCTTTAATATGAAATCTTTTAATGTAATAACCTATACTATAATTAAGTGGCGTATAAAATTTAGTATAGGCAAGAGGTCGTTCTTTATTATAATGTTTTCAAGTTAAAAAGTAGCTTCGATCTGTTGTAGAAGTTACTTTTAGCGGTCTTCAGTAGCTACAATTCTGCTTATGCTCGATAAAAGGCCTTCGTTGTTTAGATTTCTTTTCAATTGTCATGGCACTTAGGTTTAGCCGCTCTCCTTCACCGGAGCTGCCCCTTAGTTTCATATATTCGCTTTTTTATTGTAGGTTTGCAAATTGAAAAGTAGCTACAATCTATTGTAGAAGTTACTTTTAGCGTTCTTCAGTAGCTACAATTCTGCTTATGCTCCATTAAAGGCCTTCGTCGTTTATATTTCTTTTCAATTGTCATGGCACCTAGATTTAGCCGCTCTCCTTCACCTGAGCTTCCCCATAGTTTCATATATTCGCTTTCTTATTGTAGGTTTGCAAATTGAAAAGTAGCTACAATCTATTATAGAAGTTACTTTTAGCGTTCTTCAGTAGTTACAATTCTGCTTATGCTCTATTAAAGGACTTCGTCGTTTATATTTATTTTAAATTGTCATGCCACCTAGGTTTAGCTTCTCTCCTTCACCTGAGCTGCCCCATAGTTTCATATATTGGCTTATTTATTGTAGGTTTGCAAATTGAAAAGTAGTTACAATCTATTGTAGAAGTTACTTTTAGCGTTCTTCAGTAGCTACAATTCTGCTTATTCTCGATTAAAGGCCTTCGTCGTGTATATTTATTTTAAATTTTAATTGCACCGAGGGTTAAAAGCTCTCCATAACCAGAGCTGCCCCTAGTTTCATATATTAGCTTTTTTATTTTATGTTTGCAAACTGAAAAGTAGCTAAAATCTATTGTAGAAGTTACTTTTAGCGGTCTTCAGTAGCTACAATTCAGCTTAGAGTCCACTCGATTAAAAGGCCTACGTCGTTTATATTTATTTTCAATTGTCTTGGCACCTAGGTTTAGCCGCTCTCCCTTACCTGAGTTGCCCCATAGTTTCATATATTTGCTTTTTTATTGTAGGTTTGCAAATTGAAAAGTAGCTACAATCTTTTATTGAAGTTATTTTTAGCGGTTTTCAGTAGCTACAATTCTGCTTAGAGTCTACTCGATTTAAAGGCCTATGTCGTTTGTATTTATTTTCAGTTGTCGTGGCGCCTAGGTTTAGCCGCCCTCCGTCCCTTGCGCTGCCCCATAGTTTCATATATTTGCTTGTTTATTGTATGTTTTCAAGTTGAAAAGTAGCTACGATCTATTGTAGAAGTTACTTTTAGAGGTCTTCAGTAGCTACAATTCTGCTTAGAGTCTACTCGACTAAAGGCCTACGTTGTTTATATTTCTTTTCAATTGTCATAGCACTTAGGTTAAGCCGCCCTCCTTCCCCTGAGCTTCCCCATGGTTTCATATATTCGCTTTTTTATTTTATGTTTTCAATTTGAAAAGTAGCTACGATCTATTGTAGAAGTTACTATTAGCGGCCTTCAGTAGCGACAATTCTGCTTAGAATCTAGTCGATTAAAAGGCCTAAGTCGTTTGTATTTCTTTTCAATTGTCATGACACCTAGGTTTAGCTGCTCTCCCTTACCTGAGCTGCCCCATAATTTCATATATTAGCTTTTTTATTGTATGCTTGCAAATTGAAAAGTAGCTACAATCTATTATAGAAGTTACTTTTAGCGGTCTTCAGTAGCTACAATTCTGCTTAGAGTCTACTCGATTTAAAGGGCTACGTCGTTTGTATTTCTTTTCAATTGTCATGGCACTTAGGTTTAGCCACCCTCCTTCATCTGAGCTGCCCCATAGTTTCATATATTCGCTTTTTTATTGTATCTTTTCAAGTTGAAATGTAGCTACGATCTATTGTAGAAGTTACTATTAGCGGTCTTCAGTAGCGACAATTCTGCTTAGAATCTAGTCGATTAAAAGGCCTACGTTGTTTATGTTTCTTTTCAATTGTCATGGCACTTAGGTTTAGCCGCTCTCCTTCACCGGAGCTGCCCCATAGTTTCATATATTCGCTTTTTTATTGTAGTTTTGCAAATTGAAAAGTAGCTACAATCTATTGTAGAAGTTACTTTTAGCGTTCTTCAGTAGCTACAATTCTGCTTATGCTCCATTAAAGGTCTTCGTCGTTTATATTTCTTTTCAATTGTCATGGCACCTAGATTTAGCCGCTCTCCTACACCTGAGCTTCCCCATAGTTTCATATATTCGCGTTCTTATTGTAGGTTTTCAAATTGAAAAGTAGCTACAATCTATTGTAGAAGTTACTTTTAGCGTTCTTCAGTAGTTACAATTCTGCTTATGCTCTATTAAAGGCCTTCGTCGTTTATATTTCTTTTCAATTGTCATGCCACCTAGGTTTAGCCAGTCTCCTTCACCTGAGCTGCCCCATAGTTTCATATATTCGCTTATTTATTGTAGGTTTACAAATTGAAAAGTAGTTACAATCTATTGTAGAAGTTACTTTTAGCGTTCTTCAGTAACTACAATTCTGCTTATGCTCGATTAAAGGCCTTCGTCGTTTATATTTCTTTTCAATTGTCATGGCACCTAGGTTTAAACGCTCTCCTTCACCTGAGCTGCCCCTAGTTTCATATATTCGCTTTTTTATTGTAGGTTTGCAAAATGAAAATTAGCTAAAATCTATTGTAGAAGTTACTTTTAGCGGTCTTCAGTAGCTACAATTCAGCCTAGAGTCCACTCGATTAAAAGGCCTACGTCGTTTATATTTCTTTTCAATTGTCATTGCCCCTAGGTTTATCCGCTCTCCCTTACCAGAGATGCCCCATAGTTTCATATATTTGCTTTTTTATTGTAGGTTTGCAAATTGAAAAGTAGCTACAATCTTTTATAGAAATTATTTTTAGCGGTTTTCAGTAGCTACAATTCTGCTTAGAGTCTACTCGATTTAAAGGCCTATGTCGTTTGTATTTCTTTTAAGTTTTAGTGGCGCCTAGGTTTATCCGCCCTCCTTCCCATGCGCTGCCCCATAGTTTAATATATTTGCTTGTTTATTGAATGTTTTCAAGTTGAAAAGTAGCTACGATCTATTGTAGAAGTTACTTTTAGAGGTCTTCAGTAGCTACAATTCTGCTTAGAGTCTACTCGACTAAAGGCCTAGGTTGTTTATATTTCTTTTCAATTGTTATAGCACTTAGGTTAAGCCGCCCTCCTTCCCCTGAGCTTCCCCATAGTTTCATATATTCGCTTTTTTATTTTATGTTTTCAAGTTGAAAAGTAGCTACGATCTATTGTAGAAGTTACTATTAGCTGTCTTCAGTAGCGACAATTCTGCTTAGAATCTAGTCGATTAAAAGGCCTACGTCGTTTGTATTTCTTTTCAATTGTCATGACACCAAGGTTTAGCCGCTCTCCCTTACCTGAGCTGCCCCATAATTTCATATATTCGCTTTTTTATTGTAGGCTTGCAAATTGAAAAGTAGCTACAATCTATTATAGAAGTTACTTTTAGCGGTCTTCAGTAGCTACAATTCTGCTTAGAGTCTACTCGATTTAAAGGGCTACGTCGTTTGTATTTCTTTTCAATTGTCATGGCACTTAGGTTTAGCCGCCCTCCTTCATCTGAGCTGCCCCATAGTTTAATATATTCGCTTTTTTATTGTATCTTTTAAAGTTGAAATGTAGCTACGATATATTTTAGAAGTTACTATTAGCGGTCTTCAGTAGCGACAATTCTGCTTAGAATCTAGTCGATTAAAAGGCCTACGTTGTTTATGTTTCTTTTCAATTGTCATGACACTTAGGTTTAGCCGCTCTCCTTCACCGGAGCTGCCCCATAGTTTTATATATTCGCTTTTTTATTGTAGGTTTTCAAATTGAAAAGTAGCTACAATCTATTATAGAAGTTACTTTTAGCGGTCTTCAGTAGCTACAATTCTGCTTAGAGTCTACTCGATTTAAAGGGCTACGTCGTTTGTTTTTCTTTTCAATTGTCATGGCACTTCGGTTTAGCCGCTCTCCTTCACCTGAGCTGCCCCATAGTTTCATATATTCGCTTTTTTATTGTATCTTTTCAAGTTGAAATGTAGCTACGATCTATTGTAGAAGTTACTATTAGCGGTCTTCAGTAGCGACAATTCTGCTTAGAATCTAGTCGATTAAAAGGCCTACGTTGTTTATGTTTCTTTTCAATTGTCATGACACTTAGGTTTAGCCGCTCTCCTTCACCGGAGCTGCCCCATAGTTTCATATATTCGCTTTTTTATTGTAGGTTTGCAAATTGAAAAGTAGCTACAATCTATTGTAGAAGTTACTTTTAGCGTTCTTCAGTAGCTACAATTCTGCTTATGCTCCATTAAAGGTCTTCGTCGTTTATATTTCTTTTCAATTGTCATGGCACCTAGATTTAGCCGCTCTCCTACACCTGAGCTTCCCCATAGTTTCATATATTCGCTTTCTTATTGTAGGTTTGCAAATTGAAAAGTAGCTACAATCTATTGTAGAAGTTACTTTTAGCGTTCTTCAGTAGCTACAATTATGCTTATGCTCTATTAAAGGCCTTCGTCGTTTATATTTCTTTTCAATTGTCATGGCACCTAGGTTTAGCCACTCAATTCTGCTTAGAGTCTACTCGATTAAAAGGCCTTCGTAGTTTGTATTTCTTTTCAGTTGTCGTGGTGCCTAGCTTTAGCCGCCCTCCTACCCCTGAGCTTCCCCATAGTTTCATATATTTGCTTGTTTATTGTATTTTTTCAAGTTGAAAAGCAGCTACAATCTATTGTAGAAGGTACTTTTAGCGGTTTTCAGTTGCTACAGTTCTGCTTAGAGTCTACTCGCTTAAAGGCCTATGTCGTTTATATTTCTTTTCAGTTGTAGTGGCACCTACATTTAGCCGCTCTCCTTCCTGTGAGCTGCCCTTAGTTTCATATATTCGTTTGTTTATTGTAGGTTTTCAAATTGAAAAGTAGCTACAATCTATTGTAGAAGTTACTTTTAGTGGTCTTCAAGTACGTATGTATTCTTAGATCTTTATCAATTGAATGTTTTCCATATGAAATGTGTATATTCCTTCGAAATTTACAGTAAAGAACAACCCTAGTAGTTTAAATTTTTAGGTTTAATTTATAAATTGCTAGAGAAAAATTTATGTTTGTTTGTCCTGTTTTTTTTTACATTTTTATCTTGTTATGTTTTTTTATCCTGCTATTTCTGTCTGAAACCTCGCTTACATATGTCACACTTGAATGGCTTTTCACCGGTGTGGATTCTTACGTGGGTAGTTAGCTGGCTATTCTAACTAAAACCTTGCTGACATATTTCGCACTTCCACGGCCATTCACCGGTTTGGATTCTTTTATAGGAAGTGAGGCGGCTACTTTGTCTGAAACCTCGCTTACGTATGTCACACTTGAATTGCTTTTCACCGGTGTGGATTCTTACATGGGTAGTTAACTAAAACCTTGCTCACATATGTCGCACTTCCACGGCCATTCACCGGTTTGGATTCTTTTATGGGTAGTGAGGCTGCTACTTTTTCTGAAACATCGCTTACATATGTCACACTTGAATGGCTTTTCACCGGTGTGGATTCTTTTGTGTGCAGTGAGGTGGTAATTCTGACTAAAACCTTGATTACAAATGTCACACTTCCATGGCTTTTCACCGGTGTGGATTCTTACGTGGGTAGTGAGCTTGCTATTCTGACTAAAACCTTGCTTACATAAGTCACTCTTCCACGGCCATTCACCGGTGTGGATTCTTTTATAGGTAGGGAGGCTGCTACTTTGTCTGAAACCTCGCTTACGTATGTCACACTTGAATGGCTTTTCACCGGTGTGGATTCTTTTGTGTGCAGTGAGGTGGGAATTCTGACTAAAACCTCGATTACATATGTCACTCTTCCACGGCCATTCACCGGTGTAGATTCTTTTATGGGTAGTGAGGCGGCTACTCTGTCTGAAACCTCGCTTACATATGTCACACTTAAATGACTTTTCGCCGATGTGGAAGCTTCTGTGTACAGTGAGTGCGGAATTTTGAATAAAACCTCTATTACATTTATCACTCTTCCATGGCTTTTCACTGGTGTGGATTCTTCTGTGTGGAATGAGGTTGCAGTTATATCTAAAACTTCGCTTACATATGTCACTCTTGAATGGCTTTTCACCGGTGTGGATTCTTTTTTGTACAGTGAGCTGGGAATTCTGACAAAAACCTCGATTACATACGTCACACTTCCATGGCTTTTCCTCACTTGGGATTCTCCTTTGTGCAGATTCTCCTGTCTCCTCTGTGCATATATCCCAGTTACGAAAATTTTCATCAGTCTGAACTCTAAGCTACTTAACAAGATTCTTGTTACATCTAATTTTTTTTCCTACCTTCTGCCTCTTGACTCTCTGTTGAGTTGCTTGTACCTGTCTCATTGGGTACTTTATCTTTGTTAGAATCAACACAAGTCGGATTATTCGTCCTTATCCTTCGACGTCTGCGCCTTTTCGCTGTTTCTGTGTTTTCGCCATCTTTTACTGCAGACTGGCCTACATCGCTACGTTGTTTATCAATATTCTCAAAATACTGTATTGTATTTACTGATATTCCTTCGTGAAGAGTGTTTAATTCCTGTTCAATGACATTTTTTTGCTCCTGACGCGTCTACTGTTTCTTTACAAAGATCAGTGGCATCGCCTTTGACCTCCTTCAAGATATGAATTCCTTTAAATAACATATTTAAACACTTTATGAGAGAAGAGTTGAGTCTTTTAAATTGTAATATTTAGTGACGGACAAATGATACAGAATTTTAAATGTATTTTTTAGTATTATTCTGCTAATCAATACTTTGGACATTAAGATCTGTACACCAAAAGAAGCAAATTGTTTTGCTCAAAAAACAAACAAACCATATAATAAATTACATAACTTTACATTACATACATTACATAAGTTGGGCTCAAAACCCCTATCCCTTCGCAAGGCCAAAACATAATTTGCACTTTACTGAAAAAAAAATACAAATGAATGTGCAATGTCAATTTAATATACATATACTGCTATTTAGTAATCAAAATGTTAATATTATTTGATTTATTAAAGTTATAAAAGTAAATACATTTATATTTTTTCAGTGAAGAGCAAATTTTGTTCTGGCCTTGGGAAGGCAGAGGGGTTTTGTGCCCAACTTGTGTTAATTTCTGCTCGTTTTGAGTTTGACTCGGTTAATCATTGTAATTTCTGATCATTTTGGGTTTCATTTATTTATTGATGCTGATTTCTGGAAGTTTCACACTTGGTAGATTATTTGATTTTATTTTTGCTCATTTTTTGTTTAATGGAGTTCTTTACTTTTCTTTGAAAAACTTATTTTGTGGAAAAAGTTTTTTTTAATTAATCATCTGGACATGACGACGAATTACCTTCTAGGGAAGAGTCAATCCTACAAATTTTGGACTCACTTACGGGCTCAATCCCCATTGATTTTAGACAAGCTCAGCCTAGATAGGACTTGTAATCTGGATCAGAATGTGCCGAAAAAATATCTGTTGCAGTGGTTTTTCCCAGCAGCAGAGAAATAAGATAATAACTAGTACTGTTTTTTAGATATTGCGATTGCTCGGCTCTGATGCTCGGTTATTCTTTCTTTTCTTTCCTTAACGTGTGACCATATCCTTTCAATGTAAATGTTCCACTCTTAAATCACTTATCGAGTTCATTAAATTGAAAAAAAACTTATTTTATTAGTTTAAGGTATTTTCCTAGTCTGAATTAAAAAATTAAAATTATTGCTCAGACACCTTAAATATTTTTGCAGTTTGCAAAATAACTTTAGCGATTCTGAACTGAAAATTAAAATTAAATAAAGTTTATCTTGATCTTTTTTCTACGGAAATATAGAGCAACGTTATAAAAATGCTCAATTTAAGAATTGAGCAAAAAAAATTTTGGCTCCAGGAGACAATTATAACTTTTAACTGAGAGATTAAAATAAAATTATTCTATTTGAAATTTTCAGGAATTATCCTAGTTTTAATTGGCAAATCAGTCAGATTTTTTTTTTAAACCCTAAAACAGTTACGGCATTTTACATAACTATAGCTACATGCTTTTAAGTTGTTAAAAATTTTATTTAGATTTTCGTATGCAAGATGCTGTTAATAACATTTGTTACTCAAGTGCTATGCAAAAATGCTACCCTAAAACAGTTACGGCATTTTACATAACTATAGCTACATGCTTTTAAGTTGTTAAAAATTTTATTTAGATTTTCGTATGCAAGATGGTGTTAATAACATTTGTTACTCAAGTGCTATGCAAAAATGCATTTTTTTTTGCAAAAAAACTGATTGTATTTTATTTTTTTTTTATTACAAAAAGTGCTAGATGTTTCAGTGTAACATAGTAATGTTCCAGTGCCCCGCTAGTTGCAGAAGAAAAAACGGAAAAAAGAGTCCTTCGATGCAGAATATCGTGTTTGTAACCACTTTTCTTATTTTTCAAGCCAATGGATTTCCAATGTTGGTCGAGCCAAAGGACAGTAAGTTACTAATATAAGAGTTTTGGACAAGGCGGTTCTAATAGTGCACTTCTTGTTTTGATGTGAGTTATGGAGCTATTTTTAGGAGTTATGGCGATTTGTAGTTTTTACTATGGGACGTGATCGTCTCTTACTAGGTTGCTAACTACCAGTTGTATCGGTTTTTACCGGCTACAGGGAAAAGCCTATGGCTTTTTCTTATTTGTAAAATAAGAGACGAACGTCAGAGAATCAGGTAGCTAAGCAACTCCAGTATATTCAGTGGTTTTTTTTTTACTTGGTTTCAGATATCTCGACACTGATGAAACTTACAAACTCTCAGTTCATAATTAAATGTGCTGATTCTTTATATTAATATTTCAGCTATTTCTGCACTCATGATACAGATGAAACATACCATACACATTTATAATGTACTATATCGTTCCTTTATGTAAATCTAAATCCGATGAAACTTACATAGTCCCCATTTAAAATGAACAATACCGATCCTTTATGTAAATTTTAGAAATAATTTATTTTAGTTACTATAGATTTTTAACCCAATTAATTTCCTTTAAAATGAGCTATTGAACAACCCTCTACGATGTTCCAGTGCCAAGCTATCTGTGGAAAAGAAAAAAGAAAAGAGAAAAAAATATCCCGTTTGGGGAGAATAATGTGGTTAAAGTCAATTTTCTTGATTTTCAAGCCAATATATTTCCCTTGCTGTTCAAGCCAAGGGACAGAAAGTTTCCTATACAGGGGTTTCGGACAAGGCGGTTCTAATGGTGTACTTTTTGTTTTGATCTGACTCCTTTGTTAGGAACTATGGGTTTTTATATTTCTTAACATTGGACGTGATCGTCTCTTACTAGGTTGCTAGCTACTGCTGCAACCCGGAAAACTTTTATTAATTAGTACTACATTAGATCCTCTTGACTGACATCGATCCTTTATGTAAATATAAATACTGTAATCTTAACTATAGTGAAGTTGCGTATGCAAGTTAGTATAGGGAAGAGTTTGATCTTTATTATAATTTAATGTAAATACTTACAAAATTCCTATTTATAGTATCGAGCCTTTTGTAAACTTCTAAGGATCGTATTTTACCATAAATTTGATCTAAGCTATTTACTGGAGTTTTTAGCTATTACATAACTTAGTATTGTACGTTATCGTCTCTTGCTAACTTGTTAGCTACTGCTGCAATCTGGATATGCTAGGTTGCTACCTATCACTGCAACTTGGAGAACCATGACTACGAGACGTTCTTATCTCTTACTAGTTTGCAGCAACCCTTAGAAATATCATATATAAATTACTATGGGCTAGAGTTCGTTCTTTACTGTTAATACTATGAAACTCGTTACCACGAGCTGTTTGATAAATGACACCATTTATGATTGATCATTTATGTAATGGTTATAATAACTTTATATTAGTTCTTTATTATAATACTATGGGTTACAGTTCGTTCCTTATTATAATATATTACAAACAGGAAAAAGCCTACGGCTTTTTCTTCTTTGAAATAGTAAGAGACGAACGTCAAACGATCAAGTAGCTAACTAAGTCCAATGTATGCAATAAGTTTTTATTCCAATGATCGTCTTTTAATGTAGAATTAATTTTGTTAATTACAAAAGGTTTCTATATACAGCAGTTTTTTTAAAATGAGCCATTACACAGCTCACAGAATATTCATTTATATAATTTATAAAGAATATAAATTAATATAGGTAAGAGGTCGTTCTTTATTATAGAAGGTTCTAGAAATTAGGTCTTTAAGGACAACCCCCCCCCAAAGCCCTCGAGGCAAGGGTTGCAAGTTATGCCCTTGGGGAATATAAGGTTTTTATAGAACGTATTGTCGTAGAAACTTCAAACAGGGCTCATTCGATTGGAAATTGAAATGGCTAGTGCCCTTTTAAATAATCGAAAGTGATTGGAAGGCAACTAACACCCCCTCCACACTCACCATTTTTCCAAAAACCTCCAATTAAAATTTTGGGATAGCAATTTTGTTCCACGCAGTTTAAAGTTCAGAAAATTATACCTTTGTATAGAACTCTCTCCTCACAGTCTTCAGGACAAGAGTTATAAGTTATGCTCTGGGGGCATATAAGTTTTGATTGAAATCTTTATCGTAGAAACTTGAAAAAGGGCTCATTCGATTGGAAATTCAAAGGGCTAGTGCCATTTCTAATAGTCTCAAAAGTGATTTGAGGGCAACTCACCCCCTATCACGCCCAACTTTTCCCCAAACAAATCCACTAAAAATTTTAGATAGCCATTTTATTCAAGGTAGTTGAAAGTTTTGGAAATTACTTCTTTAAGGATGACAACCCCTCCACCCCCACAGCCCTCAGGGCAAAGGTCGTAATTTATGCCCTGGGGTATATAAGGTTTTTATAGAAAGCGTTGTTGCAGAAACTTCAAAAAGGGCTCATTCACTTGGAAATTGAATGGGCTAGTGCCCTTTTAATTGCCGAAAGTGATTGAATTGCGACTAACCCCCTCTAACGCCCACTATTTCCCCAAACATATCCAATCAAAATTTTGAGATATTCATTTTGTTCAACGTAGTCGAAAGTTCTGGAAATTAGATTTTTTAGGATGATAGCTCCATCAGAGCCCACAGTGCAAGAGTTGTATGTTATGCCATGCGGGCATATAAGATTTATACAGAAAGTTGTTGTAGAGATTTCAAAAAGGGTTCATTTGATTGGAAATTGAAATTGTCCTTTTTAATAGTCAAAAGTGATTGGAGAGTAATTAACCCCTCTCTCACGTCCACCATTTCCCCAAACACATTCAATCAAAGTTTTGAGATAGCCATTTTGTTCAACGCAGTTGAAAGTTCTGGAAATTATGTATTTAAGGATGACAAACCCCCCAGAGCCCCCAGGGCAAAGGTTGCAAGTTATTCCCTGGGGGCATATAAGGTTGTTATAGATAGTGTTGTCGTAAAAACTTCGAAAGGGGCTCATTCAATTGGAAATTGAGAGGGCTAGTGCCCTTTTTAATAGTAGAAAGTGATTGGATGGTAACTAACCCCCCTCTCGCACCAAGCGTTCTCCCAAACACATCCAATCAAAATGTTCAGATAGCCATTTTGTTCAACTTTGCAGAAAGTTCTGGAAATTAGGTCTTTGAGGATGACAACCTCCCTCTCTGAGCCTTCAGGCCAAGGAATGTAAGTTATGCCCTGGGGACATATAAGGTTTTTATTGAAAGCGTTGTCGTAGAAACTTCAAAAGTGCTCATTTGATTGAAAATTGAATGGGCTAGTTCCTTTTTAATAGTTGAAAGTGTTTGAAGAGCGACTAACGCCCCTCTCATGCCCACCATTATCCCTGACACATCCAATCAAAACTTTGAGATAACCATTTTGTTTAACGTAGTTGAAAGTTCTTGAGATTAGGTCTTAGAGGATGACAAATTATTATCATATCTTATATGTAACTTTTATTTTATAAGCCTTCGATAGTCTAATGGTAAGTATGCCCACTTGTTACCTGGGAGAAGGGGGTTCGATTTCCCATCGGGGAGAACTTTTAATATGTTGAATTAAAAGCACTATCTTTTCAATTTAAAATTTAAAAAAGAAACTTGTTTATTTACATTCTAGCTAAAATAATGAAGATAATATGAATGAACCACAGTGTTCAGTTTCTTTGGACTTGCGTTCGTTTTTTAACTATATAAATACAAACAGGAAAAAGCCTACGGCTTTTTCTTCTTTTAAATAGTAAGAGACGAAACTCAAACAATCAAGTAGCTAACTAAGTCCAATTATGGAAAGGTTTGTTATTTCAGCGATCGTCTTTTAATGTAAAAATATAAATACTATAATCTTAACTATAGTGAAGTTGCGTATGCAAGTTAGTATAGGGAAGAGTTCGATCTTTATTATATTTCTTTAAAATGAGCCATTGAACAACTCTCTACGATGTTCCAGTGCCATGCTATCTGTTGAATTACTAGCCTATACTATAATTAAGTGGCGTATAAAATTTAGTATAGGCAAGAGGTCGTTCTTTATTATAATAAACTGCTTTGATCTAACCATTATTCTAATCAAGAATGAGAGAATTTTCAGTTTTGACTTTCCTTATATACTAATTATGACGTCACTCTATTCACGTCATAGCTCTAATATAAAACTATGATGACGTTCATTATTTATCTAGTAGGGTTTCAGACAAGGTATTTCTAATGATGTACTTTTGTTTTGATCTGACTCTATTTTTAGGAGTTTTGGGTTTTTATATTTCTTAGCATTGGACTGATCGTCTATTACTACGTTGCTAGCTACTGCTGCAACCCAAATTCATATATATATTTATTTATGAGAGGCAGCCTGGCCGAGTGGTCCAAGGCACTGGTGTTAGCCACCAGTCTCTTCAGAGGTGTGGGTTCAATTCTTACCGCTGGTATACGATTATGTTTGAAAGACTGCAGTGTGAAAAGACATCAAAATGCAGTTTTTGGAGTGGTCCAAGGCACTCGTGTTACCCACCAGTCTCTTCGGAAGCGTGGGTTCAAATCTTACCGCTGGTATACGATTATGTTTGAAAGACTGCAGTGTGAAAAGACATCAAAAATGCAGTTTTTGGTGGAAAAATTTATTCTCTTTTAGAAATAATTAATTTTAGTTACTATAGATTTTTAACCCAATTAATTTCCTTTAAAATGAGCTATTGAACAACCCTCTACGATGTTCCAGTGCCAAGCTATCTCTGGATACAAAAAAAGAAAAAAGAAAAAAAGAAGAAAATATCCCGTTTGTGGAGAATAACGTGGTTCAAGTCAATTTTCTTGATTTTCAAGACAATATATTTCCCTTGCTGTTCAAGCCAAGGGACAGAAAGTTTCCTATACAGGGGTTTCAGACAAGGCGGTTCTAATGGTGTACTTTTTGTTTTGATCTGACTCCTTTGTTAGGAACTATGGGCTTTTATATTTCTTAACATTGGACGTGATCGTCTCTTACTAGGTTGCTAGCTACCGCTGCAACCCGGATGCTAGCAACTACTGCAACCCAAATTATGAGAGGCAGCCTAGCCGAGTGGTCCAAGGCACTGGTGTTAGCCACCAGTCTCTTCGGAGGCGTGGGTTCAAATCTTACCGCTGGTATACGATTATGTTTGAAAGACTGCAGTGTGAAAAGACATCGAAAATGCAGTTTTTGGTGGAAAAATTTATTCTCTTTTAGAAATAATTTATTTTAGTTACTATAGATTTTTAACCCAATTAATTTCCTTTAAAATGAGCTATTGTACAACCCTCTACGATTTCCAGTGCCAAGCTATCTGTGGAAAAGAAAGAAAGAAAAAAAAAATACCCGTTTGGGGAGAATAACATGGTTAAAGTAAATTTTCTTGATTTTCAAGCAAATATATTTCCCTTGCTGTTCAAGCCAAGGGACAGAAAGTTTACTATACAGGGGTTTTAGACAAGGCGGTTCTAATGGTGTACTTTTTATTTTGATCTGACTCCTTTGTTAGGAACTATGGGTTTTTATATTTCTTAACATTGGACGTGATCGTCTCTTACTAGGTTGCTAGCTACCGCTGCAACACGGACTAGCTTGAATTGAAATATTCGAACTACTGCTCGGATACCATGGATATTTTTGCAGTTTACACAAGCTGAAAAGAACGCACAGGCTGATCTTTGTAAACTGATAATTTTTCAGCTTAAATTCGATGATCGAGCCTCTATGTAATCAGTTACTATGGGAGAGGGATCGTTCTTTACTGTACTAGTGGCTAGGATAGTTAACTTTCACTTAACAGGCTCGGGTTCGATTCCCGGTGTGGGAAAATTTGAAATAATATCATTGCGCCATGACGTCATCATGAAATAAAATCACTACGCCGTGACGTCATACTTAATACTTAAGAACTACAAAGATGAAAATGGTCTCATTCGTGAATTACATAATGGTTAGATCAAAGCAAGCTGCACGCAAGTTAAAAAAACAGTACTACACAGACAACAGAGATAGTATCTTGAAAAGAGAAAAGCAAAGGTATTCAACCGACCAGGCGTATCGAGAAGTAAAAATTGAGAGAGCCAAACAAAAGATCAAGGAGCTTTATCACAATGATGAAGATTACCGAATCAAATATAAGAAAAAAGAAAAGCAAAGGTATTCAACCGTCCAGGTGTATCGATAAGTAAAAATTGAGACAGCCAAACAAAAGATCAAGGAGCGTTATCACAATGATAAACTTTATAGAGAAGCAACAATTGAGACAGCCAAACAAAAGAGCAAGGAACGGTATGATAACGATATAGATTACCGAAAGAAACATAAGAAAAAAGTTGCTACCAGAATAATGGGTAGATACTGGGTTGACAAAAGCTATAATGAAAAAATTAAATTCTCTGCGAGGTTGTACCGAATAACGCATAAGGATAAAGGGAAAAATTACATTCAGAAATACAAGAAGATGGCAAAAATGCAGGGTGATCTTCGTAAATTGAGAAACATTTTACGCATGTTTTACCAGGATCGCGAAAAATATTCAAAATTACAGATTAAAATTCTCTTTGAAAGAGTTTTCTCATAGAGCTCTTTCTTTTTGCCAAAAGTCTGTTTAGCGCGACTTTCATCTCTTCCCTTTTCCTTACGTTTTTTTCGTATTTGTGAATATCCTTAGCGATTCTGAACTGAAAACTAAAATAATAAAAAAATAATATAGAAAAACACAATAAATCTTGAGTCAGGTAGTAAGAACCTAACAAAAATAATACTAATTTAAAAATTTTAATGTATTTTTCTGGTTAGAATTGAAAGATTCAAATTATTGCTCCGATACCATAAACATTTTTGCGATTTACATAATAACTTTAGTGACCCTGAACTGAGAAAAAACCACATTTTTGTATTTTCCCCTTTTTTCAGAAATAGGGTAAATTTTCCCAGGCTCGTAATTTTTGATGGCTAAGATTAAACTTGTTGAACTTACAACTGTTAAATTGATAATATTCATAATAAATTATATATAAAGTAAAGAACAAACAGTAAATCCCATAAAGACACTAAAACTTTGTAATAAAACATTAATTTTCAAGAAACCATCGTCATCCATTTGAAATTAATTTAAAATGTTGAGGATGGTAAGGTTCAAACTCATGACCCTAGGAATAAGAGACATACGCTCTACCCACTGAGCTACCGAAGCTTGTGTGTTATGAAAGATTGTACACTTTGAGACAATTTCGAAAACGACTTATATTAAAGGACAAATTCGAACTCTATCAAAACCAAACTAATTTTTAAATTTTCAGGTTTTCTTCTAGTTTGAATCAAAAAATGGAAATTATTTTTAAGACACCTTAAATATTTTTGCAATTTGCAGCTAAATAATTTTTTTTTTAATTTTCAGTAATTATTCTAGTTTCAGTTGACAAATAAGATTTTTTTTTCAAGGAATCGAGCAGTTAACTAAGTCCAATATATACAATGGTATCTTCTTCGAATGATCTCTTTTAATTAGGTTCCTAGCTACCACTGCAAACCGGAACTATTAAAAAAATATTTTATCTTTAATTACAGAAGGAACTAGATGTAGCAAGTTTTACTATTGAGACGAGGCACTGTTACTATACAACATACAGTTCGTTATAACGAACTGTTTGCTTTGATATATCTATTGGTACCAAAATTTTGTTCTTTAGAGTTTCGGCTACTATTGAGACAAGTAGCTATTATTACTATAGAGTTCATTACCATGAAATATAATAAAGAACAGAACGAATATTCTACCGCTTGTCTACTAATAACTAAATTTGACGTAATGAGTGACGTGACGTAGAAATTGAAGAAATCAATTTTGATTTTATTTTGGTTTTCAGTTCAGATTCTCTAAAGTTATAAACTGCAAAAATATTTATGGTATCTGAGCAATAGTTTAATCATTTGATTTAGAATAGAAAAATACCTGAAAAATTTTAAAATTAGTGTAATTTTTTTAGGTTCCTGGTACTTAATGCGGGCAATTAACTGGTTACATAGTCAAGAAATGATTTGCTGTAATAAAATTTTCGTTTTAATATTTTGGCTGCTATTTTTCATATTTTTAATAGTCATGCCACTGGGAGATGCATGTCAATTTATTGAAAAAAGTTCAACCGAACTTCTATGTCGGGCATATGCCAAAGATTCTAAAGGGGTAAGAAAAGATACTGAACAACAACAAACAGCAGCAGTTGAACTATTCCAGGTTCAGGAAATTAAAAAGTATCAAACTAGTAATACAACAACTCCTGTTGAGAGTTTAAAAATGAGATTAATTTACAATATAAGAGTGCTGGAAGAATTCAAAAAGTTTGACGACACTGTGGAGCCCTTTATTGAGATAGAAGATACAAAAGATTCTACAATAACCTTTAATGTTGATGAAATCTATGTTGCAACTTTTCGTAAATCAATTCCTACAATCAATTCCTACACTGGACGCAGAATACAAAATTGCAACAGCTGGTACAAGGAATGGAATGAATTGAACAGTGATCAAAGGCAATGGTTGTCTAACATGGAAGGAAACTGCAAGTTTAAAATCCCTTTTCCTGACTCTGGAGTTGAATCATCTTTAGCTAGGTTGCAACCACAATATGAAGCCGCAAGATTGAGAACCCCTCAGCTAATTTCCTTTAAAAATATTCACATAAGGCCAAAGCCAAATAGTAGTAATATATTTGTTGACATAGAAGGGAAAGATTATGGTGCTTTTACGATTGAGCTACAATCAGCTGGTGATGTAGTATCACCAGACTTGAAAATAAATTACTGTAATGCTATAGGGTGTAGCAGTAACAAAAGAAATTTTGATGAAAAGTTTGACAAAACAAAACTATATTCAGGGAAAGTTATCAAGGCTAGCAGAGGAATAACTCATAAAAATGTCGAAAATGCTGCCTTCTTTTTCATTGATCAATCGATTAATCGATCGATCGATTATATTCTTGGAATGTTTCGGATCAATGATTTAGAAGTCATTAATTTAGAACCGTATAAACATCGCCCACTATTTACTGTGGGCGATGTTTATAACAACCTTATTTTATACAGCAGCAAAATAATGCCCGGACAAATAGATAAATATCGGACTGGAACAGAAGCAAAGGGAACATCAAAAATAAAATTTGACCCTAATCGAACAGTTGCACCAATAAAGCTAATAATACACAAATCAATGTTTAAAAGTGCTATTGACGAAATCTATTTGGTTTCGTACATAAGCTTTCTATACTTACCGACTTATGAAACCATAAGAAAAATAACTTTTACACTTGATAATGAAAATCCAATCAAAAATATCCGGCCTCAAGTGAAAGAAGTCAATTTGCATTTTGAGGATTCCAAAATGTTTAACACAAAAGAATGTAATGATACAGACAGATTTTTCAATGATATAGAAGATTTTTTGGACTGTTTTTTAATGGAAGAGAAAAGCAACAGTAACCAAACGAAAGACGAAGTATCTGCAAGCCTTGTGTTTGCTTACAAGAACTTTTTTGACGACACAAAAGAGGATGATACACTGGGTATCGCATACACAAGGAGTATATGTCAGAAAAAAGCCAAAGCTATTATTAAACTCAAGGAAATGGTGAGCAAATACAAAAAGGAAGACGAAACACACTTACTTCCTATATATGAAAACGTGCACACGATATTACATGAGGTGGTACACATTTTTGGCTCTAGACATGATCACAACCGGGACAAAAAAGAATGCAAATATAAATATGTAATGGACTATAACACATCCCCTAAGGATAAAAATTACTTTAATTTATCCCCCTGTAGCAAAGAAGAAGTTTACAATGCTATAAGTGAGGGTGGAGGCTGTTTCACAGAAGAAACTGACAACGTGAATCGTCCACCCTTATCAGTTCAAATGGAGATTAGTTCCGATGTAAATCTTATATGGATAGCTGTAGTGATTGTAGGAATTATTATTTCTCTAATTGTAATGATATGTATCTGCCGCTCAAAAGACAATAAAGAAGACAGTGCGGTGTAGCTCCTTATATAATAAGTTGCTACCTCTGCAACCTGGATTAATTAAAAAAAATATTGCTCAGACACCTTAAATATTTTTGCAGTTTATATAATAGCTTTAAAAATCCTGAACTGAGAACTAAAATAAAATTAATTATCTTGTCAAAAGATAATCGTGTATAAATAGTGCATTCACGTATGTAATAGCGCAACCCGGATTAAGTAATACAAGTTAGTATAGGCAAGAGTTTGTTCTTTATTATAATTCCTTTAAAATGAGACATTAGACAGGTCTTTATTATGACCATGAACTGTTTGATTTAATACTTAAGTTACTTTGGGTTCAGTTCGTTCCTTATTGTACAACCCGGAACAACCCGGACTATTTAAAATAAAATGTAACCTCGTATGACGTCGTATATACCAAAGACCTCTTTTTCTTTTCCATGTTGCATCAGTTACTCTGAGATAGACTTTGTTCCTTATTGTAGTAATGTTTCAATTTTTACGTAATATCATAAAAATATAAAAATTTCGTTTGGTTACTTGGAGTTTTGGTTACTATTGAGACGAGTCACTCTTACTATACAGTTCTTTACCAAGAACTCTTTGATAAAAACCCTGATTACAAACAGGAAAAATCTTACGGCTTTTACTTATTTGGAATAGTACGAGACAAACCTGAAAGAATCAGGCAGCTAACTAAGTCTAGTATATGCAATGGTTTGGTATTCTAATGATCTTATTTTAATATACTTAACTACATTCACTGAAAAATTTATCATTTACTAAGGGCAATAGTTCGTTCTTTAATATATTTATTGTATCCTATATGGTCTAGAGGTTGGGATAGCTCTCACCCAGTAGGCTTGAGTTCAATTTCTGTATGGGAAATGTTTACTTATGATGATTTCTTAAGGAACATATAAAATTTCTTAATGTAATAAAAATAATTGTTTTACTTACAAAAGGTTTTTAACCCCATTAATTTCCTTCAAAATGAGCCATTGAACAACTCTCTACAATGTTCCAGTGCCATGCTATCTGTTGAATTACTAACCTATACTATAATTAAGTGGCGTATAAAATTTAGTATATAGGTAAGAGGTCGTTCTTTATTATAATTTTCCTTCGCTGTTGATAGGTATGCTTGTATATATATTTTATTGCTGCTACATAAACTGCAATTGCTCCTTCCAAAATTAATATACGAATTTTGTAAGAAGTACGCCTCTGTATATTCACTGTGTTGTCGAACATTTTCCATTGCATCTATAAACTGTTCCGCAGTTGCCAGTCCATACCTTGGAAGCTTTTCATTAAATTGACAACATTTCTTTTGGATATTACTATGAAGCTTTGCCAAAGCATTTCTAGCCGACTTTTCAACAGCATCCACTCTTTCAAAGAGAATTTTAATCTGTAATTTTGAATACTTTTCGTGATCCTGGTAAAACATGCGTAAAATGTTTCTCAATTTACGAAGATCAGCCTGCATTTTTGCCATCTTCTTGTATTTCTGAATGTAATTTTTCCCTTTGTCCTTATGCGTTCTTCGGTACAACATCGCAGAGAATTTAATTTTTTCATTATAGCTTTTGTCACCCCAGTATCTACCCATTATTCTGGTAGCAACTTTTTTCTTATGTTTGTTACGGTAATCTATATCGTTATCATACCGTTCCTTGCTCTTTTGTTTGGCTGTCTCAATTGTTGCTTCTCTATAAAGTTTATCATTGCGATAACGCTCCTTGATCTTTTGTTTGGCTGTCTCAATTTTTACTTGTCGATACACCTGGACGGTTGAATACCTTTGCTTTTCTTTTTTCTTATATTTGATTCGGTAATCTTCATCATTGGGATAAAGCTCCTTGATCTTTTGTTTGGCTCTCTCAATTTTTACTTCTCGATCCGCCTGGTCGGTTGAATACCTTTGCTTTTCTCTTTTCAAGATACTATCTCTGTTGTCTGTGTAGTACTGTTTTTTTAACTTTCGTGCAGCTTGCTTTGATCTAACCATTATGTAATTCACGAATGAGACCATTTTCATCTTTGTAGTTCTTAAGTATTAAGTATGACGTCACGGCGTAATGATTTTATTTCATGATGACGTCATGGCGCAATGATATTATTTCATGACGTCTTCAGAAACCACAACATAATTTCGTGTTTTTTTATTCACGTCATAGCTCTAATATAAAGCTATGACGACATTCATTATTTATCTAGTAGGGTTTCAGACAAGGTAGTTCTAATGATGTACTTTTGTGTTGATCTTACTCTATTTTTAGGAGTTTTGGGTTTTTATATTTCTTAGCATGGGACTGATCGTCTCTTACTAGGTTGCTAGCTACTGCTGCAACCCAAATTATAAGAGAGAGCCTGGCCGAGTGGTCCAAGACACTGGTGTTAGCCAACACTCTCTTCGGAGGCGTGGGTTCAAATCTTATGGCTGTTATACGAGTAGGTTTGAAAGACTGCAGTGTGAAAAGACATCAAAAATGCAGTTTTTGGTGGACAAATTTATTCTCTTTTAGAAATAATTTATTTTAGTTACTATAGATTTTTAACCCAATTAATTTCTTTTAAAATGAGCTATTGAACAACTCTCTACAATGTTCCAGTGCCGAGCTATCTGTGGAAAAGAAAAAAGAAAAAAAGAAAAAATATCTCGTTTAGGCAGAATGTTGTAGTAGCTGCCACTTTTCTTGATTTTCAAGCCAATATATTTTCCTTGCTCTTCAAGCCAAGGGACAGAAAGTTTCCTATGCAGGGGTTTTGGACAAGGCGGTTCTAATTGTGTACTTTTTGTTTTGATTTGACTCCTCTGTTAGGAACTATGGGTTTTTATATTTCTTAACATTGGACGTGATCGTCTCTTACTAGGTTGCTAGCTACCGCTGCAACCCAGATTGCTAGATACAGCTGCAACCCGGATCTGACTCCTTTTTTTGGATCTATGGGTTTTTATATTTCTTAACATTGGACGTGATCGTCTCTTACTAGGTTGCTAGCTACCGCTGCAACCATGATTAAAAAATTATTATCATATCTTATATGTAACTTTTATTTTATAAGTCTTCGATAGTCTAATGGTAAGCATGCCCACTTGTTACTTGGGAGAAGGGGTTCGATTCCCCGTCGGGGAGAACTTTTAATATGTTGCATTAAAAGCACTATGTTTTCAATTGAAAATTTAAAAAAGAAACTTGTTTATTTACATTCTAGCTAAAATAATGAAGATAATATGAATGAACCACAGGGTTCAGTTTCTTTGGACTTGAGTTCGTTTTTTAACTATAAATACAAACAGGAAAAAGCCTACGGCTTTTTTCTTCTTTTAAACAGTAAGAGACAATGCTCAAACAATCAAGTAGCTAACTACTTGATGTATGGAATGGTTTGTTATTTCAGTGATCGTCTTTTAATGTAAATAATTGACAAATACCAATTATGATGAACTATATCGGTCCTTTATGTATGAAAATACATCAAAAATGCAATTTTTTTGACAAAATTGATTCTACTTTAAAAAGTATTTTATTTTTAATTACAAAATGCACTAGATGTTGCAATTTCCTTTAAAATGAGCTATTATACAGCTCTCTATGATTTTCCACTGCCCAGCTAGCTGAGAAGGAAAATCAAGCGGAAAGAAAAAAATATCCCGTTTGTGGAGAATAACGTGGTAAAAGTCAATTTGCTTGATTTTCAAGCCAATATATTTTCTTTGTTATTCAAGCCAAAGGGCGGTAAGTTTCCTTTATAGAGATTTCGGACAAGGCGGTTCTAATGGTGTACTTTTTGTTTTGATCTGACTCTTTTTTTAGGAGCTGGGGGGTTTTATATTTCTTTACATTGGATGTGATCGTCTCTTACTAGGTTGCTAGCTACCGCTGCAACTCGGATTATTTCAGTTAGCATGGTCATGTCGTTCTCTACTGTAATTAGTGTAGGCAAGAGGTCGTTCTTTATTGTAAAATTATTCTGGTAGCAACTTTTTTCTTATGTTTATTTCGGTAATCTTCATCATTATCATACCGTTCCTTGCTCTTTTGTCTAGCCTGCTCAATTGTTGCTTCTCTATAAAGTTTATCATTATGATAACGCTCCTTGATCTTTTGTCTAGCCTGCTCAATTCTTGCTTCTCTGTAATCTTCATCATTTTGATAACGCTCCTTGATCTTTTGATTGGTTGTCTCAATTTTTGCATGTCTATAATCTTCATCATTGTGATAACACATCTTGCTGTTTTGTTTTGCTCTCTCAATTATTACTTCTCGATACGCCTGGTCGGTTGAATACCTTTGCTTTTTTCTTTTCAAGATACTATCTCTGTTGTTTGTGTAGTACTGTTTTTTTTAACTTGCGTGCAGCTTGCTTGATTGAAACCATTATCTAATTATGAATAAGAAAATTTACAGTTCTGACGCTTCTTAGATAGTAATTATGACGTCACGGCGTAATGATTTTATTTCATGATGACGTCATGGCGCAATGATATTATTTCATGACGTCTTCAGAAACCACAACATAATATCATGTTTTTCTATTCACGTCATAGCTCTTTATCTAGTAGGGTTTCAGACAAAGTAATTCTAATGATGCACCTTTGTTTTGATCTGACTGTATTTTTAGGAGTTTTGGGTTTTTATATTTCTTAGCATTGGACTGATCGTCTCTTGCTAGGTTGCTAGCTACTGCTGCAATCCAAATTATGAGAAGCAGCCTGGCCGAGTGGTCTAAGGCACTGGTGTTATCCACCAGTCTCTTCGGAGGCGTGGGTTCAAATCTTACCGCTGGTATACGATTATGTTTGAAAGACTGCAGTGTGAAAAGACATCAAAAATGCAGTTTTTGGTGGAAAAATTTATTCTCTTTTAGAAATAATTTATTTTAGTTACAAAAGGTTTTTAACCCAATTAATTTCCTTTAAAATGAGCTATTGAACAACCCTCTACGATGTTCCAGTGCCAAGCTATCTCTGGATACAAAAGAAAAAAAAGAAAAAAATATCCCGTTTAGGCAGAATGTTGTAGTAGCTGCCACTTTTCTTGATTTTCAAGCCAATACATTTCCCTTGCTGTTCAAGCTAAGGGACAGAACGTTTACTATACAGGGGTTTTGGAAAAGGCGGTTCTAATGTTGTACTTTTGAATTTTATCTGACTCCTTTTTTAGGAACTATGGGTTTTTATATTTCTTAACTTTGGACGTGATCGTCTCTTACTAGGTTGCTAGCTACCGCTGCAACCCGGATTGCTAGCTACCGCTGCAACCCAGATTTCTATTCACGTCATAGTTCTAATAAAGTTATGATGAGATTCTTTGTTTATCCGGTAGGGTTTCAGCCAAGGGGGTTCTAATGAGGGGCTTTTGTTTAAATCTATTTTTAGGAGTTCTGGGTTTTACATTTCTTAGCATTGGGCGTGATCGTCTCCTACTAGGTTGCTAGCTACTGCTGCAACCCGTATTCACATAGATAGTTACGAGACGCAAAGTGGTCGACTGGTCCAAGGCGTTGGTGTTATCCAACAGTCTCTTCGGAGGCCAGGGTTCAAACCCCACCGCTGGTATACGATTATGACGTCATTGATCAATCTTTAATATGAAATCTTTTAATGTAATAACCTATACTATAATTAAGTGGCGTATAAAATTTAGTATAGGCAAGAGGTCGTTCTTTATTATAATGCTAGCAACTACTGCAACCCAAATTATGAGAGGCAGCCTAGCCGAGTGGTCCAAGGCACTGGTGTTAGCCACCAGTCTCTTCGGAGGCGTGGGTTCAAATCTTACCGCTGGTATACGATTATGTTTGAAAGACTGCAGTGTGAAAAGACATCGAAAATGCAGTTTTTGGTGGAAAAATTTATTCTCTTTTAGAAATAATTTATTTTAGTTACTATAGATTTTTAACCCAATTAATTTCCTTTAAAATGAGCTATTGAACAACCCTCTACGATTTCCAGTGCCAAGCTATCTGTGGAAAAGAAAGAAAGAAAAAAAATACCCGTTTGGGGAGAATAACATGGTTAAAGTAAATTTTCTTGATTTTCAAGCAAATATATTTCCCTTGCTGTTCAAGCCAAGGGACAGAAAGTTTACTATACAGGGGTTTTAGACAAGGCGGTTCTAATGGTGTACTTTTTATTTTGATCTGACTCCTGTGTTAGGAACTATGGGTTTTTATATTTCTTAACATTGGACGTGATTGTCTCTTACTAGGTTGCTAGCTACCGCTGCAACACGGACTAGCTTGAATTGAAATATTCGAACTACTGCTCGGATACCATGGATATTTTTGCAGTTTACACAAGCTGAAAAGAACGCACAGGCTGATCTTTGTAAACTGATAATTTTTCAGCTTAAATTCGATGATCGAGCCTCTATGTAATCAGTTACTATGGGAGAGGGATCGTTCTTTACTGTACTAGTGGCTAGGATAGTTAACTTTCACTTAACAGGCTCGGGTTCGATTCCCGTTGTGGGAAAATTTTTAACTCTATAATCTTCGAACATTTGAACCTTTTATAATTTATAATGATGTGTAATATAAATACTGTAATATTAACTATAGTGAAGTTGCGTATGCAAGTTAGTATAGGGAAGAGTTCGATCTTTATTATATATAAGTTTCGTTGTCTCGTTTTCTTTCGCTTCTACACCTTCTTTGAAAGTGCTCGGGGAAGAGTTGAAATTTTTCAAAAATGGCTTGTTTTAGCCTTTAAAAATCTTTTGAGTATTCCATTGGTAATGCTTTATATGTAAGTTGCGATTTATAGTTAAGGAAGGGCTGTATTCTTGTCACCCAATTTTCTCTCGGTAATCCGCTTAATTCCGCCGTTTTTTTTTTCAAAATTGTATATGTATAAATGTAAATATTAATTTTCTTTAATTGGTTGAAGGTTTACTGCCTGCATTATCTCTATTGTACACGATTTCTGAGGCTCTTGGTAATTTCTCCCTGCAATCATTTTCATTATATATTTTCTTTCCTCTCTGTCGGCCTCTTCCTTTTTTTCTCTGGCTATCCTTCTCTGCCTATCTTTCAGCCTCTTCCTTTTTTTCTCTGGCTATCCTATCAGCCTCTTCCTTTTTTTCTCTGGCTATCCTATCAGCCTCTTCCTTTTTTATCTGGCTATCCTATCAGCATCTTCCTTTTTTTTCTCTGGTTATCTCTCTGTCTCTCATGAAATTTAATATTTGTTGCGTTGTATCTACTTGAGTGCTCCTTCGCGAGCTCCTACTGGTAATTGAGTTATTGCTACTCCTGCTACTTGGCCTACTCTGAATCTCACTGTTATTATATTCTCTTAACTCGTTTTCTGAGTCTACTCGGTGTATAATGTTTTCTTCTCCCCGCAACTCCCCTACTTTTTTTTACCTTCTTTGAAGGGTGAGTTTGTTTTGTTATACCCGTTCTTTCTTGTAATAATTTTTCCTCATGTATTATCGTCACTGTTCTTTGGTTCCACTATCTGTTAAAATTTCCTTCGGGATTTCGTGACGCGAGACATATTTCGCTAATTCTTCTGCGATTTTTGGTGATTTTACTGTTCACATTGGGATAGCTTCTGGGTATCTCGTAGCCAGATCATTAGTAACTAAAATGAATCTGTTTCCCACGCTAGACTTCGGAAGTAGACCTACAATGTCCATTGAATGTCCATCCTTTTTTCTCTGGCTATCCTATCAGCCTCTTCCTTTTTTCTCTGGCTATCTCTCTGTCTCTCATGAAATTTAATATTTGTTGCGTTGTATCTACTTGAGTACTCCTTCACGAACTCCAATTGGGAATTGAGCTTTTACTACTCCTGCTACTTGGCCTACTCTGAATCTCACTGTTATTATATTCTCTTAACTCGTTTTCTGAGTCTACTCGCTGTATAATATTTTCTTTTCCCTGCAACTCCCCTACTTTTTGTACCTTCTTTGAAGGGTGAGTTTGTTTTGATATACCCGTTCTTTCTTGTAATAATTTTTCCTCATGTATTATCACGACCACATGATCACGACCGGGACAAAGAAGAATGTATGCATACCTATGTAATGGACTACTTCACAACCCCTAAGGATAAAAATTACTTTAATTTATTAAAGTAATAACTGGGTTATTATAACTGGGTTAAAAATCGTTTGTAACTAAAATAAATTATTTCTAAAAGAGAAAAAAAAATTCCACTAAAAACTGCATTTTTGATGTCTTTTCATACTGCAGTCTTTTCAAAGATATTTGATTTTTGTACATATTTTATAATAATAATAATAATTAATTTTGTTAATTATAAGAGATGTCTATATACAGCAGTTTCGTTTAAAATGAGCCATTACACAGCTCTTTATTATGACCACGAACTTTTTGATTTAATACTTAAGTTACTATGGGTTCAGTTCGTTCCTTATTGTAATAACATTGGACGTGATCGTCTCTTACTAGGTTGCTAGCTACCGCTGCAACCCGGATAAAATCTTACCGCTGGTATACGATTATGTTTGAAGGACTGCAGTGTGAGAAGACATCAAAAATGCAGTTTTTGGTGGAAAAATTTATTCTCTTTTATAAATAATTTATTTTAGTTACTATAGATTTTTACCCCAATTAATTTCCTTTAAAATGAGCTATTGAACAACCCTCTACGATGTTCCAGTGCCAAGCTATCTCTGGATACAAAAGAAAAAAAGAAAAAAAAATATCCCGTTTAGGCAGAATATTGTAGTAGCTGCCACTTTTCTTGATTTTCAAGCCAATATATTTAAATTACAATATATATTTATATATATATATACTGGGAGGAGGCAAGTTTCCTCCCAGTATATTTAAATATACTGGGAGGAGGCGAGTTGAATCATTATAGACATTCAGTGCATGGAAGTGTTTATTTTAGAAGTGTGGAATGGATTTGTGTGGAATTTGATTTAATACTTAAGTTACTATGGGCTCAGTTCCTCCCTTATTGTAAAATCACATCGATCCTTTATGTAATTACGTCATGTCACTTATTACGTCATATATGGTTATAATCGGTAAAATATTCGTTCTTTATTATAATATCGATCCTTTATGTAATTCAATTTAAAGTCTAAACAAAACTTTAATTAATAACTAATATGTGAGATCCTCTTGACTGGCATCATTTATGATAAACTATATCGATCCTTTATGTAATATGAATGAACCACAGTGTTCAGTTTCTTTGGACTTGAGTTTGTTTTTTAACTATAAATACAAACAGGAAAAAGCCTACGGCTTTTTCTTCTTTTAAATAGTAAGAGACGAAACTCAAACAATCAAGTAGCTAACTAAGTCCAATGTATGGAATGGTTTGTTATTTCAGTGATCGTCTTTTAATGTAAAAATATAAATACTGTAATCTTAACTATAGTGAAGTTGCGCATGCAATTTAGTATAGGGAAGAGTTCGATCTTTATTATATTTTCAAGCCAATATATTTCCCTTGCTGTTCAAGCCAAGGGACACAAAGTTTCCTATACAGGGGTTTCGGACAAGGTGGTTCTAATGGTGTACTTTTTGTTTTGATCTGACTCCTTTGTTAGGAACTATGGGTTTTTATATTTCTTAACATTGGACGTGATCGTCTCTTACTAGGTTGCTAGCTACCGCTGCAACCCGGATAACTACACCTGTAACCACCATATATCAGTTAGTATGGGAGAGAGATCATTCTTTACTGTAAACATTGGAGGTGATCGTCTCTTACTAGGTTGCTAGCTACCGCTGCAACCCGGATTGTTTTAAAAATAATTTGTTTAAGTTACAAAAGGTTTTTAACCCCATTATTTCCTTTAAAATGAGCCATTGAACAACTCTCAACTATGTTCCAGTGCCAAGTTATCTGTGGAAAAGAAAAAAAAAGAAAAAAAAGATGCCGTTTAGACAGAATGCTGTAGTAGCTGCCACTTTTCTTGATTTTCAAGGCAATATATTTCCCTTGATGTTTAAGCCAAGGGGCAGAAAGTTTCCTATACAGGTATTTTGAACAAAGCGGTTCTAATGGTGTACTTTTTGTTTTGATTTTACTCTTTTCTTAGGAGTTATGGGTTTTTATATTTCTTAACATTGGACTGATCGTTTCTTACTAGGTTGCTAGCTACAAATGCAACCCGGATTAGATTTATAAATTAGATTATAGCTAGAGCTGCAACCATGATACTACAATCACTCCACTTGTTAACGTTAAATAAAACTTTACCAGCCTATAATATAGTTAAGTTGCCTATGTAAGCGAGTATAGGCAAGAGTTCGTTCTTTATTGTAATTTAGGCAGAATGTTGTAGTAGCTGCCACTTTTCTTGATTTTTTAGTACTGATTTTTTAACTTGCGTGTAGCTTGCTTTGATCTAGCCATTATGTATTCATGAATGAGACCATTTACAGTTTTGACGTTTCTTATATAGTAATTATGACGTCACTGCATCAAAAATACAGTTTTTATTGGAAAAATTTATTCTCTTTTAGAAATAATTTATTTTAGTTACTATAGATTTTTAACCCAATTAATTTCCTCTAAAATGAGCTATTGAACAACCCTCTACGATGTTCCAGTGCCAAGCTATCTCTGGATACAAAAAAAGAAAAAAAAATATCCCGTTTGGGGAGACTAACGTGGTTAAAGTCAATTTTCTTGATTTTCAAGCCAATATATTTCCCTTGCTGTTCAAGCCAAGGGACAGAAAGTTTCCTATACAGGGGTTTCGGACAAGGCGGTTCTAATGGTGTACTTTTTGTTTTGATCTGACTCCTTTTTTAGGAGCTATGGGTTTTTATATTTCTTAACATTGGACGTGATCGTCTCTTACTAGGTTGCTAGCTACCGCTGCAACCCGGATAAACCAAAAAAAGTTTGGTTCCAGGATACAATAATAACTTTGAACTGAGATGAAAAAAAATTTTCTTCCAGGAGACAAAAAGTAAAACTAATTATAAAATTTTCATGTATTTTTGTTGTTTAAATTAAGAAATTACTATTACTGATTAGGCATCATAGATATTTTTGCAGTTTACATAATAATTTTAGCGATTAGGCCAAAAAAGAAAATTTTGGTTCCAGGAGTTTCAGTTACTATTGAAACAAGTAGCTATTATTACTATAGAGTTCATTACCATGAACTGTTTGATTGCTTCAAAATTGAAATATCTTTGAAAAGACTGCAGCATGAAAATACATCAAAAATGCAATTTTTTTGACAAAATTGATTCTACTTTTAAAAGTATTTTATTTTTAATTACAAAAGTGACTAGATGTTGCAATTTCCTTTAAAATGAGCTATTATACAGCTCTCTATGATTTTCCAGTGCCCAGCTAGCTGAGAAGAAAAATCAAGCGGAAAGAAAAAAATATCCCGTTTGTGGAGAATAACGTGGTAAAAGTCAATTTTTTTGATTTTCAAGCCAATATATTTTCTTTGTTATTCAAGCCAAAGGGCGGTAAGTTTTCTTAATAGGGGTTTCGGACAAGGTGGTTCTAATGGTATACTTTTTGTTTTGATCTGACTCTTTTTTAGGAGTTAGGGGTTTTATATTTCTTTACATTGGAGGTGATCGTCTCTTACTAGGTTGCTAGCTACCGCTGCAACCCGGATTGCGTATAGCTTGCTTCGATCTAACCATTATCTAATCAAGAATAAGAGAATTTACATCTTTGTCGTTCTTAAGTAGTAATTATGACGTCACGGCCTAATGATTTTATCGACGTCATGGCGCAATGATATTATTTCATGACGTCCTCAGAAACAACAATATATTTTCGTGTTTTTCTATTCACGTCATAGCTCTAATATAAAACTATGATGCCATTCATTATTTATCTAGTAGGGTTTCAGACAAGGTAGTTCTAATGATATACTTTTGTTTTGATCTGACTCTATTTTTAGGAGTTTTGGGTTTTTATATTTCTTAGCATTGGACTGATCGTCTCTTACTAGGTTGCTAGCTACTGCTACAACCCAAATTCACATATATATTTATTTATGAGAGGCAGCCTGGCCGAGTGGTCCAAGGGACTGGTGTTAGCCACCAGTCTCTTCGGAGGCGTGGGTACAAATCCTACCGCTGGTATGCGATTATGTTTATAGACTGCAGTGTGAAAAGACATCGAAAATGCAGTTTTTGGTGGAAAAATTTATTCTCTTTTAGAAATAATTTATTTTAGTTACTATAGATTTTTAACCCAATTAATTTTATTTAAAATGAGCTATTGAACAACCCTCTACGATGTTCCAGTGCCAAGCTATGTCTGGATACAAAAGAAAAGAGAAAAAATATCCCGTTTAGGCAGAATGTTGTAATAGCTGCCACTTTTCTTGATTTTCAAGCCAATATATTTCCCTTGCTGTTCAAGCCAAGGGAAAGAAAGTTTCCTATACAGGGGTTGCAGACAAGGCGGTTCTAACGGTTTACTTTTTGTTTTGATCTGACTCCTTTTTTAGGAACTACGGGTTTTTATATTTCTTGACATTGGACGTGATCGTCTCTTAATAGGTTGCTAGCTACCGCTGCAACCCGGATTCTGAACTAAAAACGAAAATAAAATAAAAATTAATTTTTTTCAATTTTTACGTCACGTCGCTAATTAAGTCATATATGGTTATTAGTACACAATAGGTTTTAGATATTACGTCATTTCACTTATTACGTCATATATAGTTATTAGTAGATAATCGGTAAAATATTCGTTCTTTATTATAACTTTTAAATAAACTTTTCCTATATTTCAGGATGTTAGCTTTATTTTTTGTGTAGTAAAGTTTTCTATTAGTAGAAATTTGGATTGCTCTATTTTGATAGTTTTTTTGGTTATTCTTTCTTTTTTTCCACTCGCTTGAGACTATATTTTTTCAAGGTTTAAAATTATTAAGTACACAATACCCCGTGTCGAGTATCTAAAACCTAGCATAAAAAAAACTAATTTTTAAATTTTCAGGTATTTATCTTGTTTGAATTACAAAATTAGTATTATTGGTTAGACACAATAAATATTTTTGCAGTTTACATAATAAGTTTAGCGATTCTGGACTGAAAACTAAAATAATTGCAATTATAAGACAATAATATGGAGATACGTACTTTACGGGTTACAGACCAAAAAATTTTGGTTCCAGGATACAATAATAACTTTGAACTGAGATGAAAAAAAATTTTCTTCCAGGAGACAAAAAGTAAAACTAATTATAAAATTTTCATGCATTTTTGTTGTTTAAATTAAGAAATTACTATTACTGATTAGGCATCATAGATATTTTTGCAGTTTACATAATAATTTTAGCGATTAAGCCAAAAAAGAAAATTTTGGTTCCAGGAGTTTCGGTTACTATTGAGACAAGTAGCTATTATTACTATAGAGTTCATTACCATGAACTGTTTGATTGCTTCAAAATTGAAATATCTTTGAAAAGACTGCAGCATGAAAATACATCAAAAATGCAATTTTTTTGACAAAATTGATTCTACTTTAAAAAGTATTTTATTTTTAATTACAAAAGTGACTAGATGTTGCAATTTCCTTTAAAATGAGCTATTATACAGCTCTCTATGATTTTCCAGTGCCCAGCTAGCTGAGAAGAAAAATCAAGCGGAAAGAAAAAAATATCCTGTCTGTGGAGAATAACGTGGTAAAAGTCAATTTTCTTGATTTTCAAGCCAATATATTTTCTTTGTTATTCAAGCCAAAGGGCAGTAAGTTTCCTTAATAGGGGTTTCGGAGAAGGTGGTTCTAATGTTATACTTTTTGTTTTGATCTGACTCTTTTTTTAGGAGTTAGGGGTTTTATATTTCTTTACATTGGAGGTGATCGTCTCTTACTAGGTTGCTAGCTACCGCTGCAACCCGGAAATTCTATTCACGTCATAGCTCTAATATAAAGCTATGACGACATTCATTATTTATCTAGTAGGGTTTCAGACAAGGTAGTTCTAATGATGTACTTTTGTTTTGATCTTACTCTATTTTTAGGAGTTTTGGGTTTTTATATTTCTTAGCATGGGACTGATCGTCTCTTACTAGGTTGCTAGCTACTGCTACAACCCAAATTATAAGAGGCAGCCTGGCCGAATGGTCCAATACACTGGTGTTAGCCACCAGTCTCTTCGGAGGCGTGGGTTCAAATCTTACCGCTGGTATACGATTATGTTTGAAAGACTGCAGTGTGAAAAGACATCAAAAATGCAGTTTTTGGTGGAAAAATTTATTCTCTTTTAGAAATAATTTATTTTAGTTACTATAGATTTATAACCAAATTAATTTCCTTTAAAATGAGCTATTGAACAACTCTCTACGATGTTCCAGTGCCAAGCTATCTGTGGAAAAGAAAAAAAGAAAAAAAGAAAAAAATATCCCGTTTAGGCAGAATGTTGTAGTAGCTGCCACTTTTCTTGATTTTCAAGCCAATATATTTCCCTTGCTATTCAAGCCAAGGTAATGAAAGCTTCCTATACAGGGGTTTCGGACAAGGCGGTTCTAATGGTGTACTTTTGAATTTGATCTGACTCCTTTTTTAGGAACTATGGGTTTTTATATTTCTTAACATTGGACCTGATCGTCTCTTACTAGGTTGCTAGTTACAACTGCAACCCGGATCTTTTCTCAGGAGTTAGGGGTTTTTATATTTCTTAACATTGGACGTGATCGTCTCTTGCTAGTTTGCAAGCTATCGCTACAACCCGAATATTTTTTAATGTAATACCCCTGTAACTACTATATATCAGTTACTATGGGCGGGAGATCGTTCTTTACTGTAACTTTAAAATGAGTCATTACACAGCTCTTTATTATAACCACGAACCGTTTGATTTAATACTTAAGTTACTATTGGTTCAGTTCGTTCCTTATTGTAACTACCATTTAGGTTTCCAGCTGTAATTCTTTCTTTTAAAAATTAAAATACTTACTATCGCCATGAGTTAGTTCTTTACCATGTCGTAACAATTTGTTTTATAACAATAATTAAGTTTGTTAATTACAAAAGGTTTTTATATACAGCAGTTTTCTTTAAAATGAGCCATTACACAGCTCTTTATTATGACCACGAACTGTTTGATTTAATACTTAAGTTACTATGGGTTCAGTTCGTTCCTTATTGTAATAACATTGGACGTGATCGTCTCTTACTAGGTTGCTAGCTACCGCTGCAACCCGGATAAAATCTTACCGCTGGTATACGATTATGTTTGAAGGACTGCAGTGTGAGAAGACATCAAAAATGCAGTTTTTGGTGGAAAAATTTATTCTCTTTTAGAAATAATTTATTTTAGTTACTATAGATTTTTAACCCAATTAATTTCCTTTAAAATGAGCTATTGAAAAACCCTCTACGATGTTCCAGTGCCAAGCTATCTCTGGATACAAAAGAAAAAAAGAAAAAAAAATATCCCGTTTAGGCAGAATATTGTAGTAGCTGCCACTTTTCTTGATTTTCAAGCCAATATATTTAAATTACAATATATATTTATATATATATATACTGGGAGGAGGCAAGTTTCCTCCCAGTATATTTATATACACTGTGAGGAGGCGACTTTAATCATTATAGACATTCAGTGCATGGAAGTGTTTATTTAATATGTGAGTTTTGTTTCCTATTTATTTATATTTTTTGTTTTGTTTTTTTTTCTTTCTATTTAAGTGTTTAGTATGTTCTATTTTGATGTAAGTTAAGTTTTTTTTTTTTTTTCCGTTGAGAAAGGCTCCCGGATGTGGGGCCGAAATATTTGGAGCTTTTGTGCATAATTAATTGTTTTGTATTTCACTGCTTTATAGAAAATTAAAACCCGTTTTTCTTGTTTAAATTTTTTTTTGTTTTTAATGGAAAAGCAGTGTGGTCTAAGAAATTATTTAAGAATCTTACCGCCCTTTGGCTTGAATAACAAAGAAAATATATTGGCTTGAAAATCAAGAAAATTGACTTTTACCACGCTCATTTTCTTGGCTTTTCTCTGTCTACAATTACCCAGCCCAGTCTTGATGCAACCGATTGTAAAGAACTAACTAACATGGTAAAGAACTAACTCATGGCGATAGTAAGTATTTTAATTTTGAAAAGAAAGAATTACAGCTGGAAACCTAAATGGTAGTTACAATAAGGAACGAACTGAACCAATAGTAACTTAAGTATTAAATCAAACAGTTCGTGGTCATAATAAAGAGCTGTGTAATGGCTCATTTTAAAGTTACAGTAAAGAACGATCTCCCGCCCATAGTAACTGATATATAGTAGTTACAGGGGTATTACATTAAAAATATCCGGGTTGCAGCGGTAGCTAGCAACCTAGCAAGAGACGATCACGTCCAATGTTAAGAAATATAAAAACCCCTAACTCCTGAGAAAAGATCCGGGTTGCAGTTGTAACTAGCAACCTAGTAAGAGACGATCACGTCCAATGTTGAGAAATATAAAAACCCATAGTTCCTAAAAAAGGAGTCAGATCAAATTCACAAGTACACCATTAGAACCGCCTTGTCCGAAACCCCTGTATGGGAAACTTTCAGTCCCTTGGCTTGAACAGCAAGAAAAATATATTGGCTTGAAAATCAAAAAAAGTGGCAGCTACTACAACATCCGGGTTGCAGCGGTAGCTAGCAACCTAGTAAGAGACGATCACGTCCAATGTTAAGATATATAAAAACCCATAGTTCCTAACAGAGGAGTCAGATCAAAACAAAAAGTACACCATTAGAATCGCCTTGTCCGAAACCCCTGTATAGGAAACTTTCTGTCCCTTGGCTTGAACAGCAAGGGAAATATATTGGCTTGAAAATCAAGAAAAGTGGCAGCTACTACAACATTCTGCCTAAACGGGATATTTTTTTCTTTTTTTTTTTCTTTTCCACAGATAGCTTGGCACTGGAACATCGTAGAGGGTTGTTCAATAGCTCATTTTAAAGGAAATTAATTGGGTTAAAAATCTATAGTAACTAAAATAAATTATTTCTAAAAGAGAATGAATTTTTCCGCCAAAAACTGCATTTATGATGTCTTTTCACACTGCAGTATTTCAAACATAATCGTATACCAGCGGTAAGATTTGAACCCACGCCTCCGAAGAGACTGGTGGCTAACACCAGTGTCTTGGACCACTCGTCCAGGCTGCCTCTTATAATTTGGGTTGCAGCAGTAGCTAGCAACCTAGTAAGAGACGATCAGTACCATGCTAAGAAATATAAAAACCCAAAACTCCTAAAAATAGAGTAAGATCAAAACAAAAGTACATCATTAGAACTACCTTGTCTGAAACCCTACTAGATAAATAATGAATGTCGTCATAGCTTTATATTAGAGCTATGACGTGAATAGAAATTTCCGGGTTGCAGCGGTAGCTAGCAACCTAGTAAGAGACGATCACCTCCAATGTAAAGAAATATAAAACCCCTAACTCCTAAAAAAAGAGTCAGATCAAAACAAAAAGTATACCATTAGAACCACCTTGTCCGAAACCCCTATTAAGGAAACTTACTGCCCTTTGGCTTGAATAACAAAGAAAATATATTGGCTTGAAAATTAAGAAAATTGACTTTTACCACGTTATTCTCCACAAACGGGATATTTTTTCTTTCCGCTTGATTTTTCTTCTCAGCTAGCTGGGTACTGGAAAATCATAGAGAGCTGTATAATAGCTCATTTTAAAGGAAATTGCAACATCTAGTCACTTTTGTAATTAAAAATAAAATACTTTTTAAAGTAGAATCAATTTTGTCAAAAAAACTGCATTTTTGATGTATTTTCATGCTGCAGTCTTTTCAAAGATATTTCAATTTTGAAGCAATCAAACAGTTCATGGTAATGAACTCTATAGTAATAATAGCTACTTGTCTCAATAGTAACCGAAACTCCTGGAACCAAAATTTTCTTTTTTGGCTTAATCGCTAAAATTATTATGTAAACTGCAAAAATATCTATGATGCCTAATCAGTAATAGTAATTTCTTAATTTAAACAATAAAAAAACATGAAAATTTTATAATTAGTTTTACTTTTTGTCTCCTGGAAGAAAATTTTTTTCATCTCAGTTCAAAGTTATTATTGTATCCTGGAACCAAACTTTTTTTGGTTTGTAACCCGTAAAGTACGTATCTCCATATTATTGTCTTATAATTGCAATTATTTTAGTTTTCAGTCCAGAATCGCTAAACTTATTATGTAAACTGCAAAAATATTTATTGTGTCTAACCAATAATACTAATTTTGTAATTCAAAAAAGATAAATAACTGAAAATTTAAAAATTAGTTTTTTTTTATGCTAGGTTTTAGATACTCGACACGGGGTATTGTGTACTTAATAATTTTAAACCTTGAAAAAATATGGTCTCACGCGAGTGGAAAAAAAGAAAGAATAACCAAAAAAACTATAAAAATAGAGCAATCAAAATTTCTACTAATAGAAAACTTTACTACACAAAAAACAAAGCTAACATCCTGAAATATAGGAAAAGTTTATTTAAAAGTTATAATAAAGAACGAATATTTTACTGATTATCTACTAATAACCATATATGACGTAATAAGTGAAATGACGTAATATCTAAAACCTATTGTGTACTAATAACCATATATGACTTAATTAGCGACGTGACGTAAAAATTGAAAAAATTAATTTTTATTTTATTTTTGTTTTTAGTTCAGAATCCGGGTTGCAGCGGTAGCTAGCAACCTAGTAAGAGACGATCACGTCCAATGTTAAGAAATATAAAAACCCATAGTTCCTAAAAAAAGAGTCAGATCAAAACAAAAAGTACATCATTAGAACCGCCTTGTCCGAAACCCCTGTAAAGGAAACTTTCTGTCCCTTGGCTTGAACAGCAAGGGAAATATATTGGCTTGAAAATCAAGACAAGTGGCAGCTATTACAACATTCTGCCTAAACGGGATATTTTTTTTTCTTTTCTTTTGTATCCAGAGATAGCTTGGCACTGGAACATAGTAGAGGGTTGTTCAATAGCTCATTTTAAATAAAATTAATTGGGTTAAAAATCTATAGTAACTAAAATAAATTATTTCTAAAAGAGAATAAATTTTTCCACCAAAAACTGCATTTTCGATGTCTTTTCACACTGCAGTCTATAAACATAATTGCATACCAGCGGTAAGATTTGAACCCACGCCTCAGAAGAGACTGGTGGCTAACACCAGTCCCTTGGACCACTCGGCCAGGCTGCTTCTCATAAATAAATATATATGTGAATTTGGGTTGTAGCAGTAGCTAGCAACCTAGTAAGAGACGATCAGTCCAATGCTAAGAAATATAAAAACCCAAAACTCCTAAAAATAGAGTCAGATCAAAACAAAAGTATATCATTAGAACTACCTTGTCTGAAACCCTACTAGATAAATAATGAATGGCATCATAGTTTTATATTAGAGCTATGACGTGAATAGAAAAACACGAAAATATGTTGTTGTTTCTGAAGACGTCATGAAATAATATCATTGCGCCATGACGTTGATAAAATCATTAGGCCGTGACGTCATAATTACTACTTAAGAACGACAAAGATGTAAATTCTCTCATTCTTGATTAGTTAATGGTTAGATCGAAGCAAGCTATACGCAATCCGGGTTGCAGCGGTAGCTACCAACCTAGTAAGAGACGATCACCTCCAATGTAAAGAAATATAAAACCCCTAACTCCTAAAAAAGAGTCAGATCAAAACAAAAAGTATACCTTTAGAACCACCTTGTCCGAAACCCCTATTAAGAAAACTTACCGCCCTTTGGCTTGAATATTTTAGGAGTTGGGGGGTTTATATTTCTTAACATTGGACGTGATCTTCTCTTACTAGGTTGCTAGCTACTGCTGCAACCCGGAAAAAAAAAGAAAAAAATATCCCGTTTAGGCAGAATGTTGTAGTAGCTGCCACTTTTCTTGATTTTCAAGCCAATATATTTCCCTTGCTGTTCAAGCCAAGGGACAGAAAGTTTCCTATACAGGGGTTTCGGATAAGGCGGTTCTAATGGTGTACTTTTTGTTTTGATCTGACTCCTCTGTTAGGAACTCTGGGTTTTTATATTTCTTAACATTGGACGTGATCGTCTCTTACTAGGTTGCTAGCTACCGCTGCAACCCGGATTTTTTCTTTTCAAGATGTTGTCTCTTTTTTTCGTATAGTACTGTTTTTTTAAATTACGTATAATAACTCGCTTAGAAGGCATCTTATTACAAAACAAGAAATAATATTTTCATCTAATTAGCACTTCTTATGACTCGTATCGAGTTTCCATAACCTAACAAAAAGTAAAACTAATTTTTATATTTTCAGGTATTTTGTTAGTTTGAATGAAAAGATTAAAATTATTGCTCAGCTATCATAAATATTTTTGCAGTTTACATAATAACTTTAGTGATTCTAAACTGAAAAACTAACTCAGTCCAATATATGCAATGGTGTGCTTTGATTGTCCTTTAATATAAACTATGAACTAAAGTTCGGTCTTTAATGTAAAAATTCGATGATCGAGCCTTTATGTAACCCGGATTAAAAAATTATTATCATATCTTATATGTAACTTTTATTTTATGAGTCTTCGATAGTCTAATGGTAAGTATGCCCACTTGTTACGTGGGAGAAGGGGGTGGTTCGATTCCCCGTCAGGGAGAACTTTTAATATGTTGAATTAAAAGCACTATCTTTTCAATTTAAAATTTAAAAAAGAAACTTGTTTATTTACATTCTAGCTAAAATAATGAAGATAATATGAATGAACCACAGTGTTCTGTTTCTTTGGACTTGAGTTCGTTTTTTAACTATAAATACAAACAGGAAAAAGCCTACGGCTTTTTCTTCTTTTAAATAGTAAGAGACGAAACTCTAACAATCAAGTTGCTAACTAAGACCAATGTATGGAATGGTTTGTTATTTCAGTGATCGTCTTTTAATGTAAAAATATAAATACTGTAATCTTAACTATAGTGAAGTTGCGTATGCAAGTTATTAGTATAAGGAAGAGTTCGATCTTTATTATAATCAAGCCAATATATTTCCCTCGCTGTTCAAGCCAAGGGACAGAAAGTTTACTATACAGGGGTTTTGGACAAGGCGGTTCTAATGGTGTACTTTTTATTTTGATCTGACTCCTTTGTTAGGAACTATGGGTTTTTATATTTCTTAACATTGGACGTGATCGTCTCTTACTAGGTTGCTAGCTACCGCTGCAACACGGACTAGCTTGAATTGAAATATTCGAACTACTACTCGGATACCATGGATATTTTTGCAGTTTACACAAGCTGAAAAGAACGCACAGGCTGATCTTTGTAAATTGATAATTTTTCAGCTTAAATTCGATGATCGAGCCTCTATGTAATCAGTTACTATGGGAGAGGGATCGTTCTTTACTGTACTAGTGGCTAGGATAGTTAACTTTCACTTAACAGGCTCGGGTTCGATTCCCGGTGTGGGAAAATTTTTAACTCTATAATCTTCGAACATTTGAACCTTTTATAATTTATAATGATGTGTAATATAAATACTGTAATATTAACTATAGTGAAGTTGCGTATGCTAGTTAGTATAGGGAAGAGTTCGATCTTTATTATAATTCTTTACTGTAATATAGACTGAAGATCGTTCTTTAATGTACAAACATTGGACGTGATCGTCTCTTACTAGGTTGCTAGCTACCGCTGCAACCCGGATGAATGAGACCATTTACAGTTTTGACGTTTCTTATATAGTAATTATGACGTCACTGCATCAAAAATGCAGTTTTTGGTGGAAAAATTTATTCTCTTTTAGAAATAATTTATTTTAGTTACTATAAATTTTTAACCCAATTAATTTCCTTTAAAATGAGCTATTGAACAACCCTCTACGATGTTCCAGTGCCAAGCTATCTCTGGATACAAAGAAAAGAGAAAAAAATGAAAAAAATATCCCGTTTGGGGAGAATAACGTGGTTAAAGTCAATTTTCTTGATTTTAAAGCCAATATATTTCCCTTGCTGCTCAAGCCAAGGAATAGAAAGTTTCCTATACAGGGGTTTCGGACAAGGCGGTTCTAATGGTGTACTTTTTGCTTTGATCTGACTCCTTTTTTAGGAACTATGGGATTTTATATTTCTTAACATTGGACGTGATCGTCTCTTACTAGGTTGCTAGCTACCACTGCAAACCGGATTCTTGATTTATTGGCCAATATATTTCCCTTGCTGTTCAAGCAAAATGACAGAAAGTTTTCTATACAGGGGTTTCAGACATCGCAGTTCTATTGGTGGTACTTTTTTTTATGATCTGACTTTTTTTTAGGAGATATGGGTTTTTATATTTCTTAACATTGGACGCAATCGTTTCGTAATAGGTTGCTAGCTACCGCTGCAACCCGAATCTCTTACTAGGTTGCTAGCTACTGCTGCAACCCGAATTCACATATATAGTTAGGAGAAGCAGCTTGGCCGAGTGGTCCAAGGCACTGGTGTTAGCCACCAGTCTCTTTGGAGGCGAGGGTTCAAATCTTACCGGTGGTATACGATTATAATTTATGTACAAAAATCAAATATCTTTGAAAAGACTGCAGTATGAAAAGACATCAAAAATGCAGTTTTTATTGGAAAAATTTATTCTCTTTTAGAAATAGCTTATTTTAATTACAAAAGATTTTTAACCCAATCAATTTCCTTTAAAATGAGCCATTGAAAAACTCTCTACGACGTTCCAATGCCAAGCTATCTGTGGAAAAGAAAAAAAAAATGTCCCTTTTAGGCAGAATGTTGTAGTAGCTACCACTTTTCTTGATTTTCAAGCCAATATATTTCCTTTGCTGTTCAAGCCAAGGGACAGAAAATTTCCTATATAGAGGTTTCGGACAAGGCGGTTCAAATGGTGTACTTTTTTTTGATCTGACTCCTTTTTCGAGGAAGCTATTGGTTTTTATATTTCTTAACATTGGACGTGATCGTCTCTTACTAGGTTGCTAGCTACCACTGCATCCCGGAACCACGAAGTCTTTGATTTAATACTTCATTTACTATGGGTTACAGTTCATTCCTTATTGCAAATGATGACAAACAGGAAGAAGCCTACGGCTTTTTCTTCTTTGGAGTAGTAAGAGACGACTCTCAAAGAATACGGCAGCTAACTATGTCCAATGTATGCAATGTTTTGTTCTTCTATTGATTGTCTTTTAATATAACTATATAAAAGTTTTGGAAAAGGCGGTTCTAATAGTGTACTTCTTATTTTGATCTGAATCTTTTTTTAGGAGTTATGTGTTTTTATATTTCTTAACATTGGAGGTGATCGTCGCTTACTAGGTTGCTAGCTACCGCTGCAACCCGAAAAACTCTATTACAAACAGCAAAAAGCCTATGGCTTTTTCTTAATTTGAATAGCAAGAGACGACCTGGCTACAACCTACAATTATGGCATCATTGATCAATCTTTAACATTAATTATAATCTTATTTTAGTTACTACTGGCTTGAAGTTTGTTCTTTACTGTAATTTGATTTATGTCTAATATTCATGTAAACATCTTCAATTCTCTCTTAATAACAAGGGTTTGTAGCTCAGAGGTAGAGCAATTGACTGCAGATCGATAGCTCACTGGTTCGAATTCGGTCGGGAACTAATTTTTCAGAAAATAATTATGGTTTAAAATCTAATAGCTGGTCTTTTACCCTAAACAAGATTTTAATTTATGTCTAATATTAATCATTAAGGAAAATTCATCATCTATATAATGATTTCTTATAATACTTCAATTACTATGGACGAAAGTTCGTTCTTTAATGTAAATTCTTTTGGATATTACTATGAAGCTTTGCCAAAGCATTTCTAGCCGACTTTTCAACAGCATCCGCTCTTTCAAAGAGAATTTTAATCTGTAATTTTGAATACTTTTAGTAATCCCGATAAAACATGCATAAAATGTTTCTCAATTTACAAAGATCAGCCTGCATTTTTGCTATCTTCTTGTATTTCTGAATGTAATTTTTCCCTTTGTCCTTATGCGTTCTTCGGTACAACCTCGCAGAGAATTTAATTTTTTCAGTATAGCTTTTGTCACCCCAGTATCTACCCATTATTCTGGTAGCAACTTTTCTCTTATATTTGTTTTGTAATCTATATCGTTATCATACCGTTCCTTGCTCTTTTGTTTGGCTGTCTCAATTTTCGCATGTCTTTAGACTACATCATTATAATAACGCTGTTTGTCACTATCAATTTTCGCATCTCGATACGCCTGGTTGGTTGAATACCTTTGCTTTTCTCTTTTCAAGATGCTATCTCTGTTTTTTTGGTAGTACTGTTTTTTTAAATTGCGTGTAGCTTGCTTGATTGAGACCATTATGTAACCATTAGTTGAATGTTTAAGTCACGTATCAAGTATCAAGAACCTAACAAAAAATTAAACTAATTTTTAAATTTTCAGGTATTTTTCTAGTCTAAATTAAAAGATTATAACTATTGTTCAGACACCATAAATATTTTTGCAGTTTATAACTTTAGCGATTCTGAACTAAAAACGAAAACAAAATAAAAATTATTTTTTTCAATTGTTACGTCACGTTGCTCATTAAGTCATATATGGTTATTAGTACACAATAGGTTTTAGATATTACGTCATGTCACTTATTACGTCATATATGGTTATTAGTAGATAATCGGTAAAATATTCGTTGTTTATTATAATTTAAAATGATCCATTGAACAACTCTCTACGATGTTCCAGTGCTAAGCTATCTATGGAATATAAAAACTAAAATACAACCTTACCACGAACTGTTTGATTGCTTCAAAAATCAAATATCTGTGAAAGGACAGCAGATGAAAAGACATCAAAAATACAGTTTTTAGTGGAAAAATTTATCCTGTTTTAAAATAATTTGTTTTAGTTACAAAAGGCTTTTAACCCAATTAATTTCCTTTAAAATGAGCCATTGAACAGCTCTCTACGATGTTCCAGTGCAAAGCTATCTTTGGAAAAGAAGAAAAAAAGAAAAAAAATATTATGTTTGTGGAGAATAACGTGGTTAAAGTCAATTTTCTTGATTTGCAAGCCAATATATTTCCCTTGCTGTTCAAGCCAAAGGGCGGTAAGTTTCCTTTCAAGGGGTTTTGGACAAGGCGGTTCTAATGGTGTACTTTTTGTTTTGATCTGACTCCTTTTTTAGGAACTATGGGTTTTTACATTTCTTAACATTGAACGTGATCGTCTCTTACTAGGTTGCTAGCTACCGCTGCAACCCGGATTTGTTATTCCAATGGTCCTCTTTTAATGTAATTAAAATGATCCATTGAACAAATCTCTACGATGTTCCAGTGCTAAGCTATCTTTGGAATATAAAGTTTAAAATACAACCTTACCACGAACTGTTTGATTGCTTGAAAAATCAAATGTCTTTGAAAAGACAGCAGTATGGAAAGACATCAAAAATAAAGTTTTTAGTGGAAAAATTTATCCTGTTTTAAAATAATTTGTTTTAGTTACAAAACGTTTTTAACCCAATTAATTTCCTTTAAAATGAGCCATTGAACAACTCTCAACGATGTTCCAGTGCAAAGCTATCTCTGGAAAAGAAGAAAAAAAGAAAAAAATATCCCGTTTGTGGAGAATAACGTGGTTAAAGTCAATTTTCTTGATTTTCAAGCCAATATATTTCCCTTGCTGTTCAAGCCAAAGGGCGGTAAGTTTCCTTTCAAGGGGTTTCGGACAAGGCGGTTCTTATGGTGTACTTTTTGTTTTGATCTGACTCCTTTTTAGGAACTATGGGTTTTTAGATTTCTTAACATTGGACGTGATCGTCTCTTACTAGGTTTCCTAGCTACCGCTGCAACCCGGATTTGTTATTCCAATGATCGTCTTTTAATGTAATGCAACCTGGAACATTTTGTTTTTACTATGGGGCGTGATCGTCTTTTACTAAGTTGCAAGCTACCGCTGCAACCTAGCAAACAAACCTGGGTATCATTTTTACATAGTAACCTTTGAAATGAGATTACTGTAAGCATCATCTATATAATGGTTTCTTCTAACACATCAGTTACTATGAAGTGATGATCGCTCTTTATGTAATTTTTTAACTTACGTGCAGCTTGCTTGGACGAAACCATTATGTAACCAATAGTTGGAATGAAACCATTGTTCTATTTTGGCCTTTTATAAAGTAATCATGACGTCATGGCGTAATGATGTTATTTCATGACGTCATGGAATAATATATTTCATGACGTCTTCAGAAATAACAACATAATGTCACTTTTTTCTATTCACGTCATAGTTCTAATAAAATTACGACGACATTCATTATTTATCTAGTAGGGTTTCAGACAAGGTGGTTCTAATGATTTACTTTTGTTTTGATCAGACTCTATTTTTTGGAGTTCTGGGTTTTTATATTTCTTAGCACTGGCCGTGATCGTCTCTTACTAGGTTGCTAGCTACTGCTGCAACCCGGATTCACATATATAGTTATGAGAGGCAGCGTGGCCGAGTGTTCAAAGGTGATGGTGTTAGTTACCACTCTCTTCGGAGGCACGGGTTCAAATCCTACCGCTGGTATACGATTATGACGTCATTGATCAATCTTTCATATGAAATATGTTTAAAATGAGCCATTGAACAACTGCATACGATGTTCCAGTGCCAAGCTATCTGTGGAATGACTAACCTCTATTATGATTAAGTGGCGTATAAAATTTAGTATAGGCAAGAGGTCGTTCTTTATTATAACTGCAACCCGGATTTACAATGATCCATTGAACAACTCTCTACGATGTTCCAGGGCTAAGCTATCTATGGAATATAAAGTTTAAAATACAACCTTACCACGAACTGTTTGATGGCTTCAAAAACAAAAATCAAATGTCTTTAAAAAGACAGCAGTATGGAAAGGTATCAAAAATACAGTTTTTAGTGGAAAAATTTATCCTGTTTTAATTTGCTTTCGTTACAAATGGTTTTTAATCCAATTAATTTCCTTTAAAATGAGCCATTGAACAACTTTCTACGATGTTCCAGTGCAAAGCTATCTCTGGATAACAAGAAAGAAAAAAATATCCCGTTTAGGCAGAATGTTGTAGTAGCTGCCACTTTTCTTGATTTTCAAGCCAATATATTTCCCTTGCTGTTCAAGCCAAATGACAGAAAGTTTCCTATACAGGGGTTTCGGACAAGGCGGTTCTAATGGTGTACTTTTTGTTTTGATCTGACTCCTTTTTTTAGGAACTATGGGTTTTTATATTTCTTAACATTGGACGTGATCGTCTCTTACTAGGTTGCTAGCTACCGCTGCAACCCGGATTGCTAGCTACCGCTACAACCCGTATCTTAACATTGGACGTGATCGTCTCTTACTAGGTTGCAAGCTACCGCTGCAACCCGGATAATGATGTACTTTTTGTTTTGATCTGACTCCTTTTTTAGGAGTTATAAGTTTTTATATTTCTTAACAATGGGTGTGATCGTCTCTTACTAAGTTGCTAGCAACCGCTGCAACTCGTATTCCGTGTTATTAAAGCCAAGGGCCGGTAAGTTTGCTATATAGAGGTTTTTAAACAAGGCGATTCTAATAGTTTACTTCTTGTTTTGATCTTAATCTTTTTTCAGGAGTTATTGGTTACTTTAGTATTTACTATGGGGCTTGATCGTCTCTTAATAGGTTGATAGCTACCGCTGCAACCCGGATAATATTTATCATAAACATTTCAGTTAGTATAGGCTAAAGTTCTTTCTTTATTATAATCATTACAAACAGGAAAAAGCCTACGGCTTTTTCTTCTTTGAAATAGTAAGAGACGAACCTCAAGCAATCAAGTAGCCAACTAAGTCCAATGTGTGCAGTGGTATGTTATTTCAATGATCGTCTTTTAATGTAAATATTCCCATTTGTAATGACCTATTTTGATCATTTATGTATAGTATAAAAGTTTGTTCTTTATTATAATTTTCCTGCGGTTTAAATTGGTTTTCGATAGGCACAGTTAAATCAGCAATGGGATTGGCGGGCATCACCAGATTAATGTCTGATTGCTTCAGATTAACAATTTCAATGAAAGCTTCCTTTTTTTCTTGGTCTTTCTTTTAATGTTGTTGGTTTTCCTGTGGATTAGTTTCTTTGTTATCCCCAATTTCCTTTTTACTTTGTTCTTCCTCTTGCTGTCCACTTTCAATCAAAGCCTCCTTTTTTTCTTGGTCTTCCTTTCGATGTGGCTCACGAGCATCACATTTAGTTCGAGAAATCATAGCTCTAATACGGTCAATAATAATATTTTTATTCCTACTACTGCCTTTCTCTGAATTATAAAAAAAACTAATTGCTAAACACCATTTATGAAGAGCTATATCGGTCCTTTATGTATAAACCACTGCAACCCGGATATGGACTGAAGATTGTTCTTTATTGTAATTATATCGTAACAATTTGTTTTATAAGAATAATTAATTTAGGTAATCACAAAAGGTTTCTATATAAAGCAGTTTTCTTTAAAATGAGCAACTACACAGCTCTTAATTATGACCACAAACTGTTTGATTTAAAACTTAAGTTACTATGGGTTCAGTTCGTTCCTTATTGTAATCAGTCCAATATATGCAATGGTGTGCTTTTCTAATGATCGTCCTTTAATATAAAAGAAATCAAAAATGCAGTTTTTGGTGGAAAAATTTATTCTTTTTAGAAATAATTTATTTTAGTTACTAAAGATTTGTAACTCAATTAATTTCCTTTAAAATGAGCTATTGAACAACTCTCTATGATAATCCAGTGCCAAGCTATCTGTGGAAAAGAAAGAAAAAAAGAGAAAGAAAAAATATGCCGTTTGTGGAGAATAACGTGGTTAAAGTCAATTTTCTTGATTTGCAAGCCAATATATTTCCCTTGCTGTTCAAGCCAAATGACAGAGAAGTTTCCTAAACAGGGGTTTCAGACAAGGTGGTTCTAATGGTGTACTTTTTGTTTTGATCTGACTTTTTTTTTAGGCATTAGGGGTTTTTATATTTCTTAACATTGGACGTGATCGTCTCATACTATATTGGGTAATTTTATAATTTATAACGATGCATAATATAAATACTGTAATCTTCACTGTAGTGAAGTTGCCTATGCAAGTTAGTATAGGGAAGAGTTCGATCTTTATTATAAAAACTTTGAAACTTAAAAGAAATCACTTTTAGAAAATCAGTAATACCGAATTTCTTTTACCGGTACTTACCTTAATATAACATACCTTAGAGAAGCAACTTGTCAATAGATTATTTCACTTGACATGGGGCAGAGGTTTTTCTCTACTACAAAAAAACTGATTACAAACAGGAAAAAGCCTACGGCTTTTTCTTCTTTGAAATAGTAAGAGACGAACCTCAAAGAATCAAGTAGCTAACTAATTCCCATGTATGCAATTGTTTGTTATTCCAATGATCATCTTTTAATGTAATTTATAGGTGTTTCGGATCAGAGGGTTCTAATGGTGTACTTTTTGTTTTGATCTGACTCTCCTTACAGGAGTTATGGGTTACTTTAGTATTTACTATGGGGCGTGATCGTCTCTTACTAGGTTGCTAGCTACCACTGCAACCCGGACTATACTATAATTAAGTGGCGTACAAAATTTAGTAAAGGCAAGAGGTCGTTCTTTATTATAATGTTTTAAATTAATGTAATTAAATTAGTTACAATGACCTAGAATTCGATCTTTACCATAATAATTTCCTTCAAAATGAGCCATTGAACAACTCTCTAAGATGTTTCAGTGCCATGCTATATGTTGAATTACTAACCTATACTATAATTAAGTGGCGTATACAATTTAGTATAGGCAAGAGATCGTTCTTTATTATAATCTGATTTTTTATGTATCTATTGATATTATAAAAAATCTGAAGTATAAAAATCTGATTTTTTATGTATCTATTGATATTAAAATTCCATTTTTTAGAGTTTCTGTTACTATTGAGACGAGTCACTCTTACTATACATTTCGTTACCGCGAACTGTTTTATTTTTCCCAATCTGATTTTTCTCTTTTTTATCTTTAGATATTCTAATTTGTGTAAACTGAAGAACTGCAAAGAATAGCAAAAGTCCAATTTGTAGTTATTCATGATTCATGATAAACCGTAGGATTCGTTTCTATTGTTAGGAATTGTTAGCTCAATAGGCTAGAGAAGATTGCTTAAATGTTTGAGGGTCGTGGGTTCGAATCCATCACAAGCCAATTTTTTAAGAGGGCTCAAAAAGAATAAATCCAAAACCATCTCATTGTAAATTAATTTAAAGATAAATTAAAGATAATTTCAAAACCTTATTATATGCCAACAATTTCAGATGAAACTTACATACTTCCGATTTAAAATGAACTATTTCGATTATTCAAAATAAACTTGTGAAAACAAGAGTTCGTTCTTTATTATAAATTCTTTTCAAAATTAAATTAGTTACTATGGCCTAGAGTTAGTTCTTTACCATATCGTAACAAATTATTTTATAATAATAGTTATATTTGTTAATTACAAAAGTTTTCTATATACAGCAATTTTCTTTAAAATGAGCCATTAGACAGCTCTTTATTATGACCACGAAATGTTTGATTTAATACTTCAGTTACTATGGTTTAAAGTTCGTTCCTTATTGTAAATCACTGTGAATATATGGAGGCATAATTGTTCTTTACTTAGTTTCAGCTTTAATTCGATGATCCAGACTTTATGTACTAACTACATCCAAAGACTATGACGTCATTGATTAATATTGTATATAAAAAATTAAGTTTTTCGTAAAAAAAATTAATTAAAAAAAAATAAAGTACAAATAGCGCTAGATCTAGAGATTTCCTTTAAAATGAGCCATTGAACAACTCTCTACGATGTTCCAGTGCCAAGCTATCTGTGAAAAAGAAAGAAAGAAAAAAATATCCCGTTTGGGGAGAATAACGTGGTAAAAGTCAATTTTCTTGATTTTCAAGCCAATATATTTTCTTTGTTATTCAAGCCAAAGGGCGGTAAGTTTCCTTTATAGAGGATTCGGACAAGGCGGTTCTAATGGTGTACTTTTTGTTTTGATCTGACTCTTTTTTTAGGAGTTGGGGGGTTTTATATTTCTTAACATTGGAGGTGATCGTCTCTTACTAGGTTGCTAGCTACCGCTGCAACCCGGAAAACCAAAAAAAGTTTGGTTCCAGGATACAATAATAACTTTGAACTGACATGAAAAAAAAATTTCTTCCAGGAGACAAAAAGTAAAACTTATTATAAAATTTTCATGTATTTTTGTTGTTTAAATTAAGAAATTACTATTACTGATTAGGCATCATAGATATTTTTGCAGTTTACATAATAATTTTAGCGATTAGGCCAAAAAAGAAATTTTGGTTCCAGGAGTTTCAGTTACTATTCAAACAAGTAGCTATTATTACTATAGAGTTCATTACCATGAACTGTTTGATTGCTTCAAATTTGAAATATCTTTGAAAAGACTGCAGCATGAAAATACGTCAAAAATGCAATTTTTTTGACAAAATTGATTCTACTTTAAAAATTGTTTTATTTTTAATTACAAAAGTGACTAGATGTTGCAATTTCCTTTAAAATGAGCTATTATACAGCTCTCTATGATTTTCCAGTGCCCAGCTAGCTGAGAAGAAATATCAAGCGGAAAGAAAAAAATATCCCGTTTGTGGAGAATAACGTGGTAAAAGTCAATTTTTTTGATTTTCAAGCCAATATATTTTCTTTGTTATTCAAGCCAAAGGGCGGTAAGTTTTATTAATAGGGGTTTCGGACAAGGTGGTTCTAATAGTATACTTTTTGTTTTGATCTGACTCTTTTTTAGGAGTTAGGGGTTTTATATTTCTTTACATTGGAGGTGATCGTCTCTTACTAGGTTGCTAGCTACCGCTGCAACCCGGATTGCGTATAGCTTGCTTCGATCTAACCATTATCTAATAAAGAATGAGAGAATTTACATCTTTGTCGTTCTTAAGTAGTAATTATGACGTCACGGCCTAATGATTTTATCGACGTCATGGCGCAATGATATTATTTCATGACGTATTCAGAAACAACAATATATTTTCGTGTTTTTCTATTCACGTCATAGCTCTAATATAAAACGATGATGACATTCATTATTTATCTAGTAGGGTTTCAGACAAGGTAGTTCTAATGATATACTTTTGTTTTGATCTGACTCTATTTTTAGGAGTTTTGGGTTTTTATATTTCTTAGCATTGGACTGATCGTCTCTTACTAGGTTGCTAGCTACTGCTGCAACCCAAATTCACATATATATTTATTTATGAGAGGCAGCCTGGCCGAGTGGTCCAAGGGACTGGTGTTAGCCACCAGTCTTTTCGGAGGCGTGGGTTCAAATCTTACCGCTGGTATGCGATTATGTTTATAGACTGCAGTGTGAAAACACATCGAAAATGCAGTTTTTGGTGGAAAAATTTATTCTCTTTTAGAAATAATTTATTTTAGTTACTATAGATTTTTAACCCAATTAATTTCATTTAAAATGAGCTATTGAACAACCCTCTACGATGTTCCAGTGCCAAGCTATGTCTGGATACAAAAGAAAAGAGAAAAAATATCCCGTTTAGGCAGAATGTTGTAATAGCTGCCACTTTTCTTGATTTTCAAGCCAATATATTTCCCTTGCTGTTCAAGCCAAGGGAAAGAAAGTTTCCTATACAGGGGTTTCGGACAAGGCGGTTCTAATGGAGTACTTTTTGTTTTGATGTGACTCCTTTTTTAGGAACTATGGGTTTTCATATTTCTTAACATTGGACGTGATCGTCTCTTACTAGGTTGCTAGCTACCGCTGCAACCCGGATTCTGAACTAAAAACGAAAATAAAATAAAAATTATTTTTTTCAATTTTTACGTCACGTCACTAATTAAGTCATATATGGTTATTAGTACACAATAGGTTTTAGATATTACGTCATTTCACTTATTACGTCATATATGGTTATTAGTAGATAATCGGTAAAATATTCGTTCTTTATTATAACTTTTAAATAAACTTTTCCTATATTTCAGGATGTTAGCTTTATTTTTTGTGTAGTAAAGTTTTCTATAAGTAGAAATTTGGATTGCTCTATTTTAATAGTTTTTTTGGTTATTCTTTCTTTTTTTCCACTCGCGTGAGACCATATTTTTTCAAGGTTTAAAATTATTTTTTTTTTTATAGACACAATAAATATTTTTGCAGTTTACATAATAAGTTTAGCGATTCTGGACTGAAAACTAAAATAATTGCAATTATAAGACAATAATATGGAGATACGTACTTTACGGGTTACAAACCAAAAAAAGTTTGGTTCCAGGATACAATAATAACTTTGAACTGAGATGAAAAAAAATTTTCTTCCAGGAGACAAAAAGTAAAACTAATTCTAAAATTTTCATGTATTTTTGTTGTTTAAATTAAGAAATTACTATTACTGATTAGGCATCATAGATATTTTTGCAGTTTACATAATAATTTTAGCGATTAAACCAAAAAGGAAAATTTTGGTTCCAGGAGTTTCGGTTACTATTGAGACAAGTAGCTATTATTACTATAGAGTTCATTACCATAAACTGTTTGATTGCTTCAAAATTGAAATATCTTTGAAAAGACTGCAGCATGAAAATACATCAAAAATGCAATTTTTTTGACAAAATTGATTCTACTTTAAAAAGTATTTTATTTTTAATTACAAAAGTGACTAGATGTTGCAATTTTCTTTAAAATGAGCTATTATACAGCTCTCTATCATTTTCCAGTGCCCAGCTAGCTGAGAAGAAAAATCAAACGGAAAGAAAAAAATATCCCGTTTGTGGAGAATAACGTGGTAAAAGTCAATTTTCTTGATTTTCAAGCCAATATATTTTCTTTGTTATTCAAGCCAAAGGGCGGTAAGTTTGCTTAATAGGGATTTCGGACAAGGTGGTTCTAATGGTATACTTTTGGTTTTGATCTGACTCTTTTTTTAGGAGTTAGGGGTTTTATATTTCTTTACATTGGAGGTGATCGTCTCTTACTAGGTTGCTAGCTACCGCTGCAACCCGGAAATTTCTATTCACGTCATAGCTCTAATATAAAGCTATGACGACATTCATTATTTATCTAGTAGGGTTTCAGACAAGGTAGTTCTAATGATGTACTTTTGTTTTGATCTTAATCTATTTTTAGGAGTTTTGGGTTTTTATATTTCTTAGCATGGGACTGATCGTCTCTTACTAGGTTGCTAGCTACTGCTGCAATCCAAATTATAAGAGGCAGCCTGGCCGAGTGGTCCAAGACACTGGTGTTAGCCACCAGTCTCTTCGGAGGCGTGGGTTCAAATCTTACCGCTGGTATACGATTATGTTTGAAAGACTGCAGTGTCAAAAGACATCAAAAATGCAGATTTTGGTGGAAAAATTTATTCTCTTTTAGAAATAATTTATTTTAGTTATTATAGATTTTTAACCCAATTAATTTCCTTTAAAATGAGCTATTGAACAGCCCTCTACGATGTTCCAGTGCCAAGCTATCTGTGGAAAAGAAAAAAAGAAAAAAAAAGAAAAAAATATACCGTTTAGGCAGAATGTTGTAGTAGCTACCACTTTCCTTGATTTTCAAGCCAATATATTTCCCTTGCTGTTCAAGCCAAGGGACAGAAAGTTTCCTATACAGGGGTTTCGGACAAGGCGGTTCTAATGGTGTACTTTTTGTTTTGATCTGACTCCTCTGTTAGGAACTATGGGTTTTTATATTTCTTAACATTGGACGTGATCGTCTCTTACTAGGTTGCTAGCTACCGCTGCAACCCTGATGTTGTAGTAGCTGTCACTTTTCTTGATCTTCAAGCCAATATATTTTTCTTGCTGTTCAAGCCAAGGGACTGAAAGTTTCCCATACAGGGGTTTCGGACAAGGCGGTTCTAATGGTGTACTTTTGAATTTGATCTGACTCCTTTTTTAGGAACTATGGGTTTTTATATTTCTTAACATTGGACGTGATCGTCTCTTACTAGGTTGCTAGTTACAACTGCAACCCGGATCTTTTCTCAGGAGTTAGGGGTTTTTATATTTCTTAACATTGGACGTGATCGTCTCTTGCTAGGTTGCTAGCTACCGCTGCAACCCGGATATTTTTTAATGTAATACCCCTGTAACTACTATATATCAGTTACTATGGGCGGGAGATCGTTCTTTACTGTAATTTTGCTCTCTCAATTTTTACTTCTCGATACGCCTGGTCGGTTGAATACCTTTGCTTTTCTCTTTTCAAGATACTAGCTCTGTTGTTTGTGTAGTACTCTTTCTTCAAATTGCGTATAGCTTGCTTCGATCTAACCATTATTCTAATCAAGAATGAGAGAATTTTCAGTTTTGACTTTCCTTATATACTAATTATGACATCACTCTATTCACGTCATAGCTCTAATATAAAACTATGATGACGTTCATTATTTATCTAGTAGGGTTTCAGACAAGGTATTTATAATGATGTAGTTTTTTTTTTATATGACTCTATTTTTAGGAGTTGTGTGTTTTTATATTTATTATAATAGTACTGATATTCTCTTACTATGTTTCTAGCTACTGCTGCAACCCAAATTCACATATATATTTATTTATGAGAGGCAGCCTGGCCGAGTGGTCCAAGGCACTGGTGTTAGCCACCAGTCTCTTCAGAGGCGTGGGTTCAATTCTTACCGCTGGTATACGATTATGTTTGAAAGACTGCAGTGTGAAAAGACATCAAAAATGCAGTTTTTGGTGGAAAAATTTATTCTCTTTTAGAAATAATTTATTTTAGTTACTATAGATTTTTAACCCAATTAATTTCCTTTAAAATGCGCTATTGAACAACCCTTTACGATGTTCCAGTGCCAAGCTATCTGTGGAAAAAAAAAAAGAAAAAAAAGGAAAAAAAAAAAGAAAAAAATATGCCGTTTAGGCAGAATGTTGTAGTAGCTGCCATTTTTCTTGATTTTCAAGCCAATATATTTCCCTTGCTGTTCAAACCAAAGGACAGAAAGTTTCCAATGCAGGGGTTTCGGACAAGGCGGTTCTAATGGTGTACTTTTTGTTTTGATCTGACTCTTTTTTTAAGAACTATGGGTTTTTATATTTCTTAACATTGGACGTGATCGTCTCTTACTAGGTTGCTAGCTACCGCTGCAACCCGGATAAGAGACGAACCTCAAACGATCAAGTAGCTAACTAAGTCCAATGCATGCAATAACTTTTTATTCCAATGATCGTCTTTTAATGTAACATATCAGCTACTATGGGAGAGAAATCGTTCTTTACTGTAATTATTTCAGTGATCGTCTTTTAATGTAAATTTACTAACCTATACTATAGTTAAGTGGCCTATATAATTTAGTATAGGCAAGAGGTCGTTCTTTATTATAATCTAATGATGTACTTTTGCTTTGATCTGACTCTATTTTTAGGAGTTTTGGGTTTTTATATTTCTTAGCATTGGACTGATCGTCTATTACTAGGTTGCTAGCTACTGCTGCAACCCAAATTCACATATATATTTATTTATGAGAGGCAGCCTGGCCGAGTGGTCCAAGGCACTGGTGTTAGCCACCAGTCTCTTCAGAGGCGTGGGTTCAATTCTTATCGCTGGTATACGATTATGTTTGAAAGACTGCAGTGTGAAAAGACATCAAAATGCAGTTTTTGGTGGAAAAATTTATTCTCTTTTAGAAATAATTTATTTTAGTTACTATAGATTTTTAACCCAATTAATTTCCTTTAAAATGAGCTATTGAACAACCCTCTACGATGTTCCAGTGCCAAGCTATCTCTGGATACAAAAAAAGAAAAAAAAAGAAAAAAAGAAAAAAATATCCCGTTTAGGCAGAATGTTGTAGTAGCTGCCAGTTTTCTTGATTTTCAAGCCAATATATTTCCCTTGCTGTTCAAGCCAAGGGACAGAAATTTTACTATGCAGGGGTTTCGGACAAGGCGGTTCTAATGGTGTACTTTTTGTTTTGATCTGACTCTTTTTTTAAGAACTATGGGTTTTTATATTTCTTAACATTGGACGTGATCGTCTCTTACTAGGTTGCTAGCTACCGCTGCAACCCGGATTCCAATGATCGTTTTTTATTGTAACTAGGTTTCAGCCATCTCTACAGCCATGATACTATTGGAAATTACATAATCCCTATTTATGTTTTAGTTAACATGGGCAAGGTGTCGTTCTTTATTGTATAAAAAAGCCTACGGCTTTTTCTTCTTTGAAATAGTAAGAGACGAGTCTCAAACAATCAAGTAGCTAGCTAATTCCAATGTATGCAATTGTTTGTTATTTCAATGATCGTCTTTTTTTGTAAATATTGCTCGGATACCATGGATATTTTTGTAGTTTACACAAGCTGCAAAGAATGCACAGGCTGATCTTTGTAAATTGAGAAAAAGTTTACGTATGTTTTACCGGGAATACAAAAAATATTCAAAATTTAAGATTAAAATCATCTCTGAAAGAATAGATGTTGTTGAAAAGTCAGCTATAGATGCTTTCGCAAAACTTCATAGTAATATCCAAAAGAAATGTTGTATGTTTAGTGAAAAGCTTCCAAGGTATGGACCGGCAACTGTGGAACAGTTTACAGATGTAATGGGAAATCTTATACATCACTGTGAATATATTGAGGCATAATTGTCCTTCACTTAGTTTCAGCTTAAATTCGATGAACGAGCCTTTATGTAACAAGGGACAGAAATTTTACTATACAGGGGTTTCGGACAAGGCGGTTCTAATGGTGTACTTTTTGTTTTGATCTGACTCTTTTTTTAAGAACTATGGGTTTTTATATTTCTTAACATTGGACGTTATCGTCTCTTATTAGGTTGCTAGCTACCGCTGCAACCCGGATTTTGCTCTCTCAATTATTACTTCTCGATACGCCTGGTCGGTTGAATACCTTTGTTTTGCTCTCTCAATTTTTACTTCTCGATACGCCTGGTTGGTTGAATACCTTTGCTTTTCTCTTTTCAAGATACTAGCTCTGTTGTTTGTGTAGTACTCTTTCTTCAAATTGCGTATAGCTTGCTTCGATCTAACCATTATTCTAATCAAAAATGAGAGAATTTTCAGTTTTGACTTTCCTTATATACTAATTATGACGTCACTCTATTAACGTCATAGCTCTAATATAAAACTATGATGACGTTCATTATTTATCTAGTAGGGTTTCAGACAATGTATTTCTAATGATGTACTTTTGTTTTGATCTGACTCTATTTTTAGGAGTTTTGGGTTTTTATATTTCTTAGCATTGGACTGATCGTCTATTACTAGATTGCTAGCTACTGCTGCAACCCAAATTCACATATATATTTATTTATGAGAGGCAGCCTGGCCGAGTGGTCCAAGGCACTGGTGTTAGCCACCAGTCTCTTCAGAGGCGTGGGTTCAATTCTTACCGCTGGTATACGATTATGTTTGAAAGACTGCAGTGTGAAAAGACATCAAAAATGCAGTTTTTGGTGGAAAAATTTATTCTCTTTTAGAAATAATTTATTTTAGTTACTATAGATTTCTAACCCAATTAATTTCCTTTAAAATGCGCTATTGAACAACCCTTTACGATGTTCCAGTGCCAAGCTATCTGTGGAAAAGAAAAAAGAAAAAAAAGAAAAAAAAAAGAAAAAAATATCCCGTTTAGGCAGAATGTTGTAGTAGCTGCCACTTTTCTTGATTTTCAAGCCAATATATTTCCCTTGCTGTTCAAGCCAAGGGACAGAAATTTTACTATGCAGGGGTTTTGGACAAGGCGGTTCTAATGGTGTACTTTTTGTTTTGATCTGACTCTTTTTTTAAGAACTATGGGTTTTTATATTTCTTAACATTGGACGTGATCGTCTCTTACTAGGTTGCTAGCTACCGCTGCAACCCGGATTTGATCTAACCATTATCTAATTAACGAATGAGACCATTTACATCTTTGTCGTTCTTAAGTAGTAATTATGAGAAGCAGCCTGGCCGAGTGGTCTAAGGCACTGGTGTTAGCCACCAGTCTCTTCGGAGGCGTGGGTTCAAATCTTACCGCTGGTATACGATTATGTTTAAAAGACTGCAGTGTGAAAAGACATCATAAATGCAGTTTTTGGTGGAAAAATTTATTCTCTTTTAGAAATAATTTATTTTAATTACAAAAGGTTTTTAATCCAATTAATTTCCTTTAAAATGAGCTATTGAACAACCCTCTACGATGTTCCAGTGCCAAGCTATCTCTGGATACAAAAGAAAAAAAAATAAAAAAAATATCTCGTTTAGGCAGAATGTTGTAGTAGCTGCCACTTTTCTTGATTTTCAAGCCACTATATTTCCCTTGCTGTTCAAGCTAAGGGACAGAAAGTTTACTATGCAGGGGTTTCGGACAAGGCGGTTCTAATGGTGTACTTTTGAATTTGAACTGACTCCTTTCTTAGGAACTATGGGTTTTTATATTTCTTAACATTGGACGTGATCGTCTCTTATTACTAAATCCTATAAAATTAATAAGTACTGTATGAGATTTTCTACAGCAGCACCATTTATGATGAACTATATCGATCCTTTATGTAAATAATATATTGACCTTAAATATAACTGTACTAGCCTATACTATAGTTAAGAGGCCTATAAAATTTAGCATACGCAAGAGGTCGTTCTTTATTATATTAGTATAGGCAATAGGTCGTTCTTTATTATAATTAGAAATAATTTATTTTAGTTACTATAGATTTTTAACCCAATTAATTTCCTTTAAAATGAGCTATTGAACAACCCTCTACGATGTTCCAGTGCCAAGCTATCTCTGGATACAAAAAAAGAAAAAAAAAGAAAAAAAAAGAAAAAAATATCCCGTTTAGGGCAGAATGTTGTAGTAGCTGCCACTTTTCTTGATTTTCAAGCCAATATATTTCCCTTGCTGTTCAAGCCAAGGGACAGAAATTTTACTATGCAGGGGTTTCGGACAAGGCGGTTCTAATGGTGTACTTTTTGTTTTGATCTGACTCTTTTTTTAAGAACAATGGGTTTTTATAATTCTTAACATTGGACGTGATCGTCTCTTACTAGGTTGCTAGCTACCGCTGCAACCCGGATATGAAGATAATATGAATGAACCACAGTGTTCAGTTTCTTTGGACTTGAGTTCGTTTTTTAACTATAAATACAAACAGGAAAAAGCCTACGGCTTTTTCTTCTTTTAAATAGTAAGAGACGAAACTCAAACAATCAAGTAGCTAACTAAGTCCAATGTATGGAATGGTTTGTTATTTCAGTGATCTTCTTTTAATGAAAAAAAAAATATAAATACTGTAATCTTAACTATAGTAAAGTTGCGTATGCAAGTTAGTATAGGGAAGAGTTTGATCTTTATTATACTGGAAACAAAGAAAAGAGAAAAAAATATCCCGTTTAGGCAGAATGTTGTAGTAGCTGCCACTTTTCTTGATTTTTTAGTACTGATTTTTTAACTAGCTTGTAGCTTGCTTTGATCTAACCATTATGTATTCATGAATGAGACCATTTACAGTTTTGACGTTTCTTATATAGTAATTGTGACGTCACTGCATCAAAAATACAGTTTTTATTGGAAAAATTTATTCTCTTTTAAAAATAATTTATTTTAGTTACAAAAGGTTTTTAGCCCAATTAATTTCCTTTAAAATGAGCTATTGAACAACCCTCTACGATGTTCCAGTGCCAAGCTATCTCTGGATACAAAAAAAGAAAAAAGAAAAAAATATCCCGTTTGGGGAGAATAACGTGGTTAAAGTAAATTTTCTTGATTTTCAAGCCAATATATTTCCCTTGCTGTTCAAGCCAAGGGACAGAAAGTTTCCTATACAGAGGTTTTGGACTAGGCGGTTCTAATGGTGTACTTTTTGTTTTGATCTGACTCCTTTTTTAGGAACTATGGGTTTTTATATTTCTTAACATTGGACGTGATTACTAGGTTGCTAGCTACCGCTGCAACCCGGATTTTAGTAGATTGCACCAACTGTGGTAACCATGATTTTTCAAAACGCAGCATGGTCTTCGTCGCTATTTACTATGAGATAGACTTCGGTCCTTACTGTAATTATTTATGAGAGGCAGCCTGGCCGAGTGGTCCAAGGCACTGGTGTTAGCCACCAGTCTCTTCAGAGGCGTGGGTTCAATTCTTACCGCTGGTATACGATTATGTTTGAAAGACTGCAGTGTGAAAAGACATCAAAATGCAGTTTTTGGTGGAAAAATTTATTCTCTTTTAGAAATAATTTATTTTAGTTACTATAGATTTTTAACCCAATTAATTTCCTTTAAAATGAGCTATTGAACAACCCTCTACGATGTTCCAGTGCCAAGCTATCTCTGGATACAAAAAAAGAAAAAAAAAGAAAAAAAGAAAAAAATATCCCGTTTAGGCAGAATGTTGTAGTAGCTGCCACTTTTCTTGATTTTCAAGCCAATATATTTCCCTTGCTGTTCAAGCCAAGGGACAGAAATTTTACTATGCAGGGGTTTCGGACAAGGCGGTTCTAATGGTGTACTTTTTGTTTTGATCTGACTCTTTTTTTTAAGAACTATGGGTTTTTATATTTCTTAACATTGGACTTGATCGTCTCTTACTAGGTTGCTAGCTACCGCTGCAACCCGGACTTTAAAATGAGCCATTACACAGCTCTTTATTATGACCACGATCTGTTTGATTTAATACTTCAGTTACTATTGGTTCAGTTCGTTCCTTATTGTAACTACCATTTAGGTTTCCAGCTGTAATTCTTTCTTTTCAAAATTAAATTAGTTACTATCGCTATGAGTTAGTTCTTTACCATGTCGTAACAATTTGTTTTATAACAATAGTTAAGTTTGTTAATTATAAAAGGTTTTTATATACAGCAGTTTTTTTTAAAATGAGCTATTACACAGCTCTTTATTATGACCACGAACTGTTTGATTTAATACTTAAGTTACTATGGGTTCAGTTCGTTCCTTATTGTAAAACTAAAGTCAATTTTCTTGATTATCAAGCCAATATATTTTCTTTGTTATTCAAGCCGCAGGGCGGTAAGTTTCCTTTATAGGGGTTTCGGACAAGGCGGTTCTAATGGTGTACTTTTTGTTTTGATCTGACTCTGTTTTTAGGAGTTAGGGGTTTTTATATTTCTTAACATTGGAGGTGATCGTCTCTTACTAGGTTGCTAGCTACCGCTGCAACCCGGATAACATTGGACGTGATCGTCTCTTACTAGGTTGCTAGCTACCGCTGCAACCCGGATAAAATCTTACCGCTGGTATACGATTATGTTTGAAAGACTGCAATGTGAAAAGACATCAAAAATGCAGTTTTTGGTGGAAAAATTTATTCTCTTTTAGAAATAATTTATTTTAGTTACTATAGATTTTTACCCCAATTAATTTCCTTTAAAATGAGCTATTGAACAACCCTCTACGATGTTCCAGTGCCAAGCTATCTCTGGATACAAAAGAAAAAAAGAAAAAAAAATATCCCGTTTAGGCAGAATATTGTAGTAGCTGCCACTTTTTTTGATTTTCAAGCCAATATATTTCCCTTGCTGTTAAAGCCAAGGGACAGAAAGTTTCCTATAAAGGGGTTTCGGACAAGGCGGTTCTAATGGTGTACTTTCGTTTTGATCTGACTCCTTTGTTAGGAACTATGGGTTTTTATATTTCTTAACATTGGACGTGATCGTCTCTTACTAGGTTGCTAGCTACCGCTGCAACCCGGACAGGGGTTTCAGACAAGGCAGTTCTAATGGTGTACTTTTTGTTTTGATCTGACTCCCTTTTTAGGAGCTATGGGTTTTATATTTCTTAACATTGGACGTGATCATCTTTTACTAGGTTACTAGATACCGCTGCAACCCGGACAAGCCAATATATTTTCTTTGTTATTCAAGCCAAAGAGCGGTAAGTTTCTTTTATAGGGGTTTTGGACAAGGCGGTTCTATTGGTGTAATTTTTGTTTTGATCTGACTCTTTTTTTAGGAGTTAGGGGTTTTTATATATCTTAAAATTGGACGTGATCGTCTCTTACTAGGTTGCTAGCTACCGCTGCAACCCAGAAATAGTTACTATGTGCCGTGGTTTGTTCTTTACTAGGTTTCAGCTATATCCGATGAAATTTATGCTATAAGAGATCATAAAACAATTAATGAGCTTTCTATATATATCTCATATGGTTTAGTGGTTTAGGGTAGTTGACTTTCAATTAATTGTCTTGGGTTCGAATCCCGGTGTGGGAATTATTTTTAAACAAAATTAGATGAAATTAATTAGCTAATTTGACAAGACATAGTAGGTAACTAAGGGCAAGAGTTCGTTCTTTACTATAATTCTTGATTTTCAAGCCAATATATTTCCCTTGCTGTTCAAGCCAAAGGGCGGTAAGTTTCCTTTCAAGGGATTTCGGACAAGGCGGTTCTAATGCTGTACTTTTTGTTTTGATCTGACTCCTTTTTTAGGAACTATGGGTTTTTATATTTCTTAACATTGGACGTGATCGTCTCTTACTAGGTTGCTAGCTAGGTTGCTAGGTTGCTAGCAGTATGAAAAGACATCAAAAATACAGTTTTTAGTGGAAAAATTTATCCTGTTTTAATTTGTTTTAGTTACAAAAGGTTTTTAAACCAATTAATTTCCTTTAAAATGAGCCATTGAACAACTTTCTGCGATGTTCCAGTGCAAAGCTATCTCTGGATAACAAGAAAAAAAATATCCCGTTTAGGCAGAATGTTGTAGTAGCTGCCACGTTTTAGTTACAAAAGGATTTTAATCCAATTAATTTCCTTTAAAATGAGCCATTGATTAACTCTCTACGATGTTCCAGTGCAAAGCTTTCTGTGAAATTACTAACCTATACTATAGTTAAGTGGCGTATAAAATTTAGTATAGGCAAGAGGTCGTTCTTTACTATAATTTTCTATTCACGTCATAGCTCTAATATAAAGCTACGATATTCATTATTTATCTAGTAGGGTTTCAGACAAGGTAGTTCTAATGATGTACTTTTGTTTTGATCTTACTCTATTTTTAGGAGTTTTGTTATATTTCTTAGCATGGGACTGATCGTCTCTTACTAGGTTGCTAGCTACTGCTGCAACCCAAATTCACATATATATTTATTTATGAGAGGCAGCCTGGCCGAGTGGTCCAAGACACTGGTGTTAGCCACCAATCTCTTCGGAGGAGTGGGTTCAAATCTTACCGCTGGTATACGATTATGTTTGAAAGACTGCAGTGTGAAAAGACATCAAAAATGCAGTTTTTGGTGGAAAAATTTATTCTCTTTTAGAAATAATTTATTTTAGTTACTATCGATTTTTAACCCAATTAATATCCTTTAAAATGAGCTATTGAACAACCCTCTACGATGTTCCAGTGCCAAGCTATCTGTGGAAAAGAAAAAAAAAAGAAAAGAGAAAAAAATATCCCGTTTGGGGAGAATAACGTGGTTAAAGTCAATTTTCTTGATTTTCATGCCAATATATTTCCCTTGCTGCTCAAGCCAAGGGACAGAAAGTTTCTTATACAGGGGTTTCGGACAAGGCGGTTCTAATGGTGTACTTTTTGTTTTGATCTGACTCCTCAGTTAGGAACTATGGGTTTTTGTATTTCTTAACATTGGACGTGATCGTCTCTTACTAGGTTGCTAGCTACCGCTGCAACCCGGATTTTAATTACAAAAGGTTTTTAACCCCAATAATTTCCTTTAAAGTGAGCCATTGAAGAACTCTCTTTGATGTTCCAGTGCAAAGCTATCTGTTGAATTCCTAACCTATACTATAATTAAGTGGCGTATAAGATTTAGTATAGGCAAGAGGTCGTTCTTTATTATAATTAAAGTCAATTTTCTTGATTTTCAAGCCAATATAATTTCTTCGTTATTCAAGCCAAAGGACGGGAAGTTTTCTTATATTGAAGTTTTGGTAAAGGCGGTTCTAAAAGTGTACTTTTTGTTTTGATCTAAATCTTTTTTCAGGAGTTATCGGTTACATTAGTTTCTAATATGGGGCGTGATCGTCTCTTACTAGTTTGCTAGCTACCGTTGCAACCCAGATGATGTTGCTAGCTACCACTGCAACCTGGACTTTACTAACCTATACTACAGTTAAGTGGCCTATAAAGTTTAATATAGGCAAGAGGTCGTTCTATATTATAAAGCGGAAAGAAAAAAATATCCCGTTTGTGGAGAATAACGTGGTAAAAGTCAATTTTCTTGATTTTCAAGCCAATATATTATCATTGTTATTCAAGCCAAAGGGCGGTAAGTTTCTTTAATAGGGGTTTCGGACAAGGTGGTTCTAATGGTATACTTTTTGTTTTGATCTGACTCTTTATTTAGGAGTTAGGGGTTTTATATTTCCTTACATTGGAGGTGATCGTCTCTTACTAGGTTGCTAGCTACCGCTGCAACCCGGATTTTATATTCCTTCACATTTGACGTGATCATCTCTTACTAGGTTGCTAGCTACCGCTGCAACCCGGATCGTAGTTCAATTACTATAGGCTATAGTTGGTTCTTTACTATAAATTTGACCTGACTCTTTTTTTAGGAGTTAGGGGTTTTTATATTTCTTAACATTGGACGTGATCGTCTCTTACTAGGTTGCTAGCTACCGCAGCAACCCGGACTAGCTACCGCTGCAACCCGGACTAAATAAGTCTAATTATTAAGTATAGTTAAGTTGCCTATACATGTTAATATAGGCAAGAGTTCGTTCTTTATTATAAATTAACCCAATTAATTTCCTTTAAAATGAGCTATTGAACAACCCTCTACGATGTTCCAGTGCCAAACTATCTCTGGATACAAAAAAAGAAAAAAAAAGAAAAAAAGAAAAAAATATCCCGTTTAGGCAGAATGTTGTAGTAGCTCCCACTTTTCTTGATTTTCAAGCCAATATATTTCCCTTGCTGTTCAAGCCAAGGGACAGAAATTTTACTATGCAGAAGTTTCGGACAAGGCGGTTCTAATGGTGTAATTTTTGTTTTGATCTGACTTTTTTTTTAAGAACTATGGGTTTTTATATTTCTTAACATTGGACGTGATCGTCTCTTACTAGGTTGCTAGCTACCGCTGCAACCCGGATCTCTTACTAGGTTGCTAGCTACCGCTGCAACCCGGAAAATTGCTTGATTGAAACCATTATGTAGCCATTAGTTGAATGTTTATGTCACGTATCAAGTATCAAGAACCTAACAAAAAATTAAACTAATTTTTAAATTTTCAGGTATTTTTCTAGTATAAAATAAAAGATTATAACTATTGTTCAGACACCATAAATATTTTTGCAGTTTATAACTTTAGCGATTCTAAACTAAAAACGAAAATTCTTGATTTTCTTGAATTTTGAGCCAATATATTTCCTTTGCTGTTCTCAAGCCAAGAGACAGAAAGTCTACTATACAGAGGTTTCGGATAAGGCGGTTCTAATGGTGTACTTTTTGTTTTGATCTGACTCATTTTTTAGGAGCTATGGGTTTTTATATTTCTTAACATTGGACGTGATCGTCTCTTACTAGGTTGCTATTTACCGCTGCAACCCGGATGAAATAGTAAGAGATGAACCTAAAACCATCAAGAAGCTAAACAAAGTCTAATGTATGCAATGGTTTGTTATTCAAATGATCGTCCTTTAATGTAACTACCGGTGCAACCCGGATCCCTATTGTAAAACTAAATCCAATATAAGCAATGGTTTGTGCTTCTTATGATCATCTTTTAATTTGGTGTTTCCACCTCTGCAACCCGTATTTTTACCGCTGCAACCCGTATTATGTAATTAATAGCTAGGTTGCTAGCTACCGGTAGCTAGGTTGTTAGCTACCGCTTCAACCTAGATATTCGTATTTCTGTTACTATGAGCTAAGGTTCGTTCTTCACTGTAAAATCAGTGCAAACCGGATACGAAAACTCCTTCGATACGAAGTGCCTGACTGAAGAAGAAAAAACACATTGTGCCTACATCGTTCTTTACTCAGGCAGTGCTAGCGCGCTGCCTATGACAATAAACTGATTACACACAGGAAAAAGCCTATGGCTTTTTCTTCTTTGAAATAGTAAGAGACGAGTCTCAAACAATCAAGTAGCTAGCTAATTCCAATGTATGCAATTGTTTGTTATTTCAATGATCGTCTTTTTTTGTAAATATTGCTCGGATACCATGGATATTTTTGTAGTTTACACAAGCTGCAAAGAATGCACAGGCTGATCTTTGTAAATTGAGAAAAAGTTTACGTATGTTTTACCGGGAATACAAAAAATATTCAAAATTTAAGATTAAAATTATCTCTAAAAGAATAGATTTTGTTGAAAAGTCAGCTATAGATGCTTTCGCAAAACTTCATAGTAATATCCAAAAGAAATGTTGTATGTTTAGTGAAAAGCTTCCAAGGTATGGACCGGCAACTGTGGAACAGTTTACAGATGTAATGGGAAATCTTATACATCACTGTGAATATATTGAGGCATAATTGTCCTTCACTTAGTTTCAGCTTAAATTCGATGAACGAGCCTTTATGTAACTAGCTACCTTGCAACCCAGAAATATTACATTTCTTAGTATTAGACGTGATCCTCTCTTGTTATGTTGCTACCTACCGCTGTGACATGGATCTTAAGTGATAATGATCGTCTCTTACTAGGTTGCTAGCTACCGCTGCAACCCGGATAACCTGGACACAACCTACGATTGTGAAATCATTGATCAATCTTTAATATTAAATCTCCCAAACATTACTGCATTTTATATAATAGTGGAAAATTATGTAAAATGAAACCGTATTGACAAACACGATTTTTGATAAGCTCTATCGTACATTACTAACCTATGCTATGTGGCCTACAAAATCTAGTATAGACAAGAGGTCGTTCTTTATTGATCTGACTCCTTTTTTAGGAACTATGGGTTTTTATATTTCTTAACATTGGACGTGATCGTCTCTTACTAGGTTGCTAGCTACCGCTGCAACCCGGATAATAATAATTGACAAACGTAACTTTTAATGTAACATTGAACAACTCTCTACGATGTTCCAGTGCCAAGCTATCTGTTGAATTACTCAACTATACTATAATTAAGTGGCGTATAAAATTTAGTATAGGCAAGAGGTCGTTCCTTATTATAATTCCCTTGCTGTTCAAGCCAAGGAACTGAACTATACAGGGGTGAACTTTACTTTCCTATGCAGGGTTTTCGGACAAGGCGGTTCTAATGGTGTATTTTTTGTTTTGATCTGACTCCGTTTTTAGGAACTATGAGATTTTATATTTCGTAACATTGGACGTGATCGTCTCTTACTAGGTTGCTAGCTACCGCTGCAACCCAGACTAGGTTGCTAGCCACCGCTGCAACCTGGATAATTGACAAACACCATTTATGATGAGCTATATTCGTCCTTTATCTAACTACACCTAGGAACCACCATATATCAGTTAGTATGGGAGAGAGATCGTTCTTTATTCCCACGACAACTCCTTCGATACGAAGTGCCCTGGTCTAAACAACAACAACAACAAAAAATAATACATTATACCTACATCGATCTTTACTATATGCTGTTCAAGCCAAGGGACAGAAAGTTTTCCATACAGGGATTTCGGACAAGGCGGTTCTAATGGTGTACTTTTGAATTTGATATGACTCCTTTTTTAGGAACTATGGGTTTTTATATTTCTTAACATTGGACGTGATCGTCTCTTACTAGGTTGCTAGCTACCGCTGCAACCCGAATGAAATGTTCTTTACTATAATGGTTTGTTCTTTTCTAGGTTTCGGCCATCTCTACAGCCATGATACTGATGGAAATTACATAATCCCTATCTATGTTTCAGTTTTACAATAATAATAATATTAAACCCGAATTAAAAAATTATTATCATATCTTGTATGAAACTTTCATTATAGAAGTCTTCGATAGTCCAATGGTAAGCATACCTACTTGTTACCTGGGAGAAGGGGGTTCGATTCCCCGTAGGGGAGAAGTTTTAATATGTTGAATTAAAAACACTATCTTTTAAATTTAAAATTTAAAAAAGAAACTTGCTTATTTATGTTCTAGCTAAAATAATGAAGATAATATGAATGAACCACAGGGTTCAGTTTCTTTTGACTTGAGTTCGTTTTTTAACTATAAATACAAACAGGAAAAAGCCTACGGCTTTTTCTTCTTTTAAATAGTAAGAGACGAAACTCAAACAATCAAGTAGCTAACTAAGAACCCGGATATCATAAAACAATTAATTAGCTTTTTACACATATCTCATATGGTCTAGTGGTTTAGGATAGTTGGCTTTCAACCAATTGGCTTGGGTTCGAATCCCGGTGTGGGAATTATTTTTAAAACAAAATCAGGTGAAATTAATTAGCTAATTTGACAAGACATAGGTAACTAAGGGCAAGAGTTCGTTCTTTACTATAAAACAGGCTCGGGTTCGATTCCCGGTGTGGGAAAATTTTTAACTCTATAATCTTCGAATATTTGAACCTTTTATAATTTATAATGATGTATAATATAAATACTGTAATCTTAACTATATTAACTATAGTGAAGTTGCGTATGCAAGTTAGTATAGGGAAGAGTTCGATCTTTATTATAATAGAACCGCCTTGTGCGAAACCCCTGTATAGGAAACTCTCTGGCATTAGGCTTGAACAGCAAGGGAAATATATTGGCTTGAAAATCAAGAAAATTGATTTTAACCACGTTATTCTCCACAAACGGGATATTTTTTTCTTTCTTTCTTTTCCACAGATAACTTGGCACTGAAACATTGTAGAGAGTTGTTCAATGACTCATTTTAAAGGAAATCTCTATATTTAGCGCTATTTGTACTTCATTTTTTTTTATTTTATATTAAAGAACGATCTTCTGTCCATATTAACTGAATTGTTATAAGGAATCCTTATATAGATGTTATAATATATAACGAGCTTTAGCCTATAGTTACTGAAATGTATAATCATAGTTTTTATATTTAGGATCTACATAGTTCATCATAAAATGTGTCAGTCAATACAATAAAGAACGAACTCTTGCCTATACAAACTTGTATAGTGGGAAATAAGGATCGATCATAAATGGTGTTAGTCATTGGTGCCTTTTTGGTCATCGGCAGCACGGTGGCTCAGATCCGGGTTGCAGCGGTAGCTAGCAACCTAGTAAGAGACGATCACGTCCAATGTTAAGAAATATAAAAACCCATAGCTCCTAAAAAGGAGTCAGATCAAAACAAAAAGTACACCATTAGAACCGCCTTGTCCGAAACCCCTGTATAGGAAACTTTCTGTCCCTTGGCTTGAACAGCAAGGGAAATATATTGGCTTGAAAATCAAGAAAATTGACTTTAACCTCGTTAGTCTCCCCAAACGGGATATTTTTTTTTCTTTTTTTGTATCCAGAGATAGCTTGGCACTGGAACATCGTAGAGGGTTGTTCAATAGCTCATTTTAAAGGAAATTAATTGGGTTAAAAATCTATAGTAACTAAAATAAATTATTTCTAAAAGAGAATAAATTTTTCCAATAAAAACTGTATTTTTGATGCAGTGACGTCATAATTACTATATAAGAAACGTCAAAACTGTAAATGGTCTCATTCATGAATACATAACGTCATACGCCGTGACGTCATAATTAGTATATAATAAGGAAAGTCAAAACTGAAAATTCTCTCATTCTTGATTAGAATTTCAAGCCAATATTTTTCCCTTGCTGTTCAAGCCAAATAACAGAAAGTTTCCTGTACAGGGGTTTCGGACAAGGTGGTTCTAATGGTGTACTTTTTGTTTTGATCTGACTCCTTTTTTAGGAGCTATGGGTTTTTATATTTCTCAATTTTATATTATCTCTTTACATTGGACGTGATCGTCTCTTACTAGGTTGCTAGCTACCGCTGCAACCCGGATAGCAATTACATAATCCCTATTTATGTTTCAGTTAACATGGGTTAGGTGTCGTTCTTTATTGTAAAAAAGAAAGAAAAAAATATCCCGTTTGTGCAGAATAACGTGGTTAAAGTCAATTTTCTTGATTTTCAAGCCAATATATTTTCTTTGTTATTCAAGACAAAGGGTGGTAAGTTTCCTTTATAGGGGTTTCGGACAAGGCGGTTCTAATGGTGTACTTTTTGTTTTGATCTGACTATTTTTCTAGGAGTTAGGGGTTTTTATATTTCTTAACATTGGACGTGATCGTCTCTTACTAGGCTGCTAGCTACCGCTGCAACCCGGATATAAATACTGTAATCTTAACTATAGTGAAGTTGCGTATGCAAGTTAGTATAGGGTGGACGTCATCGTCTCTTACTAGGTTGCTAGATACTGCTGCAAACCGGATGATAACTTTATCAATCACTTATGCAAAAAAACTGGAAAAATACCTGAAAATTTTAAAATTAGTTTAATTTTTGTTAGGGTTTTGTTTAATAACAAGCCGACATATTTTCTTTGTTGTTAAGCAAAGAGACTCCGGGGTACGGCTGCCGCTGCAAGCCGGATACCGCTACAATCTGGATAGCTTGTAGCTACCCCTGGAACCACCGTATATCAGTTACTATGGACGAGAGATCGTTCTTTACTGTAGTCCACTTGTTACCTGGGAGAAGGGGTTTCGATTCCCCGTCGGGGAGAACTTTTAATATGTTGAAATAAAAGCACTATCTTTTCAATTTAAAATTTAAAAAAGAAACTTGTTTATTTACATTCTAGCTAAAATAATGAAGATAATAGGAAAGAACCACAGTGTTCAGTTTCTTTGGACTTGAGTTCGTTTTTTAACTATAAATACAAACAGGAAAAAGCCTACGGCTTTTTCTTCTTTTAAATAGTAAGAGACGAAACTCAAACAATCAAGTAGCTAACTAAGTCCAATGTATGGAATGGTTTGTTATTTCAGTGATCGTCTTTTAATGTAAAAATGTTCAATAGTTCATTTTAAAGGAAATTAATTGGGTTACAAATCTATAGTAACTAAAATAAATTATTTCTAAAAGAGAATAAATTATTCTACCAAAAACTGCATTTTTGATGTCTTTTCACACTGCAGTCTTTCAAACATATTGTTACAATAAGGAACGAACTGTAACCCATATAATACAGTAAAGAATTATATATTAGGACCAAAGTTGTTTAGTATTAAAATTGACGATGTCAATCATATGTTCAATAGTACATTCTTTATTAACACAGCTAATTATGTCCAATGTATGCAAATTTGTGTTATTTTAATGATCATCTGGTAATTTAACTTTAATATGAAATATGCAGTATTTTGTAAAAAAAACTGATTTTATTTTAAAAGTAATTTGTTTTAATTAGACAAGGTTTTTAACCCCATTAATTTCCCTTAAATGAGCCATTAAACAACTCTCTACGATGTTTCAGTGCCAAGCTATCTGTGGAATTACTAACCTATACTATAATTAAGTTGTGTATAAAATTTAGTATAGGAGAGAGGTCGTGTTTTATTATAATGGACATGATCGTCTCTTACTAGGTTGCTAGCTACCGCTGCAACCCCAATCAGGAGTTAGGGGTTTTTATATTTCTTAACATTGGACGTGATCGTCTCTGACTACGTTGCTAGCTACCGCTGCAACCCGGATTTAGCGATTCTAAACTGAAAAATTAACTCAGTCCAATATATGCAATGGTGTGCTTTTCTAATGATCGTCCTTTAATATAAACTATGGACTAAAGTTCGTTCTTTGATGTAAATTTCATGATGACGTCATAGCGCAATGATATTATTTCATGATGTCTTCAGAAACAACAATATAATTTCGTGTTTTTCTATTCACGTCATAGCTCTAATATAAAACTATGACGACATTCAATGTTTATCTAGTAGGGTTTCAGACAAGGTATTTCTAATGATGTACTTTTGTTTTGATTTGACTCTATTTTTAGGAGTTTTGTTATATTTCTTAGCATTGGACTGATCGTCTCTTATTAGATTGCTAGCTACTGCTGCAACCAAGATTCACATATATAGTTATTTATGAGAGGCAACCTGGCCGAGTGGTCCAAGGCACTGGTGTTAGCCACCAGTCTCTTCGGAGGTGTGGGTTCAAATCTTACCGCTGGTATACGATTATGTTTGAAAGACTGCAGTGTGAAAAGACATCAAAAATGCAGTTTTTGGTGGAAAAATTTATTCTCTTTTAGAAATATTTTATTTTAGTTACTATAGATTTTTAACCCAATTAATTTCCTTTAAAATGAGCTATTGAACAACCCTCTACGATGTTCCAGCGCCAAGCTATCTGTGGAAAAGCAAAAAAAAAGAAAAAAAGAAAAAAAAATCCCGTTTGGGGAGAATAACGTGGTTAAAGTCAATTTTCTTGATTTTCAAGCCAATATATTTCCCTTGCTGTACAAGTCAAGGGACAGAAATTTTACTATACAGGGGTTTCGGACAAGGCGGTTCTAATGGTGTACTTTTTGTTTTGATCTGACTCCTTTTTTTGGAGTTAGGGGTTTTTATATTTCTTAACATTGGACGTGATCGTCTCTTACTAGGTTGCTAGCTACCGCTGCAACCCGGATAAGAGACGACCTGGCTACAACCCACGATTATGACATCATTGATCAATATTTTATATTAATTATAATCTTATTTTAGTTATTAGGAGTTGGAAGTTTGTTCTTTACTGTAACATTCAGTTAACAAATAATTTTTTTGTTAAAAACCCCCAAATATTATTTCATTTTATATAATTATAGATAATAATATAAAAAATGTATTGACAAACACTATTTATGATGAACTATGTCGGTCCTTTATGTAAATACACACAGGAAAAAGCCTACGGCTTTTTCTTCTTTTAAATAGTAAGAGACGAGTCTCAAATAATCAAGTAGCTAGCTAATTCCAAAGGTAGGCAATTTTTTGTTATTCCAATGATCGTTTTTTATTGTAACTAGGTTTCAGCCATCTCTACAGCCATGATACTATTGGAAATTACATAATCCCCATTTATGTTTCAGTTAACATGGGCAAGGTGTCGTTCTTTATTGTATTTCTATTAGTAGAAATTTGGATTGTTCTATTTTGATATTGTTTTTGGTTATTCTTTCTTTTTTTCCACTCGCGTGAGACCATATTTTTTCAAGATTTAAAATTATTAAGCACACAAAATCCCGTGTCGAGTATCTAAAACCTAGCATAAAACAAAACTAATTTTAAAATTTTCAGGTATTTATCTTGTTTGAATTACAAAATTAGTATTATTGGTTAGACACCATAAATATTTTTGCAGTTTAAATAATAAGTTTAGTGATTCTGGACTGAAAACTAAAATAATTGCAATTATAAGACAATAATATGGAGATATGTACTTTACGGGTTACAGGATACAATAATAAATTTGAACTGAGATGAAAAAAAAATTTCTTCCAGGAGACAAAAAGCAAAACTAATTTTAGAATTTTCATGTATTTTTGTTGTTTAAATTAAAAAATTACTATTACTGATTAGGCATCATAAATATTTTTGCAGTTTACATAATAATTTTAGCGATTAAGCCAAAAAAGAAAATTTTGGTTCCAGGAGTTTCGGTTACTATTGAGACAAGTAGCTATTATTACTATAGAGTTCATTACATGGACTGTTTTATTGCTTCAAAATTCAAATATCTTTGAAAAGACTGCAGTATGAAAATACATCAAAAATGCAATTTTTTTGACAAAATTGATTCTACTTTAAAAAGTATTTTATTTTTAAATACAAAAGTGACTAGATGTTGCAATTTCCTTTAAAATGAGCTATTATACAGCTCTCTATGATTTTCCAGTGCCCAGCTAGCTGAGCAGAAAGAAAAAGGGGAAAGAAAAAAATATCCCGTTTGTGGAGAATAACGTGGTAAAAGTCAATTTTCTTGATTTTCAAGCCAATATATTTTCTTTGTTATTCAAGCCAAAGGGAGGTAAGTTTCCTTTATAGAGGATTCGGACAAGGCGGTTCTAATGGTGTACTTTTTGTTTTGATCTGACTCTTTTTTTAGGAGTTGGGGGGTTTTATATTTCTTGACATTGGAGGTGATCGTCTCTTACTAGGTTGCTAGCTACCGCTGCAACCCGGATTCCTTTCAAGTGAGACCATATTTTTTCAAGGTTTAAAACTATTAAGTACACAATACCCCTTGTCGAGTATCTAAAACCTAGCATAAAACAAAACTAATTTTAAAATTTTCAGGTATTTATCTTGTTTGAATTACAAAATTAGTATTATTGGTTAGACACCATAAATAGTTTTGCAGTTTACATAATAAGTTTAGCGATTCTGGACTGAAAACTAAAATAATTGCAATTATAAGACAATAATATGGAGATACGTACTTTACGGGTTACAAACCAAAAAAAGTTTGGCTCCAGGATACAATAATAACTTTGAACTGAGATTAAAAAAATTTTTCTTCCAGGAGACAAAAAGTAAAACTAATTATAAAATTTTCATATATTTTTGTTGTTTAAATTAAGAACTTACTATTACCGATTAGGCATCATAAATATTTTTGCAGTTTACATAATAATTTTAGCAATTAAGCCAAAAAAGAATATTTTGATTCCAGGAGTTTCGGTTACTATTGAGACAAGTAGCTATTATTACTATAGAGTGCATTACCATGAACTGTTTGATTGCTTCAAAATTCAAATATCTTTGAAAAGACTGCAGTATGAAAATACATCAAAAATGCAATTTTTTTGACAAAATTGATTCTACTTTAAAAAGTATTTTATTTTTAATTACAAAAGGCACTAGATGTTGCAATTTCCTTTAAAATGAGCTATTATACAGCTCTCTATGCTTTTCCAGTGCCCAGCTAGCTGAGGAGAAAAATCAAGCAGAAAGAAAAAAATATCCCGTTTGTGGAGAATAACGTGGTAAAAGTCAATTTTCTTGATTTTCAAGCCAATATATTTTCTTTGTTATTCAAGCCAAAGGGCGGTAAGTTTCCTTTATAGAGGATTCGGATAAGGCGATTCTAATGGTGTACTTTTTGTTTTGATCTGACTCTTTTTTTAGGAGTTGGGGGGTTTTATATTTTTTAACATTGGACGTGATCGTCTCTTACTAGGTTGCTAGCTACCGCTGCAACCCGGAAAAAAAGAAAAAAAATATCCCGTTTAGGCAGAATGTTGTAGTAGCTGCCACTTTTCTTGATTTTCAAGCCAATATATTTCCCTTGCTGTTCAAGCCAAGTGACAGAAAGTTTCCTATACAGGGGTTTCGGACAAGGCGGTTCTAATGGTGTAATTTTTGTTTTGATCTGACTCCTCTGTTAGGAACTCTGGGTTTTTATATTTCTTAACATTGGACGTGATCGTCTCTTACTAGGTTGCTAGCTACCGCTGCAACCCGGATTTTTTCTTTTCAAGATGTTGTCTCTTTTTTTCGTATAGTACTGTTTTTTTTTAAATTACGTATAATAACTCGCTTAGAAGGCATCTTATTACAAAACAAGAAATAATACTTTCATCTAATTAACACTTTTTATGACTCGTATCGAGTTTCCATAACCTAACAAAAAGTAAAACTAATTTTTATATTTTCAGGTATTTTGTTAGTTTGAATGAAAAGATTAAAATTATTGCTCAGCTATCATAAATATTTTTGCAGTTTACATAATAACTTTAGTGATTCTAAACTGAAAAACTAACTCAGTCCAATATATGCAATGGTGTGCTTTTCTAATGATCTTCCTTTAATATAAACTATGGACTAAAGTTCGGTCTTTAATGTAAAAATTCGATGATCGAGCCTTTATGTAACCCGGATTAAAAAATTATTATCATATCTTATATGTAACTTTTATTTTATAAGTCTTCCATAGTCTAATGGTAAGTATGCCCACTTGTTACCTGGAAGAAGGGGGTTCGATTCCCCGTCGGGGAGAACTTTTAATATGTTGAATTAAAAGCACTATCTTTTCAATTTAAAATTTAAAAAAGAAACTTGTTTATTTACATTCTAGCTAAAATAATGAAGATAATATGAATGAACCACAGTGTTCTGTTTCTTTGGACTTGAGTTCGTTTTTTAACTATAAATACAAACAGGAAAAAGCCTACGGCTTTTTCTTCTTTTAAATAGTAAGAGACGAAACTCTAACAATCAAGTTGCTAACTAAGTCCAATGTATGGAATGGTTTGTTATTTCAGTGATCGTCTTTTAATGTAAAAATATAAATATTGTAATCTTAACTATAGTGAAGTTGCGTATGCAAGTTATTAGTATAAGGAAGAGTTCGATCTTTATTATAATCAAGCCAATATATTTCCCTCGCTTTTGAAGCCAAGGGACAGAAAGTTTACTATGCAGGGGTTTTGGACAAGGCGGTTCTAGTGGTGTACTTTTTGTTTTGATCTGACTCCTTTGTTAGGAACAATGGGTTTTTATATTTCTTAACATTGGACATGATCGTCTCTTACTAGGTTGCTAGCTACCGCGGCAACCCGGATATAGTAAAACTTGGTCTGTGCCATATGACTAGCAACTGGGGTTCCTTTTATGCCATATGATTACAAACAGGAAAAAGCCTACGGCTTTTTCTTCTTTTAAATAGTAAGTGACGAACCTCAAACAATAAAGTAGCCAACTAAGTCGAATGTATGAAATGGTTTTCTATTCCAGATACAAGATGCTTGTATTACCTTCACTTTTTATTACTAAGTGGCATGGATTATCCTTTACTAGGTTTCACCTTTATCCGATGATCGAGGCTTTATGTACTATTCAGTCTAAACAAAACTTCTATTAATTACTACTACACGAGATCTTCTCGAGTGACACAATTTATGATAACTTTATTGATCCCTTGTGTAAAAACTGGAAAAATACCGGAAAATTTTAAAATTAGTTTTATTTTTTGTTAGGTTTTTGTTTAATAATGTAAAAATTGAATCCCTTTGTATCTTCACAACTTTATATTCGTTCTTTGTTATAATTTATGATCGATTTATTGTAAAATGATCCATTGAACAACTCTCTACGATGTTCCAGTGCTAAGCTATCTATGGAATATAAAGTTTAAAATACAACCTTACCACGAACTGTTTGATTGCTTCAAAAATCAAATGTCTTTGAAAAGACAACAGTATAGAAAGACATCAAAAATATAGTTTTTAGTGGAAAATTTATCCTGTTTTAAAATAATTTGTTTTAGTTACAAAAAGTTTTTAACCCAATTAATTTCCCTTAAAATGAGCCATTGAACAACTTTCTACGATGTTCCAGTGCAAAGCTATCTCTGGATAACAAGAAAGAAAGAAAAAAATATCCCGTTTAGGCAGAATGTTGTAGTAGCTGCCACTTTTCTTTTTTTTCAAGCCAATATATTTCCCTTGCTGTTCAAGCCAAATGACAGAAAGTTTCCTATACAGGGGTTTCGGACAAGTTGGTTCTAATGGTGTACTTTTTGTTTTGATCTGACTTCTTTTTTAGGAACTATGGGTTTTTATATTTCTTAACATTGGACGTGATCGTCTCTTACTAGGTTGCTAGCTACCGCTGCAACCCGGATTAACTCTATAATCTTCGATTATTCGAACCTTTTATAATTTATAATGAGCCATATCGATTCTTTATGCATAATATAAGTACTGTAATCTTAACTATAGTGAAGTTGCCTATGCAAGTTAGTATAGGGAAGAGTTCGATCTTTATTATAAAAACAAGCGGAAAGAAAAAAATATCCCGTTTAGGCAGAATGTTGTAGTAGCTGCCATTTTTCTTGATTTTCAAGCCAATATATTTTCTTTGTTATTCAAGCCAAGAGACAGAAAGTTAACTATAGGTGAAGTTTCAGACAAGGTGGCTCTAATGGTGTAATTTTTGTTTTGATCTGACTCTTTTCTTAGGAGTTAGGGGTTTTTACATTTTTTTTTACATTGGATGTGATCGTCTCTTACTAGGTTGCTAGCTACCGCTGCAACCCGTATTAGCACTTAGGAGTTTGAATCCTGCGATTTGAGTTCGAACCTTTGTGGAACTTTTTATAACTTGTAGCTTACTTATACAACCATTTAGGTTTCTGCCATAATTCCTTCGTTTCAAAATCATATTAGTTACTATGGCCTAGAATTAATTCTTTACCATATATCGTAAAAATTTATTTTATATTAATTAATTTTGTTAATTACAAAAGGTTTCTATACACAGTGATTTCCTTTAAAATGAGCCTTTACGTAGCACTTTATAATGACCACAAACTGATTGGTTTAATATTTCAGTTACTATGGGTTACAGTTTGTTCCCTAATGTAATTACTATGGGGTACAGGTCGTAAATGCAACCCAGAAAATATACAAGCATCGGTGGCTCAGTTAGTAAAGCATATAATTCTGCTAATGATCGTACTTTAATATAAAATATAGGCTAGTGTTCGTTCTTTATTGCACCTTACTGTATTACAAACAGGTAAAAGCTTATGGCTTTTTCTTAATTGGAATAGTAAGAGGCGACCTGGCTACAACCTACGATTATGACATAATTGATTAATCTTTAATATTAATTTTAATGTTATTTTAGTTATTATGGGCTGGAAGTTTGTTCTTTACTGTAATATTGGTATCAAAATTTTGTTCTTTAGAGTTTCGGTTACTATTGAGACGAGTAGCTATTATTACTATAGATTTCATTACCATGAACTGTTTGATTGCTTCAAAATTCAAATATTTTTGAAAAGACTGCAGTATGAAAATACATCAAAAATGCAATTTTTTTGACAAAATTGATTCTACTTTAAAAAGAATTTTATTTTTAATTACAAAAGTGACTATATGTTGCAATTTCCTTTAAAATGAGCTATTATACAGCTCTCTATGATTTTCCAGTGCCCAGCTAGTTGAGGAGGGAAAAAAGTGGAAAGAAAAAAATATCCCGTTTTTGGAGAATAACGTGGTTAAAGTCAATTTTCTTGATTTTCAAGCCAATATATTTTCTTTGTTATTCAAGCCAAAGAGTGATAAGTTTCCTTTATAGGGGTTTTGGACAAGGCGGTTCTAATGGTGTAATTTTTGTTATGATCTGACTCTTTTCTTGGGAGTTAGGGGTTTTTATATTTCTTAACATTGGACGTGATCGTCCCTTACTAGGTTGCTAGCTACCGCTGCAACCCGGATAAAAGACTAGCTTAAAATTGTGTCTTTGAAAGCATGCACGGTTTAGGGGATAGTGTGCTGGAATTCTGCTCCAAAGGTCACAGGTTCAATTCCTGCTGAAGGCTATTTTATGCATTCGTCTTTTTAAAGTCTAAGCAAAACTTCTATTAATAACTCTTTACGTCGATCCTAGTATAATTTGTTATTCCAGTGATCGTCTTTTAATGTAAAATTATTCCAATGATCGTCTTTTAATATAAACTGCTGCAACCCAAATTATAAGAGGCAGCCTGGCCGAGTGGTCCAAGGCACTGGTGTTAGCCACCAGTCTCTTCGGAGACGTGGGTTCAAATCTTACTGCTGGTATACGATTATGTTTGAAAGACTGCAGTGTGAAAAGACATCAAAAATGCAGTTTTTGGTGGAAAATGTATTCTCTTTTAGAAATAATTTATTTTAGTTACTATAGATTTTTAACCCAATTAATTTCCTTTAAAATGAGCTATTGAACAACCCTCTACGATGTTCCAGTGCCAAACTATCTGTGGAAAAGAAAGAAAAGAGAAAAAAAGAAAAAAATATCCCGTTTAGGCAGAATGTTGTAGTAGCTGCCACTTTTCTTGATTTTCAAGCCAATATATTTCCCTTGCTGTTCCAGCCAAGGGACAGAAAGTTTCCTATACAGGGTTTTCTGACAAGGCGGTTCTAATGGTGTACTTTTTGTTTTGATCTGACTACTCTGTTAAGAACTATGGGTTTTTATATTTCTTAACATTGGACGTGATCGTCTCTTACTAGGTTGCTAGCTACCACTGCAACCCGGAAAGACGAGCCTCAAAACATCAAGCAGCAAGCTAATTCCATTGTATGCAATTGTTTGTTGTTCCAATGATCGTCTTTTATCGTAACTAGGTTTTAGCCATCTCTACAGCCATGATACTGATGGAAATTACATAATCCCTATTTATGTTTCAGTTAACATGGGCAAGGTGTCGTTCTTTATTGTAATTTTGCCAAATATTCAGTAGAACTAAAAGAACTGTTTAAAACACAGTTAGAAATGCTTTTTCCTTGAGTCGGTGTTCCAGGAATTTGTTCTAAATCATTAGTCTTACAAACACATTTATTAATAACCCTAACAGGCTCGTTTTCGCCATAATTGAAAAACATTGCTTTTCCTTCGCTGTTGATAGGTATGCTTGTATATATATTTTTATTGCTGCTACATAAACTGCAATTGCTCCTTCCAAAATTAATATACGAATTTTCTAAGAAGTACGCCTCCGTATATTCACTGTGTTGTCGAACATTTTCCATTGCATCTATAAACTGTTCCGCAGTTGCCAATCCATACCTTTGAAGCTTTTCGTTAAACTGACAACATTTCTTTTGGATATTACTATGAAGCTTTGCCAAAGCATTTCCAGCCGACTTTTCAACAGCATCCGCTCTTTCAAAGAGAATTTTAATCTGTAATTTTGAATACTTTTCGTGATCCCGATAAAACATGCGTAAAATGTTTCTCAATTTACAAAGATCAGCCTGCATTTTTGCCATCTTCTTGTATTTCTGAATGTAATTTTTCCCTTTGTCCTTATGCGTTCTTTGGTACAACCTCGCAGAGAATTTAATTTTTTCATTATAGCTTTTGTCACCCCAGTATCTACCCATTATTCTGGTAGCAACTTTTTTCTTATGTTTGTTTCGGTCATCTATATCGTTATCATACCGTTCCTTGCTCTTTTGTTTGGCTGTCTCAATTTTCGCATGTCTATAAACTACATCATTATAATAACGCTGTTTGTCACTATCAATTTTCGCATCTTGATACGCGTGGTCAGTTGAATACCTTTGCTTTTCTCTTTTCAAGATGCTATCTCTGTTTTTTTTGGTAGTACTCTTTTTTTAACTTGCGTGTAGCTTGCTTCATTGAAATCATTATATAACCATTAGTTGAATTTTTATGTCCCGTATCAAGTATCAAGAACCTAACAAAAAATTAAACTAATTTTAAAATTTTCAGGTATTTTTCTAGTCTAAATTAAAAGATTAAAACTATTGTTCAGACACCATAAATATTTTTGCAGTTTATAACTTTAGCGATTCTGAACTGAAAACGAAAATAAAATAAAAATTAGTTTTTTCAATTTTTACGTCACGTTGCTCATTAAGTCATATATGGTTATTAGTACACAATAGGTTTTAGATATTAAGTCATGTCACTTATTACGTCATATATGGTTATTAGTAGATAATCGGTAAAATATTCGTTCTTTATTATAAGTCTCTTACTAGGTTGCTAGCTACCGCTGCAACCCGGATTATGTAATACTAACTACATCCAACGACTATGACGTCATTGGTCAATATTGTATATAAAAAATTAAGTTTTTCGTAAGAAATAATTAATTGAAAAAAAATTGAAGTGCAAAAGTTGCTAGATCTAAAGATTTCCTTTAAAATGAGCCATTGAACCACTCTCTACGATGTTCCAGTGCCAAGCTATCTGTGAAAAAGAAGAAAGAAAAAAATATGCCGCTTAGGCAGAGTGTTTTAGTAGCCGCCACTTTTCTTGATTTTCAAGCCAATATATTTCCCTTGCTGTTCCAGCCAAGGGACAAAAAGTTTCCTATACAGGGGTCTCGGACAAGGCAGTTCTATAGGTGTTCTTTTTGTTTTGATCTGACTCCTTTTTTAGGAACTATGGGTTTTTATATTTATTAAAATTGGACGTGATCGTCTCTTACTAGGTTGCTAGCTACCGCTGCAACCCGTATTATGTAATACTAACTACATCCAACGACTATGACGTCATTGATCAATATTGTATATAAAAAAATAAGTTTTTCGTAAAAAATAATTTATTGAAAAAATTAATTGAAAATTGAATTAATTGTCGGCATTTATAGCCGACTTTTCAACAGCATCCGCTCTTTCAAAGAGAATTTTAATCTGTAATTTTGAATACTTTTCGTGATCCCGATAAAACATGCGTAAAATGTTCCTCAATTTACAAAGATCAGCCTGCATTTCTGCCATCTTCTTGTATTTCTGAATGTAATTTTTCCCTTTGTTCTTATGCGTTCTTCGGTACAACCTCGCAGAGAATTTAATTTTTTCATTATAGCTTTTGTCACCCCAGTATCTACCAATTATTCTGGTAGCAGCTTTTTTCTTATATTTGATGCGGTAATGTTATCTTACCGTTCCTTGCTCTTTTGTTTGGCTGTCTCAATTTTCCCTTCTCGATACCCCTGATCCATAACATACCTCTGTTTTGCTCTGTCATATTTCATTTTTTTAAATCCTGGATCACAAGACATCTTAGTAGCAATCCTTACGCGTTCTCGAGCTTTATTGCGTTCGGTGGCATTTTTATCTCTTTTAAATAAACTTTTCCTATACTTCAGGATGTTAGCTTTATTTTTTGTGTAGTAAAGTTTTCTATTAGTAGAAATTTGGATTGCTCTAATTTGATAGTTTTTTTGGTTATTCTTTCTTTTTTTCCTTTCAAGCGAGACCATATTTTTTCAAGGTTTAAAATTATTAAGTACACAATACCCCGTGTCGAGTATCTAAAACCTAGCATAAATCAAAAACTAATTTTAAATTTTCAGGTATTTATCTTGTTTGAATTACAAAATTAGTATTATTGGTTAGACACCATAAATATTTTTGCAGTTTACATAATAAGTTTAGCGATTCTGGACTGAAAACTAAAATAATTGCAATTATAAGACAATAATATGGAGATACGTACTTTACGGGTTACAAACCAAAAAAAGTTTGGTTCCAGGGTACAATAATAACTTTGAACTGAGATGAAAAAAAATTTTCTTCCAGGAGACAGAAAGTAAAACTAATTATAAAATTTTCGTGTATTTGTTGTTTAAATTAAGAAATTACTATTACTGATTAGATATTTTTGCAGTTTACATAATAATTTTAGTGATTAAGCCAAAAAAGAAAATTTTGGTTCCAGGAGTTTCGGTTACTATTGAGACAAGTAGCTATTATTACTATAGAGTTCATTACCATGAACTGTTTGATTGCTTCAAAATTCAAATATATTTGAAAAGACTGCAGCATGAAAATACATCAAAAATGCAGATTTTTTTACAAAATTGATTCTACTTTAAAAAGTATTTTATTTTTAATTACAAAAGGCACTAGATGTTGCAATTTCCTTTAATATGAGCTATTATACAGCTCTCTATGATTTTCCAGGGCCCAGCTAGCTGAGAAGAAAAATCAAGCGGAAAGAAAAAAATATCCCGTTTGTGGAGAATAACGTGGTAAAAGTCAATTTGCTTGATTGTCAAGCCAATATATTTTCTTTGTTATTCAAGCCAAAGGGCGGTAAGTTTCCTTTATAGAGGTTTCGGACAAGGCGGTTCTAATGGTGTACTTTTTGTTTTGACCTGACTCTTTTTTTAGGAGTTAGGGGGTTTTATATTTCTTTACATTGGAGGTGATCGTCTCTTACTAGGTTGCTAGCTACCGCTGCAATCCGGATTATTTAATACTAACTACATCCAACGACTATGACGTCATTGGTCAATATTGTATATAAAAAATTAAGTTTTTCGTAAAAAATAATTAATTGAAAAAAAAAATGAAGCGCAAAAGTTGCTAGATCTAGAGATTTCCTTTAAAATGACCATTGAACAACTCTCTACGATGTTCCAGTGCCAAGCTATCTGTGGAAAAGAAGAAAGAAAAAAATATCCCGTTTAGGCAGAATGTTGTAGTAGCTGCCACTTTTCTTGATTTTCAAGCCCATATATTTCCCTTGCTGTTCAAGCCAAGGGACAGACAGTGTCATCTGCCGGTGTTTTAGACAAGGCAGTTCTACTGGTGTCCTTTTTTTTTTGATCTGACTCCTCTTTTAGGAACTATGGGTTTTTATATTTATTAACATTGGACTTGATCGTCTAATACTAGGTTGATAGCTACCGCTGGAACCCGGATTATGTAATACTAACTACATCCAACGACTATGACGTCATTGATCAAAATTGTATATAAAAAATTAAGTTTTTCGTAAAAAATAATTAATTGAAAAAAAAAATTAAGTGCAAAAGTTGCTAGATCTAGAGATTTCCTTTAAAATGAGCCATTGAACAACTCTCTACGATGTTCCAGTGCCAAGCTATCTGTGGAAAAGAAGAAAGAAAAAAATATCCCGTTAAGGCAGAATATTGTAATAGCTGCCACTTTTCTTGATTTTCGAGCCAATATATTTCCCTTGCTGTTTAAGCCAAGGGACAGAAAGTTTCCTATACAGGGGTTTCGGAACAAGGCGGTTCTAATGGTGAACTTATTGTTTTGATCTGCCTCCTTTTTTAGGAACTATGTGTTTTTATATTTCTTAACATTGGACGTGATTGTCTCTTACTAGGTTGCTAGCTACCGCTGCAACCCGGATCTTTTTTTTAGGAAGTAAGGGTTTTTATATTTATTAACATTGGACGTGATCGTCTCTTACTAGGTTGCTAGGTACCTCTGCAACCCGGATTACTGTAATATAAAATTTAGGCTAGAGTTAGTTCTTTACTGTAATTATAGTCCCATATGGTGTAGCGGATAGGATAGCTGGCTTTCATCTAGCAGGTCCGGGTTCAATTCCCGGTATTGGAAAATTTTTAACTCTATAATCTTCGAACATTAGAAGCTCTAAACCTTTTATAATTTATAATGAACCACATCGATCCTTTATGTAAAATACGACAATACAGGCGAATTATACAAAATGCAGAATATCCAGCCATCCATAGTAATAGACGGTAAGTGAAGAGCTGCCTTTGTTAAAAGAAATGATTTGTTAACAGAAATGATTTATGATGATTTCTTAAGGAAAATAATTAAAACTTCTTAATGTAATAAAAATGATTTGTTTTAATTACAAAAGGTTCTTAACCCCATTAATATCCTTTAAAATGAACCATTGAACAACTCTCTACGATGTTCCAGTGCCAAGCTATCTGTTGAATTACTAACTTATACTATAATTGAGTGGCGTATCAAATTTAGTACAGGCAAAAGGCCGTTCTTTATTATAATAATTTCAGACAAGGTAATTCTAATGATGTACTTTTGTTTTGATCTGACTCTATTTTTAGGAGTTTTGTTATATTTCTTAGCATTGGACTGATCGTCTCTTACTAGGTTGCTAGCTACTGCTGCAACCCAAATTCACATATATATTTATTTATGAGAGGCAACCTGGCCGAGTGGTCTAAGGCACTGGTGTTAGCCACCAGTCTCCTCGGAGGCGTGGGTTCAAATCTTACCGATAGTATACGATTATGTTTGAAAGACTGCAGTGTGAAAAGACATCAGAAATGCAGTTTTTGGTTGAAAAATTTATTCTCTTTTAGAAATAATTTATTTTAGTTACAAAAGGTTTTTAACCCAATTAATTTTCTTTAAAATGAGCTATTGAACAACCCTCTACGATGTTCCAGTGCCATGCTATCTCTGGATACAAAAAAAAAGAGAAAAAAATATCCCGTTTGGGGAGAATAACGTGGTTAAAGTCAATTTTCTTGATTTTCAAGCCAATATATTTCCCTTGCTGTTCAAGCCAAGGGACAGAAAGTTTCCTATACAGGGGTTTCGGGCAAGGTGGTTCTAATGGTGTACTTTTTGTTTTGATCTGACTCCTTTCTTAGGAGCTATGGGTTTTTATATTTCTTAACATTGGACGTGATCGTCTCCTACTAGGTTGCTAGCTACCGCTGCAACCCGGATTCTTAACATTTGACCTGATCGTCTCTTACTAGGTTGCTAGCTACCGCTGTAACCCAGATATACAGTATTTTTGCAATTTACATAAAAGTTTTAGAGATTCTCAACTAAAAACTAAATGATCTTAGAGTTTTGATTTTTCTATAGCAACAGCTTCATAGAAAGGTGGCCTGATAGCAAAACACATCGAAGAGTTTAAGTTTTAGTTTAGAGTTTTAATTTAGAGTATTATGACGTTTATAATGGCGTTATAATGGCATAGTTATGTGAGGCAGCGTGGTCGAGCGGTATAAGGTGCTGGTGTTAGCCACTCTTCAATTCGGAGGCATGGGATCGAATCCCACCGCTGACAGTGTTTTATACCAAAGCTAATTATAATCTTGTTTTAGTTACTATGGACTGAAGTTCGTTCTTTACTGTATACAGTTTTGACGTTTCTTATATAGTAATTATGACGTCACTGCATCAAAAATACAGTTTTTATTGGAAAAATTTATTCTCTTTTAGAAATAATTTATTTTAGTTACTATAGATTTTTAACCCAATTAATTTCCTTTAGGATGAGCTATTGAACAACCCTCTACGATGTTCCAGTGCCAAGCTATCTCTGGATACAAAGAAAAGAGAAAAAATATCCTGTTTGGGGAGAATAACGGGGTTAAAGTCAATTTTCTTGATTTTCAAGCCAATATATTTCCCTTGCTGTTCAAGCCAAGGGACAGAAAGTTTCCTATAAAGGGGTTTCTAACAAGGTGGTTATAATGGTGTAATTTTTGTTTTTATCTGACTCCTTTTTTAGGAATTATGGGGTTTTATATTTCTTGACGTTGGAGGTGATCGTCTCTTGCTAGGGTGCTAGCTACCGCTGCAACCCGGATTTCGGACAATGAGATTCTAATGGTGTACTTTTTGTTTTGATCTGACTCTTCTGTTAGGAGCTATGGTTTTTATATTTCTTAACATTGGACGTGATCGTCTCTTACTAGGTTGCTAGCTACCGCTGCAACCCGGAAAATATATTGACCATAAATATAACTGTACTAGCCTATACTTTAGTTATAAAATATAGTATAGGCAGGAGGTCGTTCTTTATTATAAAACCTTAACTATAATTAAGTGGCGTATAAAATTTACTATAGACAAGAGGTCGTTCTTTATTATATTACTATAGAGTTCATTACCATGAACTGTTTGATTGCTTCAAAATTCAAATATCTTTGAAAAGACTGCAGTATGAAAATACATCAAAAATGCAATTTTTTTGACAAAATTGATTCTACTTTAAAAAGTATTTTACTTTTAATTGCAAAAGTGACTAGATGTTGCAATTTCCTTTAAAATGAGCTATTATACAGCTCTCCATGGTTTTCCAGTGCCCAGCTAGCTGAGCAGGAAAAAAAAGCGGAAAGAAAAAAATATCCCGTTTGTGGAGAATAACGTGGTAAAAGTCAATTTTCTTGATTTTCAAGCCAATATATTTTCTTTGTTATTCAAGCCAAAGGGTGATAAGTTTCCTTTATAGAGGATTCGGACAAGGCGGTTCTAATGGTGTACTTTTTGTTTTGATCTGACTCTTTTTTTAGGAGTTGGGGGGTTTTATATTTCTTAACATTGGAGGTGATCGTCTCTTACTAGGTTGCTAGCTACCGCTGCAAACCGGATTTATAATTGACCAGACAGACTAATTATATAATTTTTTAGTGTATTAACAAATTTTTTATCATGTCTTATATGTAACTTATTTTTCAGAAGTCTTCGATGGTACAACGGGAAGCATAGCTGCTTGTTACGCATGTAATTGGGGTTCAATTCCCTGTGGGAGGGAATTTTTAACATATTATCTTTAAATAAAACTGTACAAGCCTATAACATAGTTGGCTATGCAAGTTAGCATAGGCAAGAGTTCGTTCTTTATTGTAAAATCTTACCGCTGGTATACGATTATGTTTGAAAGACAGCAGTGTAAAAAGACATCAAAAATGCAGTTTTTGGTGGAAAAATTTATTCTCTTTTAGAAATAATTTATTTTAGATACTATAGATTTTTAACCCAACTAATTTCCTTTAAAATGAGCTATTGAAAAACCCTCTACGATGTTCCAGTGCCAAGCTATCTGTGGAAAAGAAAAAAAAAGAAAAGAGAAAAAAATATCCCGTTTGGGGAGAATAACGTGGTTAAAGTCAATTTTCTTGATTTTCAAGCCAATATATTTCCCTTGCTGTTCAAGCCAAGGGACAGAAAGTTTCCTATACAGGGGTTTCGGACAAGGCGGTTCTAATGGTGTACTTTTTGTTTTGATCTGACTCCTCTGTTAGGAACTATGGGTTTTTATATTTCATAACATTGGACGTGATCGTCTCTTACTAGGTTGCTAGCTACCGCTGCAACCCGGACTATGATGACTGACATTCATTATTGATCTAGTAGAATTTCAGACAAGGTAGTTCTAATGATGTACTTTTGTTACTATATACTATATATTACCTATACTATAGTTAAGTGGCCTATAAAATTTAGTATAGTTAAAAGGTCGTTCTTTATTATAATTCCCTTGCTGTTCAAGCCAAGGGACTGAAAGTTTCCTATACAGGGGTTTCGGACAAGGCGGTTCTAATGGTGTACTTTTGAATTTGATCTGACTCCTTTTTTAGGAACTATGGGTTTTTATATTTCTTAAAATTGGACGTGATCGTCTCTTACTAGGTTGCTAGCTACCGCTGCAACCAGGATATTTATTGTAAAATATAGGCGAGAAATCGTTCTTTACTGCAATGCTAGCTACTGCTGCAACCCGGATACTGTGAATCAGTTACCACTTGGGTTTTCTTTTATGCTATATCATAACAAACAGGAAAAAGCCTACGGCTTTTTCTTCTTTGAAATAGTAAGAGACGAACCTCAAGTAACTACCCCTGGAACCACCATTTATCAGTTACTATGGATGAGAGATCGTTCTTTACTGTAAATTTACTATAAAACAGGCTCGGGTTTGATTCCCGGTGTGGGAAAATTTTTAACTCTATAATCTTCGAATATTTGAACCTTTTATAATTTATAATGATGTATAATATAAATACTGTAATCTTTATCTGAGAAATTACACAGCTCTTTACTATGACAGCGAACCGTTTGATTTAATACTTTAGTTACTATGAGTTAAAGTTCCTTATTGTAACATATCTTATATGTAACTTTTATTTTATAAGTATCCGATAGTCTAATGGTAAGCATGCCCACTTGTTACCTGGGAGAAGGGGGTTCGATTCCACGTCGGGGAGAACTTTTAATATGTTGAATTAAAAGCACTATCTTTTCAATTTAAAATTTAAAAAAGAAACTTGTTTATTGACATTCTAGCTAAAATAATGAAGATAATATGAATGAACCACAGGGTTCAGTTTCTTTGGACTTGAGTTCGTTTTTTCACTATAAATACAAACAGGAAAAAGCCTACGGCTTTTTCTTCTTTTAAATAGTAAGAGACGAAACTCAAACACTCAAGTATCTAACTAAGTCCAATGTATGGAATGGTTTGTTATTTCAGTGATCGTCTTTTAATGTAAAAAATTTTCAGGTATTTTGTTAGTTTGAATGAAAAGATTAAAATTATTGCTCAGACATCATAAATATTTTTGCAGTTTACATAATAACTTTAGCGATTCTAAACTGAAATACTAACTTAGTCCAATATATGCACTGGTGTGCTTTTCTAATGATCGTCCTTTAATATAATTACTTAACATTGGAGGTGATCGTCTCTTACTAGGTTGCTAGCTACCGCTGCAACCCGGACTACCCCTGGAACCACCATATATCAATTACTACGGGTGAAAGATCGTTCTTTACTTTAATAATAAAAATAATTTGTTTTAATTACAAAAGGTTTTTAACCCAATTAATTTACTTTAAAATGAGCCATTGAACAACTCTCTACGATGTTCCAGTGCCATGCTATCTGTTGAATTACTAACCTATACTATAATTAAGTGGCGTATAAAATTTAGTATAGGCAAGAGGTCGTTCTTTATTATATTTCCTATACAGGGGTTTCGGACAAGGCGGTTCTAATGGTGTACTTTTTGTTTTGATCTGACTCTTTTTTTAGGAGCTACGGGTTTTTATATTTCTTAACATTGGAGGTGATCGTCTCTTACTAGGTTGCTAGCTACCGCTGCAACCCGGATTATGTATTCATGAATGAGACCATTTACAGTTTTGACGTTTCTTATATAGTAATTATGACGTCACTGCATCAAAAATACAGTTTTTATTGGAAAAATTTATTCTCTTTTAGAAATAATTTATTTTAGTTACTATAGATTTTTAACCCAATTAATTTCCTTTAAAATGAACTATTGAACAACCCTCTACGATGTTCCAGTGCCAAGCTATCTCTGGATACAAAAGAAAAAAAAAGAAAAAAAGAAAAAAATATCCCGTTTGGGGAGAATAACGTGGTTAAAGTCAATTTTCTTGATTTTCAAGCCAATATATTTCCCTTGTTGTTCAAGCCAAGGGACAGAAAGTTTCCTATACAGGGGTTTCGGACAAGGCGGTTCTAATGGTGTACTTTTTGTTTTGATCTGACTCCTTTATTAGGAGCTATGGGTTTTTATATTTCTTAACATTGGACGTGATCGTCTCTTACTAGGTTGCTAGCTACCGCTGCAACCCGGATTTAAGTTATCATATACTGTTAAAATGCTTTCTTTAAAGAACGTTTCCTGGTGTTGTGGTTAGCACTTAAGACTTCGAATCCTGCGATCCGAGTTCAAATCCCGGGGGACGGTTCTTATGAAATGTAGCTTACTAATGCTACCATTTAGGTTTGTGCCGTTATTCTTTCTTTTCAAAATTAAATTAGTTACTATCGCCTATAGTTAGTTTTTACCACATCGTAACAATTTGTTTTATAATAATAATAATTAATTTTGTTAATTACAAAAGGTTACTATATACAGCAGTTTCCTTTAAAATGAGCCATTACACAGCTCTTTATTATGACCACGAACCGTTTAATTTAATACTTAAGTTACTATGGGTTCAGTTCGTTCCTTGTTGTAACTCTAAAAAAATCAGGCATCTAACTAAGTCCAATGTATGCAATGGTTTGTTCTTCTAATGATCATCTTTGACTATGGGCTAAGTTTCGTTCTTTACTGTAAAATAGTAAGAGACGAAACTCAAACAATCAAGTAGTTAACTAAGTCCAATGTATGGAATGGTTTGTTATTTAAGTGATCGTCTTTTAATGTGACTTTATATAACCATTTATTAAACCATAGGCATCTTATCATTCTTTACTATATGATTACAAACAGGAAAAAGACTACGGCTTTTTCTTCTTTGGAATAGTAAGAGACGACCTGGCTACAAACTATGATTATGGCATCAATGATTATCCCTATTTATGTTTGTAAAACAAGGTTAGGTACTTTTGAGTGCCTAATTACATCTGATGGGGAGTACTTTTTTTAAAGGCTTTTTCTTCTTTGTAGTAGTAAGAGACGAACCTCAAACAATCAAGTAGCTAACTAAGTCCAATGTATGCAATGGTTTGGTATTCGAATGATCGTCTTTTAATCCGGGTTGCAGCGGTAGCTAGCAACCTAGTAAGAGACGATCACGTCCAATGTTAAGAAATATAAAAACCCCTAACTCCTAAAAATACTAACTAAGTCCAATGTATGCAATGGTTTTTTATTCCAATCATCATTTTTTAATGTTATGTTGCTTCAGTTACTATTAGATAGACTTTGGTCCTTATTGTAATGCAACCCGGATTATGGCATCATTGATCAATATTAAACATGAAATGTTCTTTACTGTAATGGTTTGTTCTTTACTAGGTTTCAGCCATCTCTACAGCCAAGATACTGATGGAAATTACATAATACCTATTTATGTTTCAGTTAACATGGGCTAGGTGTCGTTCTTTATTGTAATGCTAGCTACCGCTGCAACCCGGAAAAATGGAAAATTTTAATATATTACTTTAAATATAACTGTACTAGCCTATACTATAGTAAAGTGGCCTATAAAATTTAGTATAGGCAAAAGGTCGTTCTTTATAATATTTATTCTCTTTTAGAAATAATTTATTTTAGTTACTATAGATTTTTAACCCAATTAATTTCCTTTAAAATGAGCTATTGAACAACCCTCTACGATGTTCCAGTGCCAAGCTATCTCTGGATACAAAAAAAGAAAAAAAAAAGAAAAAAAGAAACAAATATCCCGTTTAGGCAAAATGTTGTAGTAGCTGCCACTTTTCTTGATTTTCAAGCCAATATATTTCCCTTGCTGTTCAAGCCAAGGGACAGAAATTTTACTATGCAGGGGTTTCGGACAAGGCGGTTCTAATGGTGTACTTTTTGTTTTGATCTGACTCTTTTTTTAAGAACTATGGGTTTTTATATTTCTTAACATTGGACGTGATCGTCTCTTACTAGGTTGCTAAGTACCGCTGCAACCCGGATTACTTCTCGATACACCAGGACGGTTGAATACCTTTGCTTTTGGTTTTTCTTATATTTGATGCGGCAATCTTCATCATTGTGATAACTCTCCTTGAACTTTTGTTTGGCTGTCTCAATTTTTGCATGTCTATAATCTTCATCATTGTGATAACACATCTTGCTGTTTTGTTTGATTACTTCTCGATACGCCTGGTCGGTTGAATACCTTTGCTTTTTTCTTTTCAAGATACTATCTCTGTTGTTTGTGTAGTACTGTTTTTTTCAATTTGCGTGCAGCTTGCTTGATTGAAACCATTATTTAATTATTAATGAGAACATTTACAGTTCTGACGCTTCTTATATAGTAATTATGACGTCATGGCGTAATGATTTTATTGACGTCATAGCGCCATGATATTATTTCATGACGTCTTCAGAAACAGCAATATAATTTCGTGTTTTTCTATTCACGTCATAGCTCTAATATAAAACTATGACGACATTCAATAGTTATCTAGTAGGGTTTCAGACAAGGTAATTCTAATGATGTACTTTTGTTTTGATTTGACTCTATTTTTAGTAGTTTTGTTATATTTCTTAGCATTGGACTGATCGTCTCTTACTAGATTGCTAGCTACTGCTGCAACCCAGATTCACATATATAGTTATTTATAAGAGACAACCTGGCCGAGTGGTCCAAGGCACTGGTGTTAGTGACCAGTCTCTTCGGAGGCGTGGGTTTAAATCTTACCGCTGGTATACGATTATGTTTGAAAGACTGCAGTATGAAAAGACATCGAAAATGCAGTTTTTGGTGGAAAAATTTTTTCTCTTTTAGAAATAATTTATTTTAGTTACAAAAGGTTTTTAACCCAATTAATTTCCTTTAAAATGAGCTATTGAACAACCCTCTACGATGTGCCAGTGCCAAGCTATCTCTGGAAACAAAGAAAAGAGAAAAGAGAAAAAAATATTAGAGAAAAAAAGAGAAAAAGAGAAAAGAGAAAAGAGAAAGAAAGAAAAAAATGTCACGTTTAGGCAGAATGTTGTAGTAGCTGCCACTTTTCTTGATTTTCAAGCCAATATATTTCCCTTGCTGTTCAAGCCAAGGGACATAACGTTTCCTATACAGGGGTTTCGGACAAGGCGGTTCTAATGGTGTACTTTTTGTTTTGATCGGACTCCTGTTTTAGGAACTATGGGTTTTTATATTTCTTAACATTGGACATGATCGTCTCTTACTAGGTTGCTAGCTACCGCTGCAACCCGGATGTTTTAGAAATAATTTATTTTAGTTATTATAGATTTTTAACCCAATTAATTTCCTTTAAAATGAGCCATTGAACAACTCTCTACGATGTTCCAGTGCCAAGCTATCTCTGGATACAAAAGAAAAAAGAAAAAAAAAATATCCTGTTTAGGCAGAATGTTGTAGTAGCTGCCACTTTTCTTGATTTTCAAGCCAATATATTTCCCTTGCTGTTCAAGCCAAGGGACAGAAAGTTTCCTATACAGGGGTTTCGGACAAGGCGGTTCTAATGGTGTACTTTTTGTTTTGATCTGAATCCTCTGTTAGGAACTATGGGTTTTTATATTTCTTAACATTGGACGTGATCGTCTCTTACTAGGATGCTAGCTACCGCTGCAACTCGGATTCTCGATACGCCTGGTCGATTGAATACCATTGCTTTTCTCTTTTCAAGATACTATCTCTGTTGTTTGTGTAGTACTGTTTTTTTAACTTGCGTGCAGCTTGCTTTGATCTAACCATTATCTAATTATGAATGAGAACATTTACAGTTCTGACGCTTCTTATATAGTAATTATGACGTCACGACGTAATGATTTTATTTCATTATGACGTCATGGCGCAATGATATTATTTCATGACGTCTTCAGAAACCACAACATAATTTCGTGTTTTTCTATTCACGTCATAGCTCTAATATAAAGCTATGACGAAATTCATTATTTATCTAGTAGGGTTTCAGACAAGGTAATTCTAATGATGTACTTTTGTTTTGTTCTGACTCTATTTTTAGGAGTTTTGGGTTTTTATATTTCTTAGCATGGGACTGATCGTCTCTTACTAGGTTGCTAGCTACTGCTGCAACCCAAAAAAATAAGAGGCAGCCTGGCCGAGTGGTCCAAGACACTGGTGTTAGCCACCAGTCTCTTCGGAGGCGTGGGTTCAAATCTTACCGCTGGTATACGATTATGTTTGAAATACTGCAGTGTGAAAAGACATCAAAAATGCAGTTTTTGGTGGAAAAATTTATTCTCTTTTAGAAATAATTTATTTTAGTTACTTTAGATTTTTAACCCAATTAATTTCGTTTAAAATGGGCTATTGAACAACTCTCTACGATGTTCCAGTGCCAAGCTATCTGTGGAAAAGAAAGAAAAAAGAAAAAAAAAGAAAAAAAATATCCCGTTTAGGCAGAATGTTGTAGTAGGTGCACTTTTCTTGATTTTCATGCCAATATATTTCCCTTGCTGTTCAAGCCAAGGGACAGAAAGTTTCCTATACAGGGGTTTCGGAAAAGGCGGTTCTAATGAGGTACTTTTTGTTTTGATCTGAATCCTCTGTTAGGAACTATGGGTTTTTATATTTCTTAACATTGGATGTGATCGTCTCTTACTAGGCTGCTAGCTACCGCTGCAACCCGGATTTTCTATTCACGTCATAGCTCTAATATAAAGCTATGACGACATTGATTATTTATCTAGTAGGGTTTCAGACAAGTTAGTTCTAATGATGTACTTTTGTTTTGATCTTACTCTATTTTTAGGAGTTTTGGGTTTTTATATTTCTTAGCATGGGACTGATCGTCTCTTACTAGGTTGCTAGCTACTGATGCAACCCAAATTATAAGAGGCAGCCTGGCCGAGTGGTCCAAGACACTGGTGTTAGCCACCAGTCTCTTCAGAGGCGTGGGTTCAAATCTTACCGCTGGTATACGATTATGTTTGAAAGACTGCAGTGTGAAAAGACATCAAAAATGCAGTTTTTGGTGGAAAAATTTATTCTCTTTTAGAAATAATTTATTTTAGTTACTACAGATTTTTAACCCAATTAATTTCCTTTAAAATGAGCTATTGAACAACCCTCTACGATGTTCCAGTGCCAAGCTATCTGTGGAAAGGAAAAAAAGAAAAGAAAAGAAAAATATATCCCGTTTAGGCAGAATGTTGTAGTAGCTGCCACTTTTCTTGATTTTCAAACCAATATATTTCCCTTGCTGTTCAAGCCAAGGGACAGAAAGTTTTCTATACAGGGGTTTCGGACAAGGCGGTTCTAATGGTGTACTTTTTGTTTTGATCTGACTCCTCTGTTAGGAACTATGGGTTTTTATATCTCTTAACATTGGACGTGATCGTCTCTTACTAGGTTGCTAGCTACCGCTGCAACCCGGATGTTTGAGTCATAAATTATAATCTTATTTTATTTACTATGGGCAGAAGTTCGTTCTTTACTGTATAATTCCAGTGCAAAGCTATCTCTGGATAACAAGAAAGAAAAAAAATATCCCGTTTAGGCAGAATGTTGTAGTAGCTGCCACTTTTCTTGATTTTCAAGCCAATATATTTCCCTTGCTGTTCAAGCCAAATAACAGAAAGTTTCCTATACAAGGGTTTCGGACAAGGCAGTTCTAATGGTGTACTTTTTGTTTTGATCTGACTCCTTTTTTAGGAACTATGGGTTTTTACATTTCTTAACATTGGACGTGATCGTCTCTTACTAGGTTGCTAGCTACCGCTGCAACCCGGATAACCTATATTGTATTTAAGTGGTGTATAAAATTTAGTATAGGCAAGAGGTCGTTCTTTATTATAAAAACAGGAAAAAGCCTACGGCTATTTCTTCTTTTAAATAGTAAGAGACGAAACTCAAACGATCAAGTAGCTAACTAAGTCCAATGTATGGAATGGTTTGTTATTTCAGTGATCGTGTTTTAATGTAAAAGATGAAAAAAAAATTTCTTCCAGGAGACAAAAAGTAAAACTAATTATAAAATATTCATGTATTTTTTTTGTTTAAATTAAGAAATTACTATTACTGATTAGGCATCATAGATATTTTTGCAGTTTACATAATAATTTTAGCGATTAAGCCAAAAAAGAAAATTTTGGCTCCAGGAGTTTCGGTTACTATTGAGACAAGTAGCTACTATTACTATAGAGTTCATTACCATGAACTGTTTGATTGCTTCAAAATTCAAATATCTTTGAAAAGACTGCTGCATGAAAATACATCAAAAATGCACTTTTTTTGACAAAATTGATGCTACTTTAAAAAGTATTTTATTTTTAATTACAAAAGGCACTAGATGTTGCAATTTCCTTTAAAATGAGCTATTATACAGCTCTCTATGATTTTCCACTGCCCAGCTAGCTGAGAAGGAAAATCAAGCGGAAAGAAAAAAATATCCCGTTTGTGGAGAATAGCGTGGTAAAAGTCAATTTGCTTGATTTTCAAGCCAATATATTTTCTTTGTTATTCAAGCCAAAGGGCGGTAAGTTTCCTTTATAGAGATTTCGGACAAGGCAGTTTTAATGGTGTACTTTTTGTTTTGATCTGACTCTTTTTTTAGGAGTTGGGGGGTTTTATATTTCTTTACATTGGAGAATTTAATTTTTTCATTATAGATTTTGTCACCCCAGTAACACTCCTTGATCTTTTGTTTGGCTGTCTCAATTTTTACTTCTCGATACACCTGGACGGTTGAATACCTTTGCTTTTGGTTTTTCTTATATTTGATGCGATAATCTTCATCATTGTGATAACTATCCTTGAACTTTTGTTTGGCTGTCTCAATTTTTGCATGTCTATAATCTTCATCATTGAGATAACACATCTTGCTGTTTTGTTTTGCTCTCTCAATTATTACTTCTTGATACGCCTGGTCGGTTGAATACCTTTGCTTTTTTCTTTTCAAGTTACTATCTCTGTTGTTTGTGTAGTACTGTTTTTTCAACTTGCGTATAGCTTGCTTGATTGAAACCATTATGTAATTATGAATGAGAACATTTACAGTTCTGACGCTTCTTATATAGTAATTATGACGTCACGGCGTAATGATTTTATTGACGTCATAGCGCAATGATATCATTTCATGACGTCTTCAGAAACAACAATATATTTTCGTGTTTTTCTATTCACGTCATAGCTCTAATATAAAACTATGACGAAATTCGATATTTATCTAGTAGGGTTTCAGACAAGGTAATTCTAATGATGTACTTTTGTTTTGATTTGACTCTATTTTTAGGAGTTTTGTTATATTTCCTAGCATTGGACTGATCGTCTCTTACTAGATTGCTAGCTACTGCCGCAACCCAGATTCACATATATTATGTTTAAGAGGTAATTACTTGGCAAAAAAAAAAAAAAAAAAAAAAAAAAAAAAAAAAACTGTCGTCCTATACCCAAACCATCAACCAAATAGAAAAGTCCAAATCCATGCAAAGTTGTCATCAATAAATGTAAGTCGTTGTAAAATTACCTGCAAAAGCACCTTAAATCTAGCAAAATATTTCCAAGTAAAACCTTCCATTTAGGGCTCATCAGAAGAATACCACCGGCCTTAACGGGTTTCGAGGCTTTACATTCTTTACCCAGCACGGTGGCGCCTCTACCATAAGATCTATATGGTTACCCTATGTCAGGTCAAACCTGTGAAATACATGCATACTAGTCAAGCTATTAAAAATTACATACAAAAAGTGTTTCAATGTTTCCATAATCAAATCCCAGAGGTCACTGAAAGAGACCATTCTGGAACAAATGAAGACATGTCACTGCAGTGTGAAAAGACTTCGAAAATGCAGTTTTTGGTGGAAAAATTTATTCTCTTTTAGAAATAATTTATTTTAGTTACAAAAGGTTTTTCACCCAATTAATTTCCTTTAAAATGAGCTATTGGACAACCCTCTACGATGTTCCAGTGCCAAGCTATCTCTGGATACAAAAGAAAAGAGAAAAAAATATCCCATTTGTGGAGAATAACGTGGTAAAAGTCAATTTGCTTGATTTTCAAGCCAATATATTTTCTTTGTTATTCAAGCCAAAGGGCGGTAAGTTTCCTTTATAGAGGTTTCGGACAAGGCGGTTCTAATGGTGTACTTTTTGTTTTGATCTGACTCCTCTGTTAGGAACTATGGGTTCTTATATTTCTTAACATTGGACGTGATCGTCTCTTACTAGGTTGCTAGCTACCGCTGCAACCCGGACATTTCTAGCTGACTTTTCAACAGCATCCGCTCTTTCAAAGAGATTTTTAATCTGTAATTTTGAATACTTTTCGTGATCCTGGTGAAACATGCGGAAAATGTTTCTCAATTTACGAAGATCAGCCTGCATTTTTGCCATCTTGTTGTATTTCTGAATGTAATTTTTCTCTTTGTCCTTATGCGTTCTTCGGTACAACCTCGCAGAGAATTTAATTTTTTCATTATAGCTTTTGTCCCCCCAGTATCTACCCATTATTCTAGTAGCAATTTTTTTCTTATATTTGTTTCGATAATTTTTATTATTATCATACTGTTCCTTGCTCTTTTGTCTAGCCTGCTCAATTATTGCTTCTCTGTAATCTTCATCATTATCATACCGTTCCTTACTCTTTTGTTTGGCTGTCTCAATTTTCGCATGTCTTTAAATTTCATCATTATAATAACGCTGTTTGACAAAAAGTAAAACTAATTATAAAATATTCATGTATTTTTGTTGTTTAAATTAAGAAATTACTATTACTGATTAGGCATCATAGATATTTTTGCAGTTTACATAATAATTTTAGCGATTAAGCCAAAAAAGAAAATTTTGGCTCCAGGAGTTTCGGTTACTATTGAGACAAGTAGCTACTATTACTATAGAGTTCATTACCATGAACTGTTTGATTGCTTCAAAATTCAAATATCTTTGAAAAGACTGCTGCATGAAAATACATCAAAAATGCACTTTTTTTGACAAAATTGATGCTACTTTAAAAAGTATTTTATTTTTAATTACAAAAGGCACTAGATGTTGCAATTTCCTTTAAAATGAGCTATTATACAGCTCTCTATGATTTTCCACTGCCCAGCTAGCTGAGAAGGAAAATCAAGCGGAAAGAAAAAAATATCCCGTTTGTGGAGAATAGCGTGTTAAAAGTCAATTTGCTTGATTTTCAAGCCAATATATTTTCTTTGTTATTCAAGCCAAAGGGCGGTAAGTTTCCTTTATAGAGATTTCGGACAAGGCAGTTTTAATGGTGTACTTTTTGTTTTGATCTGACTCTTTTTTTAGGAGTTGGGGGGTTTTATATTTCTTTACATTGGAGAATTTAATTTTTTCATTATAGATTTTGTCACCCCAGTAACACTCCTTGATCTTTTGTTTGGCTGTCTCAATTTTTACTTCTCGATACACCTGGACGGTTGAATACCTTTGCTTTTGGTTTTTCTTATATTTGATGCGATAATCTTCATCATTGTGATAACTATCCTTGAACTTTTGTTTGGCTGTCTCAATTTTTGCATGTCTATAATCTTCATCATTGAGATAACACATCTTGCTGTTTTGTTTTGCTCTCTCAATTATTACTTCTTGATACGCCTGGTCGGTTGAATACCTTTGCTTTTTTCTTTTCAAGTTACTATCTCTGTTGTTTGTGTAGTACTGTTTTTTCAACTTGCGTATAGCTTGCTTGATTGAAACCATTATGTAATTATGAATGAGAACATTTACAGTTCTGACGCTTCTTATATAGTAATTATGACGTCACGGCGTAATGATTTTATTGACGTCATAGCGCAATGATATCATTTCATGACGTCTTCAGAAACAACAATATATTTTCGTGTTTTTCTATTCACGTCATAGCTCTAATATAAAACTATGACGAAATTCGATATTTATCTAGTAGGGTTTCAGACAAGGTAATTCTAATGATGTACTTTTGTTTTGATTTGACTCTATTTTTAGGAGTTTTGTTATATTTCCTAGCATTGGACTGATCGTCTCTTACTAGATTGCTAGCTACTGCCGCAACCTCAGATTCACATATATTATGTTTAAGAGGTAATTACTTGGCAAAAAAAAAAAAAAAAAAAAAAAAAAAAAAACTGTCGTCCTATACCCAAACCATCAACCAAATAGAAAAGTCCAAATCCATGCAAAGTTGTCATCAATAAATGTAAGTCGTTGTAAAATTACCTGCAAAAGCACCTTAAATCTAGCAAAATATTTCCAAGTAAAACCTTCCATTTAGGGCTCATCAGAAGAATACCACCGGCCTTAACGGGTTTCGAGGCTTTACATTCTTTACCCAGCACGGTGGCGCCTCTACCATAAGATCTATATGGTAACCCTATGTCATGTCAAACCTTAGAAATACATGTATACTAGTCAAGCTATTAGAAATTACATACAAAAAGTGTTTCAATGTTTCCATAATCAACTCCCAGAGATCACTGAAAGAGAACATTCTGGCACAAATGAAGACATGTCCCTGCAGTGTGAAAAGACTTCGAAAATGCAGTTTTTGGTGGAAAAATTTATTCTCTTTTAGAAATAATTTATTTTAGTTACAAAAGGTTTTTCACCCAATTAATTTCCTTTAAAATGAGCTATTGGACAACCCTCTACGATGTTCCAGTGCCAAGCTATCTCTGGATACAAAAGAAAAGAGAAAAAATATCCCATTTGTGGAGAATAACGTGGTAAAAGTCAATTTGCTTGATTTTCAAGCCAATATATTTTCTTTGTTATTCAAGCCAAAGGGCGGTAAGTTTCCTTTATAGAGGTTTCGGACAAGGCGGTTCTAATGGTGTACTTTTTGTTTTGATCTGACTCCTCTGTTAGGAACTATGGGTTCTTATATTTCTTAACATTGGACGTGATCGTCTCTTACTAGGTTGCTAGCTACCGCTGCAACCCGGACATTTCTAGCTGACTTTTCAACAGCATCCGCTCTTTCAAAGAGATTTTTAATCTGTAATTTTGAATACTTTTCGTGATCCTGGTGAAACATGCGGAAAATGTTTCTCAATTTACGAAGATCAGCCTGCATTTTTGCCATCTTGTTGTATTTCTGAATGTAATTTTTCCCTTTGTCCTTATGCGTTCTTCGGTACAACCTCGCAGAGAATTTAATTTTTTCATTATAGCTTTTGTCCCCCCAGTATCTACCCATTATTCTAGTAGCAATTTTTTTCTTATATTTGTTTCGATAATTTTTATTATTATCATACTGTTCCTTGCTCTTTTGTCTAGCCTGCTCAATTATTGCTTCTCTGTAATCTTCATCATTATCATACCGTTCCTTACTCTTTTGTTTGGCTGTCTCAATTTTCGCATGTCTTTAAATTTCATCATTATAATAACGCTGTTTGTCACTATCGAATTTCGCATCTCGATACGCCTTGTCAGTTGAATACCTTCCCTTTTTTTTCAAGATATTGTCTCTGTTTTTTGTATAGTACTGTTTTTTTAAATTACGTATAATAACTTGCTTAGAAGGCATCTTATTACAAAACAAGAAATAATATCTTCATCTAATTAACACTTCTTATGACTCGTATTGAGTGTCCATAACCTAACAAAAAGTAAAAATAATTTTTAAATTTTCAGGTATTTTCTTAGTTTGAATGAAAAGATTAAAATTATTGCTCAAATATCATAAATATTTTTGCAGTTTACATAATAACTTTAGCGATTCTAAACTGAAAAATAAAATATATTAAAAAATGGAATTTTTTCTGTCTGAAACTACATAGTCAATCCCACATCGGGTAGTTAGAACCTAACCAAAAATAAAACTAATTTTAACATTTTAAGGTATTTTTCCAGCGTGAATAGAAATATTCAAACTATTGCTCTGATACCATGGATATTTTTGCAGTTTACACAAGCTGCAAAGAACGCACAGGCTGATCTTTGTAAATTGAGAAAAATTTTACGAATGCTTTACCAGGATTACGAAAAATATTCAAAATTAAAGATTAAAATTATCTCTGAAGGGATAGATTTTGTTAAAAGTCAGCTAGAGATGCTTTCGCAAAACTTCATAGTAATATCCAAAAGAAATGTTGCATGTTTAGTGAAAAGCTTCCAAGGTATGGACAGGCAACTGTGGAACAGTTTAAAGATGTAATGGGAAATCTTATAAATCACTGTGAATGTATGGAGGCATAATTGTCCTTTACTTAGTTTCAGCTTAAATTCGATGATCGAGCCTTTATGTACTACATCCAACGACTATGACGTCATTGATCAATATTGTATATAAAAAATTAAGTTTTTCATAAACAATAATTAATTTAAAAAAATTAAGTGCAAAAGGCGCTAGATCTAGAGATTTCCTTTAAAATGAGCCATTGAACAACTCTCTACGATGTTCCAGTGCCAATCTATCTATGGAAGAGAAGAAAGAAAGAAAAAATATCCCGTTTGTAGAGAATAACGTGGTTAAAGTCAATTTTCTTGATTTTCAAGCCAAAATATTTTCTTTGTTATTCAAGCCAAAGGGCGGTAAGTTTCCTATATAGGGGTTTCGGACAAGGCGGTTCTAATGGTGTACTCTTTGTTTTGATCTGACTATTTTTCTAGGAGTTAGGGGTTTTTATATTTCTTAACATTGGACGTGATCGTCTCTTACTAGGTTGCTAGCTACCTCTTCAACCCGGATGCCAAGCTATCCGTGGAAGAATAATAAAGATGCCGTTTAGGCAGTATACTGTAGTAGCTGCCACCTTTCCTGATTTTCAAGCCAATATATTTCTCTTGCTGTTCAAGCCAAGGGACAGAAAGTTTCCTATGTAGGGGTTTCGGACAAGGCAGTTCTAATGGTATGTTTTTTGTTTTGATCTGACTCTTTTTTTAGGAGTTATTGGTTTTTATATTTTTTTCAAAATTGTACGTGATCGTCTCTTATAGGTTGCTAGCTACCACTGCAACCTGGATATAACTACAATAAAAGAAAAATTATATTTTTCAATTTTAATCTAATCACTCAATACATTACATATGGTTATCTTAATGATCGTCTTTTAATGTAAAAAAATATGCCGTTTAGGCAGAATTGTGTAGTACCTATCACTTTTCTTGATTTTCAAGCCAATAATTTTCCCTTGCTGTTCAAGCCAAGGGACAGAAATTTTTCTATACAGGGGTTTCTGACAAGGCAGTTCTAATGGTGTACTTTTTGTTTTGATCTGACCCCTTTTTTTAGGATTTATGGGTTTTTATGTTTCTTGACATATGACTTTATCGTCTCTTACTAGGTTGCTACCTACCGCTTCAACCCAGATCTTACTAGGTTGCTAGCTACCGCAAGAACCCGGATTATGTAGCCATTAGTTAAATGAGACCATTGTTTTTTGTGGCTTTGTATTATATTTTTTATTCCAAAGGTCGTCTTTCAATGTAACTATTTTATTTTTTACAATGGGGCGTGATGGTCTCTTACTAGCTCCCGTCTCAACCCAGATAGGTTTTAAACTACTTTTGCAACCCGGATTCCAGCTACTATGGGCTCAAGCTCGTCCTTTAATGTAATTCTGGTAGCAAAGTTTTTCTTATGTTTGTTTCGGTAATCCTTATCATTATCATACCGTTCCTTGCTCTTTTGTTTGGCTGTTGCAATATTTGCATATAAACTTCATTATTATAATAACACTGTTTGTCACTTTACGGAAAAAATACAAATGAATTTGAATCGTCAGTTTAATATACATATACTGATATTAGTAATCAAAATGTTAATATTATTTGATTTATTAAAGTTATGAAGGTAAAACATTTATGTTTTTTCAAATAAGTGCAAGTTATGTTCTGGCCTTAAACATAATGGGCCAATGGGAGGGTGGGCAAGGGAGGGGGACTAGTTGCCCTCCAATCACTTTCGACTATTAAAAAGGGCATTAGTCCTTTCTATTTTCAATCGAATGAGCCCTTTTCGAAGTTCCTACGACAACTCCTTCGATAAAAAGTGCCCTGGTCTAAACAAAAAAAAAATAATAATAATACATTGTACCCAGATCGATTTTTATCGTAACCTCTTACTAGGTTGCTAGCTACCGCTGCAACCCGGATTATATATACTCTAATTTAAAACGATTCAATTGAAAAGTGCCAAAGATTCCCATTAGAATACGTTTATCAAAATTTATTTATAAGTATATACACATATTTGTGGAAAAATCAAATCAATAAATACCTAACTACAGCATATTGGATGAAAGTGTGCCTCATGATTGGAGGTTGGCGCGTTGAAATCCGTCTGTAGTAAGGGATCAATATCGAATAAAGGATTCGATTATATTAATTGTTAAGTTATCATTATATTAAGGAATCATTTTTTCCTTAATATAACATATAATACCACAGACCTCTTTTTCTTTTCCCTGTTGTATCAGTTACTATGAGATAGACTTCGGTCCCTATTGTACTATACAGTTCGTCACCACAAACTGTTTGATTGTAGTAAAACTTTATGATGACGTCAGTTGCAACGGGGGTTTGTTCTACACTATATGATTACAAAGAGGAAAAAGCCTATGCCTTTTTCTTCTTTGAAAAAGTAAGAGACGAACCTCAAACAATCAAGTAGCTAAATGAGTCCAATGTATGCAATGGTTTGTTATTCAAATGATCGTGTTTTAATGTAATGATCTGACTCTATTTTTAGGAGTTAGTAGGGTGCAAGGTACTATTTTGCTTACGCCCCCGTACCAAACTGGTTTTTTTCTGTTAATTAGTTGAATAGGACATGGTTGAACAAATCATCAAACCTACTTGATCTAATGAAGTGGAACAGAAGCTCACCAAACTGAAAAGATAAATGTAATAATTAACAATTATTGGACAGGGTCAATATGCTTTTCATCTTTGGTATTATTTGATTCATTGACTGTTTGATCAATGACACTAACGTTTGATAGATTTTTTTTTTTTAAGTGAAATACTCTAGTTTGTTTTCTTAGTTTTGAAAACATTTTGGAACAAACTAAATTTCAGTTGGGGGGGGGGGGCGAAAATAGGTGTGGGGTGAAAATTTTGTCTTATATAGGCAGTTGTCCCCTCTGTCCCATAGGAAATTACGCTCCACAACCCAGCCCCTTGCCACTTACTGGCAGGGGCGAATCCAGGGAGAGGGTGCGCGCGCCAACCCATATTCTTCTTCTTCTTCTTGCATGAGGGATTCAGTAGCACGAGGATTCAGTTGCATGGGAGTTCGTTTGTACAGGGTTTCGGTTATACAGGGGTTCACTTACATGGAGCGATTCAGTTGAACTAGGGGGGGGGGGGGATTTGCGATTGGGAGGAGAGGGGAGGATAGTGTACTGTATAATACAGAAGTGATAGTTTGGAGCGTATTGTCAATTTAACGAGAATGCTTCACTATAAATAAGGTTATCGTGTTTTACCGAACTTTCTAGGGCAGGGGTAACTATTTAGTTTAAACAATTCTAGGAGGAATTGAGTTTTATGGATGGTATGGAAAAAATGCTACTTGTTAAATATTCGGGTAAACATACGACTGCTTGAGAGTTCAGTTAAAGGAGAGTACAGTTACACGGAGGTTTAGTTAAATAGGGTCAAGTTGCATGGGGGTTCAGTAGCACGAGGGGTTCAGTTGCATGGGGGAGTTCAGAAGCTTGGGATTCAGTTACATGAGGGGGGGGGTTGTTACCTGATTCTTTTATTCTAACTTAACTTGTAGGAATAGGACTTCATTCCATTGGCTAAATCCGTTTATTCATCTATAATGGTGAACAAAAAGACTATTAATTCTAAGTATTCTTCTTCTTCTTCTTGCATGAGGGATTCAGTAGCACGAGGATTCAGTTGAATGGGACTTCAGTTTTACTGGGTTTCCGTTATACAGGGGTTCACTTACATGGAGCGATTCAGGTTAACTAGGGGGGGGGGGGATTTGCGTGGTGGTTGAGAGAGGGTGATATGATACTGTATAATACAGAAGTGAAAATTTTGAGTGGATTGTCAATTTAACGAGAATGCGTCACTATAAATAAGGCTATCGTGTTTTACCGAACTTTCTAGGGCAGGGGTAACTATTTAGTTTAAATAATTCTAGGAAGAATTGAGTTTTATGGATGGTATGGAAAAAATGCTACTTGTTAAATATTCGGGTAAACATACGACTAAGAAATCTATGATTTGGGATGTGTGGGTTGCTATTTTTTTTACTTTTCTGAGCTGGATTTCTTAGCCTTTCATAGGTGCGTATGATATTTTCTTGATATAACATACAAGTGACTACATCAGATGGTTTTGTAGTGCAGTGAGTTGTTAATAGTAGTAGTATTTTCGTGTTTTTTGAAAGCCATTCATACTATACCTTAAATTCATTAATATTTTTTCTTTATAAAAAATATCCGTGACTACATCTGATTGTTTTTTAGTGAAGTTATTTGTTACTAGTAGTAGTAGTTTCACGTTTTTTTTTTGCAACCCATTAATAATATACCTTAAGTGCATTCTGATATTTTATTGATCAAACATATCCGTGACTACATAAGATGGTTTTTTGATGCAGTGAGTTGTTACTATTTGTAGCAATTTCGTGTTTTTTTTTTTGCAAGCCATTAATACTATACCTTAAGTGCATTCAGATATTTTCTTGATAAAACATAGCCATGACTACATCAGATGGTTTTGTAGTGCAGTGAGTTGTTAATAGTAGTAGTATTTTCGTGTTTTTTGCAAGCAATTCATACTATACCTTAATTGCATTGGGATATTTTATTTATCAAACATAGCCGTGACTACATCAGATGGTTTTGTGATGCAGTGAGTTGTTACTAGTAGTAGAACTTTCGTGTTTTTTGCAAGCCATTCATACTATACCTTAAATGCATTCAGGTATTATTTTGATAATACATAAACATGAATACATCAGATGGTTTTGTAGTGCAGTGAGTTGTTACTAGTAGTAATATTTTCGTGTTTTTTGCAAGCAATTCATACTATACCTTAAATGCATTCTGATATTTTCTTGATAAAACATAGCCGTGACTACATCAGATGGTTTTGTGATGCAGTGAGTTATTACTAGTAGTAGCACTTTCGTGTTTTTTCCAAGTCATTCATATTCTACCTTAAATGCATTCAGATATTTTCTTGATCCAACATAGTCGTGATTACATCAGATGGTTTTGTAGTGCAGTTAGTTGTTACTATTAGGAGTATTTTCGTGTTTTTTGCAAGCCATTCATACTATACCTTAAATAGATTCAGATATTTTCTTGATCAAGCATAGTTGTGATCACATCAGATGGTTTTGTAGTGCAGTGAGTTGTTACTAGTAGTAGTATTTTCGTGTTTTTTGCAAGCAATTCTTACTATACATTAAATGCATTCAGATATTTTCTTGATAAAACATAGTCGTAACTACATCATATGGTTTTGTGATGCAGTTGTTGTTAAGTTAGTTTTTAATATTATAATTATTTTAATTTTTTTTGCAATACATTCTTACTATAAATTAAATGCATTAAGATATTTTCTTGATTCATTCTTATACCTAGATTTTTTATAAGTTAACACTTCTATCCAATATGTGATGTAAGTAAATACTTTTATTACATCTCAGATGTTTTTAGTAGACATTCTAGACGCTTGATATGATAGATTACTCTAAAAATAATGAACATCAAACAATGTAAAGTATACTATATTTTTAATTAAATAATTTCATGTAGAATTGAACAGCTTTGTACATTTTGAATCTGTTCCAATAAAATGCTTCACCATGAACTCTCTTGATAGTATAGCTATTGTCTTCTCTTAGTTCGTAATCAGTAGAATAATCATTATTCCATTTTGACTCATACACAATTTTAATAGGTGTGTCATCGACAGGGTCAATATGCTTTTCGTCTTTGGTATTATTTGATTCATTGACTGTTTGATCAATGGCAGTAACGTTTGCTGGTACTTTGTTTTTCATCGATTCATCTTTATATTCCTTAGTGATATTTTCTGCCAATGCCCTTTTTATTTTTCTAGAAATTTCACTTTCTATTATCACACTATTTTTACACAGGTAACAGTTCCGACACTTAGACAGGATATGGTGTATGATATTAGTAGAAGAGTAAGCGTTTCTTTTCGTCTTTGCTTTTTTTTGAATGCTAATACCCAACAGCTGACGGTGTGGTTTAACACTGGGTAACATGTTTCTACAAGCACTAGCAAGAAGATGCCCCTCTTCAGCCAATATTATTTTTATGTTGGCATACACCTTGAGTTCAATAATCTCTGGAAATCTCAATCTCGCATATCCACCATCATAAGAGTTGAATTTTTTTGGTACTCCAAAGGAACCCAATTCCTTACTGTCATGACAACACATACATACGTTTTCGATAGTACTACCACCTGTACTTATTTCATAGTTTAAATACTTCTCCTTGTCAGCATTCAATGCTACAATAACACTATCATTTGAACACACTTTCTTAAAATGCTTTATCTTAACTTTTTCATAGATATTAGTTATGTGTTTATCGTTCCACTGTGTAAGAAATACTGATTTAATATATGCAATAAACTAGCTAGTGTCGATAACCGACCATAGAGCAATAGTGGGAAAGCCACATCGTGTCTCAGGGACAAGCATAGAGTACAATTCATTCAAGAAATTATGAAAATATTTGTAAGCAAGTAATAAGCACGTTTTGAAACTACATGCTATTTGCATGCCTTTCCTTGGTACCTTTCCAAAAATGAGCGGGGATCCCCCACTGGTTCCTACACATTGCAAAAAGTGAGCAGTACGAAAAACTTGAAACCTTTCCAAACGAGCGGGGATTCCCCACTGATTCCTACACATTGAAAATTGTGAGCAGTATGAAAACTCCACATTTTCAGCCAGACCGGTTTTTTAGGGACCAATCAGGAGAGACATGCCTGAAATCATGAATTAGAATATTTAATTAGCTGTTTTGGGTTTTTAGACATCATAGCTAGTTGAAACTCTAAATAAATATCTTCATTTTTAACCTTATTGCGTATAGTTTAAATAATTCTAGGATGATGAAGTATTTTTCTACTTAACAACTACATTAATAACTTCCAAGATGATAGGACAGTATGACACAGAATTTATCAGTTACCGAGAGTTCAATAACCCCCCTCGCAATAACTTCATGGGGTTTTATGACTACTCCCCACAATGAATTCAGATGGTTTTAAGACTCATCTCAATAGTCATAACTCCATTCAACCTTGAGCGAAGGTATAAAAGTTTGATGACGTATTTCTCTGCTTAACAACTACATTAATAGCCTCCAAGATGATAGGACTGTTTGACACCGAATTTATCAGTTTGAAAAAATCATCTTGCGGTGTTCTATTCGAATGTGCTTTTTTATTATTGTCTATGGATCTCGAAGAAATTGACTGTTATCATTGGATAGTGAACTATAATCTGTTTGAGTATGATACAAGCTTGTGGAGTACTACATTACGTTATATAAACAGACTGGGATTCTATGATAGAGCGATTACACCACTTAATAATACTGGTCAGGAACTGAGAAATGTCCAGGAGGAAGTCGGTGAAATTTGCAGCTTTTTCGGAGTTGAAGCGCTCTACGTAAAGGGCAATGTACCTACAGATAAAGTTTTAATTCAAAAGTGTGACCCTAGGATTCCACTTTTCAATCTAGAAGCGTTTAAGTGTCCTACATTTGTAGGGGGATATCACCGTCCTGAAGACGAGGTTAGGCTCTTCGCACAGTGGATACCTAAGAAAATACCTGATCGGGAAAAATCCATAAGACATGATAAAACCTATCCTATATCATGGAACTATCGTTTGTGGATGTTTAAGAGTGAACTCTAATTACTGTTCTTATGTAAACATTTGTTGTTGTTGTTTTTTTTTTCTCAAAAAAAAATATGTTAATAAATTTAATCAATAAATATATTTAATCTTAACCCCTTCATGTTATTTATAATAGTTCTATTCCCCACTGGTTCCGGGCGCGCCCGTAACCTCGTCGAAATTAAACTTAAAAAAAAATGAAATAAAGCTATGTCGACTGTGCATATCTCTCCTGATTGGTCCCTAAACAAACAGTCTTGTTGAAAACGTGGAGTTTACGTACTGATCACTTTTTGCAATGTGTAGTAAACAGGTGGTAATAGAACTATTCTAAGGACCAGGAAGGGTTTAAGCTTAAATATATTTCTTGATTAAATTTATTTACATAATTTTTTTTTGAGAAAAAAAACAACAAAAACAAATTTTTACATAAAAATATTACTAAGAGTTAACTCTTAACCATCAACACAAGTTGGGTTTCGTGTGCGCCCGTAACCTCTACTAAAGTAACCTTAAAAAAATTAAATAAAGCAATGTCGACGGTGCATATCTCTCCTGATTGGTCCCTAAACAAACAGTCTTGTTGAAAACGTGTATTTTTCTTACTGCTCACTTTTTGCAATGTGTAGGAACCAGTGGGGAATAGAACTATTCTAAAGAACATGAAGGGGTTAAGCTTAAAGATATTTATTGCTTAAATGTATTAACAGATTTTTTTTTTGATAAAAAAAAAAAAAAAAAAAAAAAAAATGTTTACATAAAAATAGTACTTAGAGTTCACTCTTAAACATCCACAAACGATGGTCCCATGATATAGGATAGTTTTTAACATGTGTTATGGATTTATCCCGATCAGGTATGTTCTTAGGTATCCACTGTGCGAAGAACCTAACCTCATCTTCAGGACGGTGATAGCCCCTTCAAATTTAGGACACTTAAACTCTTCTAGATTGAAAAGTGGAATCCTAGGGTCACACTTTTGAATTAAAACTTTATCTGTAGGTACATTGCCCTTTACGTAGAGCGCTTCAACTCCGAAAAAGCTTCAAATTTCACTGACTTCCTCCTGGACATTTCTCAGTTCCTGACCAGTATTATTAAGTGGTGTAATCACTCTATCATAGAATCCCAGTCTGTTTATATAACGTAATGTAGTACTCCACAAGCTTTTATCATACTCAAACAGATTATAGTTCACTAACCAATGATAACGGTCAATTTCTTCGAGATCCATAGACAATAATAAAAAAGCACATTCGAATATAACACCGCAAGATGATTTTTTCAAACTGATAAATTCGGTGTCAAACAGTCCTATCATCTTGGAGGCTATTAATGTAGTTGTTAAGCAGAGAAATACTTCATCAAACTTTTATACCTTCGCTCAAGGTTGAATGGAGTTATGACTAGTGAGATGAGTCTTAAAACCATCTGAATTCATTGTGGAGAGGAGTCATAAAACCATTGGAAGTCATTGCGAGGGGAGTTATTGAACTCTCGGTAACTGATAAATTCTGTGTCATACTGTCCTATCATCTTGGAAGTTATTAATGTAGTTGTTAAGTAGAAAAATACTTCATCCTCCTAGAATTATTTAAACTATACGCAATAAGGTTAAAAATGAAGATATTTATGTAGAGTTTCAACTAGCTATGGTGTCTGAAAACCCAAAACAGCTAATTAAATATTCTAATTCATGATTTCAGGCATGTCTCTCCTGATTGGTCCCTAAAAAACCGGTCTGGTTGAAAACGTGGAGTTTTCATACTGCTCACTTTTTGCAATGTGTAGGAATCAGTGGGGAATCCCCGCTCGTTTGGAAAGGTTTCAAGTTTTTCGTACTGCTCACTTTTTGCAATGTGTAGGAACCAGTGGGGGATCCCCGCTCATTTTTGAAAAGGTGCCAAGGAAAGGCATGCAAATAGCATGTAGTTTCAAAACGTGTTTATTACTTGCTTACAAATATTTTCATAATTTCTTGAATGAATTGTACTCTATGCTTGTCCCTGAGACACGATGTGGCTTTCCCACTATTGCTCTATGGCCGGTTATCGACACTACCTAGTTTATTGCATGTATTAAATCAGTATTTTTTACACAGTGGAACGATAAACACTTAACTAATATCTCTAAAAAAGTGAAGATGAAGCATTTTAAGAAAGTGTGTTCACATGATAGTGTTATTGTAGCATTGAATACTGACAAGGAGAAGTATTTAAACTATGAAATAAGTACAGGCGGTAGTACTATCGGATACGTATGCGTGCGTTTTCATGACAGTAAGGAATTGAATTTCTTTGGAGTACCAAAAAAATTCAACTCTTATGATGGTGGATATGCGAGATTGAAATCTCCGGAGATGATTGCACTCAAAGAGAATGCCAACATAAAAATAATAGTTGATGAAGAGGGGCATCTTCTTGCTAATGCTTGTGGTAACATGTTACCCAGTGTTAAACCATATCGTCAGCTTTCAGGTATTAGCATTCAAATGAAAGCAAAGACGAAAAGAAAGGCCTACTCTTCTACTAATATCATAAACCATATCCTGTCTACGTGCCGGAACTGTTACCTGTGTAAAAATAGTGTGATAATAGACAGTGAAATTTCTATAAAAATAAAAAGGGCATTGGCAGAAAATATCACTAAGGAATATAAAGATGAATCGATGAAAAACAAAGTACCAGCAAACGTTACTGCCATTGATCAAACAGTCAATGAATCAAATAATACCAAAGACGAAAAGCATATTGACCTTGTCGATGACACACCTATTAAAATTGTGTATGAGTCAAAATGGAATAATGATTATTCTACTGATTACGAACTAAGAGAAGACAATAGCTATACTATCAAGAGAGTTCATGGTGAAGCATTTTATTGGAACAGATTCAAAATGTCCAAAGTTGTTCAATTATACATGACATTATTTCATTAAAAATATATTATACTTTACATTGTTATGTGTTCATTATTTTTAGAGTAAGCTAGCATATCGAACGTTTAGAATGTCTACTAAAACATAGGAGATGTAATAAAAGGATTTACATACATCATATATTGGATAGATATGTTAACATAGAGAAAATCTAGGTATAAGAATGAATCAAGAAAATATCTGAATGCATTTAAGGTATAGTATGAATTGCTTGCAAAAAAACACGAAAATACTACTACTAGTAAAAACTCACTGCACTACAACTGCATCACAAAACCATCTGATGTAGTTACGACTATTTTTTATCAATAAAATATCTGAATGCATTTAAGGTATAGTACGAATTGCTTGCAAAAAACACGAAAATACTACTAATAGTAACAACTCACTGCACTACAAAACCATCTGATGTGATCACAACTATGCTTGATTAAGAAAATATCTGAATGTATTTAAGGTATAGTATGAATGGCTTGCAAAAAACCTGAAAATACTACTACTAGTAACAACTCACTGCACTACAAAACCATCTGATGTGATCACGACTATGTTTGATCAAGAATATATTTGAATGCATTTAAGGTATAGTATGAATGACTTGGAAAAACCACGAAAGTGCTACTACTAGTAACAACTCACTGCATCACAAAACCATCTAATGTAGTCACGAATATGTTTGATCAAGAAAATATCTGAATGCATTAAATGTATAGTATGAATTTATTGCAAAAAACATGAAAATACTACTACTAGTAACAACTCACTGCACTACAAAACCATCTGATTTAGTCATGGATATGTTTTATCAAGAATAAATCGGAATGCATTTAAGGTATACTATGAATGGCTTGCAAAAAACACGAAAGTGCTACTACTAGTAACAACTCACTGCATCACAAAACCATCTGATGTAGTCACGGCTGTGTTTGATCAAGAAAATATCTCAATGCAGTTAAGGTATAGTATGAATTGATTGCAAAAAACAAGAAAATAATAATACTAGTAACAAATCACTGCAATACAAAACCATCTGATGTAGTCATGGTTATGTTTTATAAATAAAATATCTTACTGAATTTAAGGTATAGTTTGAATGGCTTGCAAAAAAAAAAAAATAAATTGCTACTAATAGTAACAACTCGCTGCATCACAAAACAATCTTATGTAGTCACGGCTATGTTATATCAATAAAATATCAGAATGCACTTAAGGTATAGTATGAATGGCTTGCAAAAAAAAACGAGAAAATACTACTACTAGTAACAATTCACTGAAAAAAAAATCAATGGTTTGTAGTCACGGCTTTTTTTTATAAATAAATATTATTAATTATTTTATTTTTTTTTTTTATTTTATTTAAAAAAACACTAAAATAATAATACTATTAACGACTCACTGCACTACAAAACCATCTGATGTAGTCACTGCTATGTTTTATCAAGAAAATATCATACACACCTATGAAAGGCTAAGAAATCCAGCTCAGAAAAGTAAAAAAAATAGCAACCCCACACATCCCAAATCATAGATTTCTTAGTCGTATGTTTACCCGAATATTTAACAAGTACCATTTTTTCCATACCATCCATAAACCTCAATTCCTCCTAGAATTATTTAAACTAAATAGTTACCCCTGCCCTAGAAAGTTCGGTAAAACACGATAGCCTTATTTATAGTGAAGCATTCTCGTTAAATTGACAATACGCTCCAAAATAACACTTCTGTATTATACAGTACACTATCATCCCATCTCCTCCAAATCGTAAATCCCCCCCCCTAGTTCAACTGAATCGCTCCATGTAAGTGAACCCCTGTATAACCGAAACCCTGTACAACTGAAGTCCCATGCAACTGAATCCTCGTGCTACTGAATCCCTCATGCAAGAAGAAGAAGAAGAATACGGAGGATTAATAGTCTTTTTTTTCACAATTATAGATTAATAAACGGATTTAGCCAATTGAATTAAGTCCTATTCCTACAATTTAATTTATAATAAAATAATCAGGTAACAACCCCCCCCCCCCTCATGTAACTGAATCCCAAGCTTTTGAACTCCCCCATGCAACTGAACCCCTCGTGCTACTGAACCCCCATGCAACTTGACCCCATTTAACTAAACCTCCGTGTAACTGTACTCTCCTTTAACTGAACTCTCAAGCAGTGGTATGTTTACCCGAATATTTAACAAGTAGCATTTTTTCCATACCATCCATAAAACTCAATTCCTCCTAGAATTATTTAAACTAAATAGTTACCCCTGTCCTAGAAAGTTCGGTAAAACACGATAGCTTTATTTATAGTGAAGCATTCTCGTTAAATTGACAATACGCTCCAAAATATCACTTCTGTATTATACAGTACACTATCATCCCCGCTCCACCAAATCACAAATCCCCCCCCCCCCCTAGTTAAACTGAATCGCTCCATGGAAGTGAACCCCTGTATAACGGAAACCCGGTACAACTGAACTCCCATGCAACTGAATCCTCGTGCTACTGAATCCCTCATACAAGAAGAAGAAGAAGACTATGGGTTGGCGCGCGCACCCTCTCCCTGGATTCGCCCCTGCCAGTAAGTGGCAAGGGGCTGGGTTGAGGAGCGTAATTTCCTATGGGACAGAGGGGACAACTGCCTCTCTCAGACCAAATTTTCGCCCCCGACCTCATTTTGGCCCCCCCCCCCCCCAACTGAAAATTAGTTTCTTCCAAAATGTTTTCAAAACTAAGAAAAGAAACTAGAGTATTTCACGTAAAAAAAAAATCTATCAAACGTTATTGTCATTGATCAAACTGTCAATTAACCAAATAATACCAAAGATGAAAAGCATATTGACCCTGTCCAATAATTGTTAATTATTACATTTATCTTTTCAGTTTGGTGAGCTTCTGTTCCACTTCATTAGATCAAGTAGGTTTGATGATTTGTTCAACCATGTCCTATTCAACTAATTAACAGAAAAAAACCAGTTTGGTACGGGGGCGTAAGCAAAATAGTACCTTGCACCCTACTGGAGTTATGGGTTATTTTCATTTTTACTGTGAGGCGTGATCATGTAATGGGAAATCTTATACATCACTTTGAATATATGGAGGTATAATTGTCCTTTACTTAGTTTCAGCTTAAATTCGATGATCGAGCCTTTATGTAATCTCTTTTCTGAACACAGTGGTGCAAAAATGATTTCTATACCAATTTTTTCTGGTTCGACCATTTTTTTCCGTATCTTTCCCCTACTATGAGGGCTCTGAGGGGGTTATCATCCTAAAAGACCTATTTTTCAGAACTTTCAACTACGTTGAACAAAATGGATATCTCAAAATTTTGATTGGATGTGTTAGAAAATGGTGGGCGTGAGAGGGGCGTTAGTCGCTATCCAATCACTTTCAACTATTAAAAAAGGCACTAGCCTTTTCAATTTCCCATTGAATGAGCCCTTTTGAAGTTTCTACGACAACGCTTTCAAAAAAAAACTTTTTTATGCCCCCAGGGCATATCTTACAACCCTTGCACTGAGGGCTCTGAGGGGGTTAACATCCTAAAAGACAAAATTCCAGAACTTTCAACAACGTTGAACAAAATGGATATCTCAAAATTTTAATTCGATGTGTTAGGGAAAATGGTGGGCATGAGACGGGCGTTAGTCGCTATCCTATCACTTTCAACTATTAAAAAAGGCACTAGCACTTTCAATTTCAAATTGAATGAGCCCTTTTGAAGTTTCTACGACAAGGCTTTGAACAAAACTTTATATGCCCCCAGGGCATGACTTACAACCCTTGCCCTGAGGGCTGTGGGGGGGGGGGAGTCATCCTTAAAGACCTAATTTCCAGAACTTTCAACTATGTTGAACAAAATGGCTCTCTAAAAATTTTGATTGGATGTCTTTTGGGGGAATGATGGGCGTGGGGGGGGGCTAGTTGCCCTCCGATCACTTTCGACTATTAAATAGGGCACTAGCCCTTTGAATTCCTAATCAAATGACTCCCTTTGAAGTTTCTGCGACAACGCCTTCTATAAAGACCTTATATGCCCCCAGGGCATAACTTAAAACCCTTGCCGAGGGTTGTGGGGGAGTGTCCTCTTCAAAAATAGGTTTTCTACTTTGAAATCAACTACGCTGAACGAAATGGCTATCTCAAAATTTTTATTGGATGTGTGTTGGGGAATGATGGGCGTGGGGAGGGGGGGCTAGTTGCCATCCAATCACTTTAGACTATTAAAAAGGACACTAGCCCTTTGAATTTCCAATCGAATGAGCTTGTTTTGAAGTTTCTACGACAACACTTTCTATAAAAACCTTATATGCCCCCAGGGCATAACTTAAAACCCGTGCCCTGAGGGTTTTTGGGGGGTGTCCTCCTCAAAAACATCTTTTCTATCTGGAAATCAACTACGCTCAACAAAATGGCTATCTCAAAATTTTGCAAGCCAATATATTTCCCTTGCTGTTCAAGCCAAGGGACAGAAAGTGTCCTATATAGGGGTTTCAAACAAGGATGTTCTAATGGTGTATTTTTTGTTTTGATCTGACTCCGTTTTTAGGAGTTAAGGGTTTTTATATTTCTTAACATTGGGCGTGATCGTCTCTTACTAGGTTGCTAGCTACTGCTGCAACCCGGAAAAAACAATCAAGTAGCTAACTAAGTCCAATGTATGCAATGGTTTGGTATTCCAATGATCGTTTTTTAATATGTTGGAAATGATCGTCTCTTACTAGGTTGCTAGCTACCTATCTTACTAGGCTATAGTTCTTTCTTTAATAGACAAATTCCTAATATAATTTTTTAGTGCAATAACGAAATTATTATCATGTCTTATATTTAATTTATATTTTATTAGTCTTTGATGGTCCAATGGTACGCATACCCACTTGTTGCACAGAAGAACAGGGTTCGATTCCCCGTCGGAAAGAACTTTTAATATGTTGAGTAAGAAGCAATGTATTTTTAATTTATAATAAAAAAAAGACTTTTACTAAATTTTGGTAAATTAGTCAATTTAAGATTTCGAGAGAACTTCTATTAATAACAACTACATGACATTCACTGGATTGACTAATAATAGCTCTGCATAATGTCCATTTATGATTAACTAGACTGATCATTTGTATAACATACCGTAGACAAGCAACTTTCAAAAGACATTTGCTTCGAGTCACCTTGTCAATAGATTATGTCAGTTAATATTGTCATTCTTTACTATAAATTTTTTTAACTTGCGTGTAGCTTGCTTTGATCTAACCATTGCGAATGAGACCATTTACACTTTTGACGTTTCTTATATAGTAATTATGACGTCATGGCGTAATAATTTTATTTCATGATGTCATGGTGTAATGAAGTTATTTCATGATGTCTTCAGAAACAACAACATAATGTCGTGTTTTTCTATTCACGTCATAGCTCTAATAAAACTATGACGACATTTATTATTTATCTAGTAGGGTTTCAGACAAGGTAGTTCTAATGATGTACTTTGTTTTTGATCTGACTCTATTTTTAGGAGTTTTGGGTTTTTATATTTCTTAGCATTGGACTGACCGTCTCCTACTAGGTTGCTAGCTACTGCTGCAACCCGGATTCACATATATAGTTATGAGAGGCAGCGTGGTCGAATTCTCCAAGTTCCTGGTGTTAGCCACTAGTCTCTTCGGAGGCATGAGTTCATATCTTACCGCCGGTATATCATAACTATTTATATGGAGAACTCAAATATCCTTGAAAGGACAGCAGTATCAAATGACATCAAAAATACAGTTCTTAGTGGAAAGATTTATTATCTCTTAAAAATAATTTACTTTAGTTTCAAAAGATTTTTAACCCAATTAATTTCCTTTAAAATGAGCCATTGAACAACTCTCTACGATGTTCCAGTGCCAAGCTATCTGTGGAAAAGAAGAAGAAAAAAATATCCCGTTTAGGCCGAATGTTGTAGTAGCTGCCACTTTTCTTGATTTTCAAGTCAATATATTTCCCTTGCTGTTTAAGCCAAGGGACAGAAAGTTTCCTATATAGGGGTTTCGGACAAGGCAGCTCTAATGGTGTACTTTTTGTTTTGATCTGACTCATTTTTTAGGAACTATGGGTTTTTATATTTCTTAAAATTGGACGTGATCGTCTCTTACTAGGTTGCTAGCTACCGCTGCAACCCGGATACATTAGATCCTCTTGACTAACATCAATATCTTATGTATTGCTCTGTACTAGGTTTCAGCCATCTCTACAGCCATGATACTGATGGAAATTACATAAACCCTATTCATGCTTCAGTAAACATGGGCTAGTTGTGTCGTTCCTTATTGTATGACAATAAACTGATTACACACAGGAAAAAGCCTACTGCTTTTTCTTCTTTGAAATAGTAAGAGACGAGTCTCAAACAATCAAGTAGCTAGCTAATTCCAATGTATGCAATTTTTTGTTATTCCAATGATCGTCTTTTATTGTAACTATTGCTCGGATACCATGGATACACAAGTTTACACAAGATGCAAAGAACGCACAGGCTGATCTTTGTAAATTGAGAAAAATTTTACGAATGTTTTACCGGGATTACGAAAAATATTCAAAATTAAAGATTAAAATTATCTCTGAAAGAATAGATTTTGTTGAAAAGTCAGCTAGAGATGCTTTCGCAAAACTTCATAGTAATATCCAAAAGAAATTTTGCATGTTTAGTGAAAAGCTTCCAAGGTATGGACCGGCAACTGTGGAACAGTTTATAGATGTAATGGGAAATCTTATACATCACTGTGAATATATGGAGCCATAATTGTCCTTTACTTAGTTTCAGCTTAAATTCGATGATCGAGCCTTTATGCAACTAGCTACCTTGCAACCCAGAAATATTACATTTCTTAGTATTAGACGTAATCCTCTCTTGCTATGTTGCTAGCTACGGCTGTGACATGGATCTTAAGTGATAATATCTTAATATTTCATTTACTATGGGCTAGAGTTCGTTCTTTACTATAATTCCAGGAGACAAAAAGCAAAACTAATTTTAGAATTTTCATGTATTTTTGTTGTTTAAATTAAAAAATTACTATTACTGATTAGGCATCATAAATATTTTTGCAGTTTACATAATAATTTTAGCGATTAAGCCAAAAAAGAAAATTTTGGTTCCAGGAGTTTCGGTTACTATTGAGACAAGTAGCTATTATTGCTATAGAGTTCATTACATGGACTGTTTTATTGCTTCAAAATTCAAATATCTTTGAAAAGACTGCAGTATGAAAATACATCAAAAATGCAATTTTTTTGACAAAATTGATTCTACTTTAAAAAGTATTTTATTTTTAAATACAAAAGTGACTAGATGTTGCAATTTCCTTTAAAATGAACTATTATACAGCTCTCTATGATTTTCCAGTGCCCAGCTAGCTGAGCAGAAAAAAAAGCGGAACGAAAAAAATATCCCGTTTGTGGAGAATAACGTGGTAAAAGTCAATTTTCTTGATTTTCAAGCCAATATATTTTCTTTGTTCTTCAAGCCAAAGAGCGGTAAGTTTCCTTTATAGAGGATTCGGACAAGGCGGTTCTAATGGTGTACTTTTTGTTTTGATCTGACTCTTTTTTTAGGAGTTGGGGGGTTTTATATTTCTTGACATTGGAGGTGATCGTCTCTTACTAGGTTGCTAGCTACCGCTGCAACCCGGAAAATCGATTACAAACAGGAAAAAGCCTAGGGCTTTTTCTTCTTTGAAAGAGTAAGAGACTAGCCTCAAACAATCAAGTAGCTAACTAAATCAAATGTATGTAATGGGTTTTTATTCCAATGATCGTCTTTTAATGGAAAATTTTAATATATTGACCTTAAATATAACTGTACTAGCCTATACTATAGTTAAGTGTTCTTTAAAATTTAGTAGAGGCAAGAGGTCGTTTTTTATTATAAATATTTTTAGGAGTTTTTGGTTTTTATATTTCTTAGCATTGGACTGATCGTCTCTTACTAGGTTGCTATCTACTGCTGCAACCCAAATTCACATATATATTTATTTATGAGAGGCAGCCTGGCCGAGTGGTCCTAGGCACTGGTGTTAGCCACCAGTCTCTTCGGAGGCGTGGGTTCAAATCTTACCGCTGGTATACGATTATGTTTGAAAGACTGCAGTGTTAAAAGACATCAAAAATGCAGTTTTTGGTGGAAAAATTCATTCTCTTTTAGAAATAATTTATTTTAGTTACTATAGATTTTTAACCCAATTAATTTCCTTTGAAATGAGCCATTGAACAACTATCTACGATGTTCCAGTGCCAAGCTATATCTGGATACAAAGAAAAAAAATATCCCGTTTAGGCGGACTGTTGTAGTAGCTGCCACTTTTCTTGATTTTCAATCCAATATATGTCCCTTGCTCTTCAAGCCAATGGACAGAAGGTTATCTATACAGGAGTTTCGGACAAGGTGGTTCTAATGGTGTACTTTTTGTTTTGATCTGACTCCTTTTTTTAGGAGCTATGGTTTTTTATATTTCTTAACATTGGACTTGATCGTCTCTTACTAGGTTGCTAGCTACCGCTGCAACCCGGATGTTAAAAATGAAATTCTTTTATGAGAAAATTTCCTCTTCGTATGCAAGATGATGTTTCATTGCATTATATCGATTAGTCTTCATAGTATTAGATTAGCTTGTCAAAAGATAAGTGTGTTGCATAATCATGCATATGATGATTTAGTCTTGGTCCATATTGCATTTTAATTTGATATTTCCATTACTATGGGCTGGATTTCGTTCTTTACTATAAAACCATGATAATGACGAAACTTACATTGTCCCCATTTAGAAAAAAGCATGCCTATCCTTTGTATTATCGTTCTTTACTAATATGCTAGCCACCGCTGCAACCCGGATTCTACATCTAGTGTCTTTTGTGATTAACAAAATTAATATTAATATAGAGGGCGTGACAGGTTACAATGCACGTATCTTTTGACAACGGTATTATGTCATATACCTACTTGAATGGGCCTGTTACCTGACTCCCGGAAATATCGTCATATCTTGCTAAGTGCCTTTTATAATAGCTTTATATTCGTTCTTTATTATAATTTTAACCCAATTAATTTCCTTTAAAATGAGCCATTGAACAACTTTCTACGATGTTCCAGTGCCAATCTATCTCTTGAAAACAACTAAAGAAAAAAGAAAAAAGAAAAAAGAAAAAATATCCCGTTTAGGCAGAATGTTGTAGTAGCTGCCACTTTTCTTGATTTTCAAGCCAATATATTTTCCTTGCTGTTCAAGCCAAGGGACAGAAAGTTACCTATGCAGGGGATTCAGACAAGGCGGTTCTAATGGTGTACTTTTTGTTTTGATCAGACTCTTTTTTAGGAACTATGGGTTTTTATATTTGTTAACATTGAATGTGATTGTCTCTTACTAGGTTACTAGCTACCGCTGAAACCAGGGTGTAATTAATAGGTTGTTTGCTACCGCTGCAACCTAGATCTTCTTATTTTTGTTACTATTATGGGATAAGGATCGTTCTATACTGTAAAACTATGACGACATTCATTATTTATCTAGTAGGGTTTCAGACAAGGTAATTCTAATGATGTACTTTTGTTTTGATTTGACTCTATTTTTATGAGTTTTGTTATATTTCTTATCATTGGACTGATCGTCTCTTACTAGATTGCTAGCTACTGCTGCAACCCAGATTCACATATATAGTTATTTATGAGAGGCAGCCTGGCCGAGTGGTCCAAGGCACTGGTGTTAGCCACCAGTCTCTTTGGAGGCGTGGGTTCAAATCTTACCGCTGGTATACGATTATGTTTGAAAGACTGCAGTGGGAAAAGACATCGAAAATGCAGTTTTTGCTGGAAAAATTTATTCCCTTTTAGAAATAATTTATTTTAGTTACAAAACGTTATTAACCCAATTAATTTCCTTTAAAATGAGCTATTGAACAACCCTCTACGATGTTCCAGTGCCAAGCTATCTGTGGAAAAGAAAAAAAGAAAAAAATATCCCGTTTAGGCAGAATGTTGTAGTAGCTGCCACTTTTCTTGATTTTCAAGCCAATATATTTCCCTTGCTGTTTAAGCCAAGGGACTGAAAGTTTCCTATACAGGGGTTTCGGACAAGGCGGTTCTAATGGTGAACTTTTTGTTTTGATCTGACTCCTTTTTTAGGAACTATGGGTTTTTATATTTCTTAACATTGGACGTGACCGTCTCTTACTAGGTTGCTAGCTACCGCTGCAACCCGGATGATAGAGTTCGTTCTTTATTATAATGAAAAATTAAGTTTTCCGTAAAAAATAATTAATTTAAAAGAAAATTAAGTAAAAATAGCACTAGATCTAGAGATTTCCTTTAAAATGAGCCATTGAACAACTCTCTACAATGTTCCAGTGCCAAGCTATCTGTGGAAAAGAAGAAGAAGAAGAAAGAAAGAAAAAATATCCCGTTTGTGGGGTATTTTTCTTGGCCGAGTGGTCCAAGGCGGTGGTGTTAGTCACTAGTCTCTTCGGAAATGTGGGTTCAAATCCTACCACTTGTATACGATTATGACGTCATTGATCAATCTTTAATATGAAATATGCGATTTTTCGTAAAAAAACTGATTCTATTTTAAAAATACATTGTTTTAAGTACAAAAGGTTTTTAACACAATTAATTTCCTTTAAAATGAGCCATTGAACAACTCTCTACGATGTTCCAGTGCCAAGCTATCTGTGGAAAAGAAGAAGAAAGAAAAAAATATCCCCTTTGTGGAGAATAACATGGTAAAAGTCAATTTTCTTGATTTTCAAGCCAATATATATTCTTTGTTATTCAAGCCAAAGGGCGGTAAGTTTCCTTTATAGGAATTTCGGACAAGGCGATTCTAATGGTGTACTTTTTGTTTTGATCTGACTCTTTTTTTAGGAGTTATGGGTTTTTATATTTCTTAACATTGGACGTGATCGTCTCTTACTAGGTTGCTAGCTACCGCTGCAACCCGGATTATTATGTGATGGCCTAACAATTTTATTTCAAAACGTCATGGCGCAATGGTATTATTTCATGACATCTTCAAAAACAACAACATAATGTCGTGTTTTTCTATTGACGTCATAGGTCTAATGTTAAACTATGACGACGTTCATTATTTATCTAGTGGGGTTTCAGACAAGGTAGTTCTAATGATGTACTTTTCTTTTGATCTGACTCTTTGCTTGGGAGTTTTGGGTTTTTATATTTCTTAGCATTGATAAATTTACCGCTGATAAATTTAAGATACCGCTGTAACCCTGATAACAAACAGGAAAATATTAGAAACAGGAAAAAGCCTACGGCTTTTTCTTCTTTGAAATAGTAAGAGACGAACCTCCAACGATCAAATAGCTAACTAAGTCCAATGCATGCAATAATTTTTTTATTCCAATGATTGTCTTTTAATGTAACATATCAGTTACTATGGGAGAGAGATCGTTCTTTATTGTAACTTTTAAAAAAACTTTTCTGATATTTCAGGATGTTAGCTTTATTTTTTGTGTAGTTAAGTTTTTTATTAGTAGAAATTTGGATTGCTCTATTTTGATATTGTTTTTGGTTATTCTTTTTTTTTCCACTCGCGTGAGACCATATTTTTTCAAGGTTTAAAATTATTAAGTACACAAAATCCCGTGTCGAGTATCTAAAACCTAGCATAAAACAAAACTAATTTTAAAATTTTCAGGTATTTATCTTGTTTTAATTACAAAATTAGTATTATTGGTTAGACACCATAAATATTTTTGCAGTTTACATAATAAGTTTAGCGATTCTGGACTGAAAACTAAAATAATTGCAATTATGAGACAATAATATGCAGATATGTACTTTATGGGTTACAAACCAAAAAAAGTTTGGTTCCAGGATACAATAATAAATTTGAACTGAGATGAAAAAAATTTTTCTTCCAGGAGACAAAAAGCAAAACTAATTTTAGAATTTTCATGTATTTTTGTTGTTTAAATTAAAAAATTACTATTACTGATTAGGCATCATAAATATTTTTGCAGTTTACATAATAATTTTAGCGATTAAGCCAAAAAAGAAAATTTTGGTTCCAGGAGTTTCGGTTACTATTGAGACAAGTAGCTATTATTACTATAGAGTTCATTACCATGAACTGTTTTATTGCTTCAAAATTCAAATATCTTTGAAAAGACTGCAGTATGAAAACACATCAAAAATGCAATTTTTTTGACAAAATTGATTCTACTTTAAAAAGTATTTTATTTTTAATTACAAAAGTGACTAGATGTTGCAATTGCCTTTAAAATGAGCTATTATACAACTTTCTATGATTTTCCAGTGCCCAGCTAGCTGAGCAGGAAAAAAAGCGGAAAGAAACAAATATCCCGTTTGTGGAGAATAACGTGGTAAGTCTATTTTCTTGATTTTCAAGCCAATATATTTTCTTTGTTATTCAAGCCAAAGGGCGGTAAGTTTCCTTTATAGAGGATTCGGACAGGGCGGTTCTAATGGTGTACTTTTGTTTTGATCTGACTCTTTTTTTAGGAGTTGGGGGGTTTTATATTTCTTAACATTGGAGGTGATCGTCTCTTACTAGGTTGCTAGCTACCGCTGCAACCCGGATATTACTATTTTAATTATCCTATTATAATTTCGTCTCCTATCAAGTACGAATAACCTAACAAAAAATAAAACTAATTTTTAAATTTTCAGGTATTTTGTTCGTTTGAATGAAAAGATTAAAATTATTGCTCAGATATCATAAATATTTTTGCAGTTGACATAATAACTTTAGCGATTCTAAACTGAAAAATAAGATATATAATAAAAAAAATTGAATTTTTTAGTTTGGAAATACATATTAAATCACACGTCGGGTAGTTATAATGTACTAACTACATCCAATGACTATGACGTCATTGATCAATAATGTACATAACAAATTAAGTTTTTCGTAAAAAATTGATTCTATTTAAAAAAAAATTAAGTACAAATGGCGCTAGATCTAGAAATTTCCTTTAACATGAGCCATTGAACAATTTACGATGTTCTAATGCCAATCTATCTGGGGAAAAGAAGAAAAAAAAATATCGTGTTTGTGGAGAATAACGTGGTTAAAGTCAATTTTCTTGATTTTCAAGCCAATATATTTTCTTTGTCATTCAAGCCAAAAGGCGGTAAGTTTCCTTTATAGGGGTTCGGGACAAGGCGGTTCTAATGGTGTAATTTTTGTTTTGATCTGACTTTTGTTTTAGGAGTTAGGGGTTTTTATATTTCTTAACACTGGACGTGATCGTCTTTTACTAGGTTGCTAGCTACCGCTGCAACCCGGATTAATATAAAAAGAAAAATCAAAAGAATTGCATTTTTATGCTGATGTTAAATATATAAGTTTTATCAAGTTTACTCATATTAATCAAAAGTTACGAGCCTGAAAAAATTTGTCTTATAGTCAAAAAAAAGGGAAAAACACCCCCTAGAACGCTCTACAATGTTCCAGTGCCAATCCATCTGTTTTGAAAAAAAAAGATACCGTTTAGGCTGAATGCTGTAGTAGCTGTGACTTCTTGATTTTCAGGCCAAAATATTTTCCTAGCTGTTCAAGCCAAGGAACCGAAAGTTTCCTATATAGGATTTTTGTACATGGTGGTTCTACGCGTGTACTTTTTGCTTTGATCTGACCTTTTTTTAAGGAATCCTACGGTTTTTTCTTATTTGGAATAGTATTAGAGGGACCTCAACGAATCAGGCAGCTAAGTCCAGTATATGCAATGGTTTAGTATTCCAATGATCATCTTTTAATATAAAACATAAACTATTTTAAAATCGTGTCCTTGAAATCCTAGGAGGCGCAGTGGATAGTGTGTTGGAGTTCTGCTCCAAAGGTCACAGATTGAAATCCTGCCGAAGACAATTGTCATACATTTGTCTTTTTAAACTCCTATTAATAACTACTACATGACATCCTCTTGACCAACACATTTTATGATGAACTATGTCGATCCTTTATGTACTTTTGATGTATCGTTTGGTATCAGAATTCCGTTTTTTAGAGTTTCGGTTACTATTGAGACGATTCACTCTTACTAAACAGTTCGTTACCAAGAACTGTTTGATAGATATATAGAACATAGAAAACAAGCAAGGTAACTTACTAAATTCTTTTCGAATCTTTGTTGGACTTGTTCAGGACTCTAATGAGGATAAGTCCTCGATATCCTCAAAACATAAACTCCTTTGCATGATTACCATTAAACTTTGTCATTTTCTGACGGCAGTGATTGCAAGTCGTCATTTATTTGAAGTACCATTCTCTCCACGAAAACCTTCAAGTCAGACTTCCTACTTTCACAAGCTGCGATAACTTCTGAATGATTAGGTGAATTTTCAGAATCAGTGTCCATCACACATTTATTTGAAATAAGGCTGAAAGCAAAAACAAACATGCCACAGTGGCGAGCTACAACAACTTCTGGTACAGTGGACATTCCTACAGCATTAATAGTTAATGTATTTAGTAGCATTTGGCATTCAGACGGTGTCTCATATGCTGGACCACCATTCATGCAATAAACACCTTCGTGAATATTTTCCTTCAAGCCAATTTCGCTACCAATTTTTAGTGCATATTCACGATATTTTTTATTGTACGCACCTTGCATTGAGGGGAATCGAGTGCCAAATTTGTTATCATTTGGGCCAACCAATGGAGATCTTCCAGCTAACCCCGGCATGCTTACATGGTCTTTTATTATCATTATGTCGCCAATTTTGTGATTGGACATTAAACCACCAGCAGCATTGCTAATGATCAAACTCTTAACTCCCATTACGTGCAAGACTCGAACCGGTAAAGCGCACTTCCAAGTCGGGTATCCTTCATACGGATGAAATCTACCTTGCATACACACAACTGGGACATTTTTAAGCAGCCCTATTACCATTTGGCCCTTATGCCCAGCAACGGTTGAAACAGGGAAATGGGGTATATTTTCGTAATGAATGGTGGTTCTATTTTCTAATAAGTTTCCAAGTTCACTTAACCCAGAGCCGCAAATAATTCCTATCTGGCACCTGTACTTTGTTTTAGATAATAAAAAATCAGCAATAGCTTTAATCTCATCATAATTAAGAGGTGATTCTTCAACAACAGGAGTTTGACGTAGATGATTCCAACTATTGTTTATCAAGTTTTTCAGCTGAGAAGAGAAGCTCATAAGAATCTCATTTGCAATGTCTGAATATTTAGTCATTGTTTCAAATAACAATACTATTGCTTTATATTGAAACCACGCATCAAGTATCGAAAACCTATCAAAAATAAAAACTAATTTTAAAATTTTCTGATATTTTTCTATTTTTAATTAAAAAATTAGAATTATTGCTCAGACACCAAAAATATTTTTGCAGTTTACATAATAACTTTAGTCATCCATAAAATTAAATTATTCTATTTGAAATTTTCAGGAATTAATCTAGTTTCAATTCAGCAATCAGTTTTTTTGTTAAAACTAAAGAACCTAATATATATAATATAACTATATCTACATACTTTTGATAAAGTTAATAACACTATTTTGATCTTTGTATTTAAGGTGATGTTAATACCATTTCCTATTACAGTATTGTACAGTGTTGTATCCTTAAAGAAATGTATTTCTTGGGATTGGATGTCATCTTCTGTTAAGTTAGTATAGGCAAAAGTTCATTCTATATTATAAAATTTTGTTTCATGGATCGCTAAAGTTATTATGTAAAATGCAAAAATATTTATGGTGTCTGAGCAAAAATTTTTATTCTTTAATGAAAACTAGAAAAATGCCTGAAAATTTTAAAATTAATTAGTATTTTTGATAGGTTCTTACTACTCGAAACATCATAATATAAGGAGGTGTTTGGACAAATAGCTATAAATATATTATGGTCTCAAGAGAACAAAGTAATTTAAGATAAACGTCATTAATCAAATATCTTAATATATCCTACATGATCTAGTGATTAGGATAGCTGGCTCTCACCCAGTTGGCTCGAGTTCGATTCCCGGTATGGGAAAATTTTACTAATGATTACTTAAGAAGTATAATTAAAATAATCATCTATATAATAATTCCTTTTATTACTTCAGTTACTATGGGCTACATTTTATTCCTTAATGTAACATATTTAAAATCAGTATAAAAATCCAATTCTTTTGATGTATCTATTGATATTAAAATTCCGTTTTTTAGAGTTTCGGTTACAATTGAGACGAGTCGTTCTTACTATAAACTTAGATAAAACGATCTGTTTGATATATTATTAAAAACAGGTTAAATCTAAAGGCTTTTTATTATTTTAAATATTAAGATACGAACCTCAAACAAATAAGTAGCTGAATAAGTTCAAGGTATGCAATGGTTTGTTATTCCAATGATCGTCTTTTATTGTAAAAATAAAGAAAAGGCAAATAAACACGCATCTGTGATCTTTCTTCTGCCAAAAAATACAAAATTAAACGTTTTTGCAGATAAGAGCTTGAAACCTCTTCAGTAAAGTTCTCTAATACGCTGAATAAAATGGTGTGATTTTCATTAAGATTCTATGATTTTAGGGGTGTTTTTCCCTTTTTTCGAAAATATGGGCAAATATTCTCAGGCTCGTAACTTTTGATGGGTATAATTAAACTTGATGAAACCTACATATTCAAAATCAGCATAAAAATCCAATTCTTATGGACCATTTCATTTTTATTATGAGACGTTATCGTTTCTTACTAGGTTGCTAGCTACCGCTGAAACCCGGATTGAATTATTTAAAAATAAATATGTTTTGCATCATCATACATATAATGATTCCTTATAAAACTTTGGTTACTTTAATGTAATACTAGGTTGTTCGCTACCACCGCAACCCGGATACCAGTTACTATGGCCTATAGTTCGTCCTTTAATGTAACCATGAAATAAAATTATTCTACTTAAGATTTTCAGAAATTACTCTCAATTCACCAGTTAGATTTTTTGTTAAAACTCTAAAGGAATTAGTATATTTTTCTATCTATGAAGTACATGGATTCTTTATGTAATTTAAAATGAGCTATTATACAGCTCTCTATGATTTTCCAGTGCCCAGCTAGCTGAGGAAAATATTGGCAAATATTCTCAGGCTCGTAACTTTTGATGGGTATAACTAAACTTGCTGAAACCTACATATTCAAAATCAGCATAAGAATCAAATTCTTATGGACCATTTCATTTTTATTATGAGACGTTATCGTTTCTTACTAGGGTGCTAGCTACAGCTGAAACCCGGATTGAATTATTTAAAAATAAATATGTTTTGCATCATCATACATATAATGATTCCTTATAAAACTTTGGTTACTTTAATGTAATACTAGGTTGTTCGCTACCACCGCAACCCGGATACCAGTTACTATGGCCTATAGTTCGTCCTTTAATGTAACCATGAAATAAAATTATTCTACTTAAGATTTTCAGAAATTACTCTCAATTCACCAGTTAGATTTTTTGTTAAAACTCTAAAGGAATTAGTATATTTTTCTATCTATGAAGTACATGGATTCTTTATGTAATTTAAAATGAGCTATTATACAGCTCTCTATGATTTTCCAGTGCCCAGCTAGCTGAGGAGAAAGAAAAAGCGGGAAAAAATATGCCGTTTGTGGAGAATATCGTGGTTAAAGTCAATTTTCTTGAATTTCAAGCCAATATATTTTCTTTGTCATTCAAGCCAAAGGACGGTAAGTTTGCTATATAGTAGTTTTGGACAAGGCGGTTCTAATAGTGTACTTCTTGTTTTGATTTTAATCTTTTTTTCAGGAGTTATGGGTTACTTTAGTTTTTACTATGGAGCGTGATCGGGTTGCTAGCTACCGCTGCAACCCGGATACTAACTTTTACCATAGTTAAGTGGCCTATAAAATTTAGTATAGGCAAGAGGTCGTTCTTTATTATAAAATAAAAATTAGTAAAGGCAAGAGGTCGTTCTTTATTATAATGTTTTAAATTAATGTAATTAAATTAGTTACAATGACCTAGAATTCGATCTTTACCATAATAATTTCCTTCAAAATGAGCCATTGAACAACTCTCTAAGATGTTTCAGTGCCATGCTATATGTTGAATTACTAACCTATACCATAGTATAGGTTAATACTATATACATATAATTAAGTGGCGTATACAATTTAGTATAGGCAAGAGATCGTTCTTTATTATAATCTGATTTTTTATGTATCTATTGATATTATAAAAAATCTGAAGCATAAAAATCTGATTTTTTATGTATCTATTGATATTAAAATTCCATTTTTTAGAATTTCTGTTACTATTGAGACGAGTCACTCTTACTATACATTTCGTTACCGCGAACTGTTTTATTTTTCCCAATCTGATTTTTCTCTTTTTTATCTTTAGATATTCTAATTTGTGTAAACTGAAGAACTGCAAAGAATAGCAAAAGTCCAATTTGTAGTTATTCATGATTCATGATAAACCGTAGGATTCGTTTCTATTGTTAGGAATTGTTAGCTCAATAGGCTAGAGAAGATTGCTTAAATGTTTGAGGGTCGTGGGTTCGAATCCACCACAACCCAATTTATTCAAGAGGGCTCAAAAAGAATAAATCCAAAACCATGTCATTGTAAATTAATTTAAAGATAAATTAAAGATAATTTCGAAACCTTATTATATGTCAGCAATTTCAGATGAAACTTACATACTTCCGATTTAAAATGAACTATTTCGATTATTCAAAATAAACTTTTGAAAACAAGAGTTCGTTCTTTATTATAAATTCTTTTCAAAATTAAATTAGTTACTATGGCCTAGAGTTAGTTCTTTACCATATCGTAACAAATTATTTTATAATAATAGTTATTTTTGTTAATCACAAAAGGTTTCTATATACAGCAATTTTCTTTAAAATGAGCCATTAGACAGCTCTTTATTATGACCACGAAATGTTTGATTTAATACTTCAGTTACTATGGTTTAAAGTTCGTTCCTTATTGTAAACTAGTTGCCATCCAATCACTTTAGACTATTAAAAAGGACACTAGCCCTTTGAATTTCCAATCGAATGAGCTTGTTTTGAAGTTTCTACGACAACACTTTCTATAAAAACCTTATATGCCCCCAGGGCATAACTTAAAACCCTTGCCCTGAGGGTTTTTGGGGGGTGTCCTCCTCAAAAACATCTTTTCTATCTGGAAATCAACTACGCTCAACAAAATGGCTATCTCAAAATTTTGCAAGCCAATATATTTCCCTTGCTGTTCAAGCCAAGGGACAGAAAGTGTCCTATATAGGGGTTTCAAACAAGGCAGTTCTAATGGTGTATTTTTTGTTTTGATCTGACTCCGTTTTTAGGAGTTAAGGGTTTTTATATTTCTTAACATTGGGCGTGATCGTCTCTTACTAGGTTGCTAGCTACTGCTGCAACCCGGAAAAAACAATCAAGTAGCTAACTAAGTCCAATGTATGCAATGGTTTGGTATTCCAATGATCGTTTTTTAATATGTTGGAAATGATCGTCTCTTACTAGGTTGCTAGCTACCTATCTTACTAGGCTATAGTTCTTTCTTTAATAGACAAATTCCTAATATAATTTTTTAGTGTAATAACGAAATTATTATCATGTCTTATATTTAATTTATATTTTATTAGTCTTTGATGGTCCAATGGTACGCATACCCACTTGTTGCACAGAAGAACAGGGTTCGATTCCCCGTCGGAAAGAACTTTTAATATGTTGAGTAAGAAGCAATGTATTTTTAATTTATAATAAAAAAAAGACTTTTACTAAATTTTGGTAAATTAGTCAATTTAAGATTTCGAGAGAACTTCTATTAATAACAACTACATGACATTCACTGGATTGACTAATAATAGCTCTGCATAATGTCCATTTATGATTAACTAGACTGATCATTTGTATAACATACCGTAGACAAGCAACTTTCAAAAGACATTTGCTTCGAGTCACCTTGTCAATAGATTATGTCAGTTAATATTGTCATTCTTTACTATAAATTTTTTTAACTTGCGTGTAGCTTGCTTTGATCTAACCATTGCGAATGAGACCATTTACACTTTTGACGTTTCTTATATAGTAATTATGACGTCATGGCGTAATAATTTTATTTCATGATGTCATGGTGTAATGAAGTTATTTCATGATGTCTTCAGAAACAACAACATAATGTCGTGTTTTTCTATTCACGTCATAGCTCTAATAAAACTATGACGACAGTTATTATTTATCTAGTAGGGTTTCAGACAAGGTAGTTCTAATGATGTACTTTGTTTTTGATCTGACTCTATTTTTAGGAGTTTTGGGTTTTTATATTTCTTAGCATTGGACTGACCGTCTCCTACTAGGTTGCTAGCTACTGCTGCAACCCGGATTCACATATATAGTTATGAGAGGCAGCGTGGCCGAGTGGTCCAAGTTCCTGGTGTTAGCCACCAGTCTCTTCGGAGGCATGAGTTCATATCTTACCGCTGGTATATGATTACTATTTATATACAGAACTCAAATATCTTTGAAAATACAGCAGTATGAAATGACATCAAAAGTACAGCTCTTAATTTAAAAATTTATTCTCTCTTAGAAATAATTTATTTTAGTTACAAAAGATTTTTAAACCAATTAATTTCCTTTAAAATGAGCCATTGAACAACTCTCTACGATGTTCCAGTGCCAAGCTATCTGTGGAAAAGAAGAAGAAAAAAAATATCCCGTTTAGGCCGAATGTTGTAGTAGCTGCCACTTTTCTTGATTTTCAAGTCAATATATTTCTCTTGCTGTATAAGCCAAGGGACAGAAAGTTTCCTATATAGGGGTTTCGGACAAGGCAGCTCTAATGGTGTACTTTTTGTTTTGATCTGACTCATTTTTTAGGAACTATGGGTTTTTATATTTCTTAAAATTGGACGTGATCGTCTCTTACTAGGTTGCTAGCTACCGCTGCAACCCGGATACATTAGATCCTCTTGACTAACATCAATATCTTATGTATTGCTCTTTACTAGGTTTCAGCCATCTCTACAGCCATGATACTGATGGAAATTACATAAACCCTATTCATGCTTCAGTAAACATGGGCTAGTTGTGTCGTTCCTTATTGTATGACAATAAACTGATTACACACAGGAAAAAGCCTACTGCTTTTTCTTCTTTGAAATAGTAAGAGACGAGTCTCAAACAATCAAGTAGCTAGCTAATTCCAATGTATGCAATTTTTTGTTATTCCAATGATCGTCTTTTATTGTAACTATTGCTCGGATACCATGGATACACAAGTTTACACAAGATGCAAAGAACGCACAGGCTGATCTTTGTAAATTGAGAAAAATTTTACGAATGTTTTACCGGGATTACGAAAAATATTCAAAATTAAAGATTAAAATTATCTCTGAAAGAATAGATTTTGTTGAAAAGTCAGCTAGAGATGCTTTCGCAAAACTTCATAGTAATATCCAAAAGAAATGTTGCATGTTTAGTGAAAAGCTTCCAAGGTATGGACCGGCAACTGTGGAACAGTTTATAGATGTAATGGGAAATCTTATACATCACTGTGAATATATGGAGCCATAATTGTCCTTTACTTAGTTTCAGCTTAAATTCGATGATCGAGCCTTTATGCAACTAGCTACCTTGCAACCCAGAAATATTACATTTCTTAGTATTAGACGTAATCGTCTCTTGCTATGTTGCTAGCTACGGCTGTGACATGGATCTTAAGTGATAATATCTTAATATTTCATTTACTATGGGCTAGAGTTCGTTCTTTACTATAATTCCAGGAGACAAAAAGCAAAACTAATTTTAGAATTTTCATGTATTTTTGTTGTTTAAATTAAAAAATTACTATTACTGATTAGGCATCATAAATATTTTTGCAGTTTACATAATAATTTTAGCGATTAAGCCAAAAAGAAAATTTTGGTCCCAGGAGTTTCGGTTACTATTGAGACAAGTAGCTATTATTGCTATAGAGTTCATTACATGGACTGTTTTATTGCTTCAAAATTCAAATATCTTTGAAAAGACTGCAGTATGAAAATACATCAAAAATGCAATTTTTTTGACAAAATTGATTCTACTTTAAAAAGTATTTTATTTTTAAATACAAAAGTGACTAGATGTTGCAATTTCCTTTAAAATGAACTATTATACAGCTCTCTATGATTTTCCAGTGCCCAGCTAGCTGAGCAGAAAAAAAAAGCGGAAAGAAAAAAATATCCCGTTTGTGGAGAATGACGTGGTAAAAGTCAATTTTCTTGATTTTCAAGCCAATATATTTTCTTTGTTCTTCAAGCCAAAGAGCGGTAAGTTTCCTTTATAGAGGATTCGGACAAGGCGGTTCTAATGGTGTACTTTTTGTTTTGATCTGACTCTTTTTTTAAGGAGTGGGGGGGTTTTATATTTCTTAACATTGGAGGTGATCGTCTCTTACTAGGTTGCTAGCTACCGCTGCAACCCGGATGCTAGCTACCGCTGCAACCCGGATTATTTCTTAACATTGGACGTGATGGTCTCTTACTAGGTTGCTAGCTACCGCTTTAACCCGGAACTGATTGACAATACTGATGGTTAGAGTTCGGTCTTTAAGTTATCATACACTCTTAAAATTCTTATATGAGCGTTTGTTGGTGCAGTGGTTAGTACTTAAGACTTTGAATCCTGGGATCCGAGTTCAAATCCCGTGAACGGCTCATATGAAATGAAACTTACTTATGCTAACATTTAGGTTTCTGCCGCAATTCTTTCTTTTTAAAATTAAATTAGTTACTATCGCCTAGAGTTAGTTCTTTATATCTTAACAATTTGTTTTATAAGAATAATTAATTTAGGTAATCACAAAAGGTTTCTATATAAAGCAGTTTCCTTTAAAATGAGCAACTACACAGCTCTTAATTATGACCACAAACTGTTTGATTTAATACTTAAGTTACTATGGGTTCAGTTCGTTCCTTATTGTAATCAGTCCAATATATGCAATGGTGTGCTTTTCTAATGATCGTCCTTTAATATAAATAATATAAATCTTTAACTTTAGCTTCATTAATAAGATATTTAATACATTTTATATGGTCTACTGGTTAGGGTAGCTGACTTTTACCTAGTTTGCCTGAGTTCGAATCCCAGTATGGGAAATTTTTACCTATGATGATATCTTAAGGAAAATTTCTAATCTATATGATGATTCCTTATAATACTTCAGTTTTTATGGACTAAAGTTCGTTCTTAAATGTATTTTATATTTCTTAACATTGGACGTGATCGTCTCTTACTAGGTTGCTAGCTACCGCTGCAACCCGGATTACTATGAGGCGTGATCGTCTCTAACTAGGTTGCTAGCTACCGCTGCAACCCGAATCAAAAACTGCTAATTATAAATAATTTGGATAATTAATAATAATAATATTGTATCCAAGTTGTTTAAACATTAAGATAAAATAAGACTCATTTAAATATTTTTAGGAATGTATATAGTTTCTTTTGATAAAGTGAAGTTGTTACTGAAACATTCTAAATATTTTTGCAGTTTACAGAGTTTTGTAGTTTTTTCTCATACCTTTTGCATTGTCTTAATATAAAACTGGAATCTTAACTATAGTGAAGTAGCCTATACAAGTTAGTATAGGGAAGAGTTCGTTCTTTATTATAAAAAAAAAATATCCCGTTTAAGCACAATGTTGGAGTACCTGCCACTTTTCTTGATTTTCAAGCCAATATATTTCCCTTGCTGTTCAAGCCAAGGGACTGAAAGTTTCCTATAGAGGGGTTTCAGACAAGGCAGTTCTAATGGTGTACTTTTGAATTTGATCAGACTCCTTTTTTAGGAACTATGGGTTTTTATATTTCTTAACATTGGACGTGATCGTCTTTTACTAGGTTGCTAGCTACCGCTGCAACCCGGATGCAACTACACCTTGCACCACCATATATCAGTTAGTATGGGAGAGAGATCGTTCTTTACTGTATGCTAGCTACCGCTGCAACCCGGATCAAGTACAAATAGCGCTAGATCTAGAGATTTCCTTTAAAATGAGCCATTGAACAACTCTCTACGATGTTCCAGTGCCAAGCTATCTGTGGAAAAGAAAGAAAGAAAAAAATATCCCGTTTGTGGAGAATAACGTGGTTAAAGTCAATTTTCTTGATTACCAAGCCAATATATTTTCTTTGTTATTCAAGCCACAAGGCGGTAAGTTTCCTTTATAGGGGTTTCGGACAAGGCGGTTCTAATGGTGTACTTTTTGTTTTGATCTGACTCTGTTTTTAGGAGTTAGGGGTTTTTATATTTCTTAACATTGGACCTGATCGTCTCTTACTAGGTTGCTAGCTACCGCTGCAACCCGGATACCGCTGCAACCCGGATTTCAGCCATCTCTACAGCAATGGTACTGATGAAAATTATATAATCCTTATTTACTTTTCAGTTAACATGGGCTAGATGTCGTTCTTTACTATAAACCCGGAAAAAATGAGCTATTGAACAACCCTCTACGATGTTCCAGTGCCAAGCTATCTGTGGAAAAGAAAAAGAAAAAAAAAGAAAAAAATATGCCGTTTGAGGAGAATAACATGGTAAAAGTCTATTTTCTTGATTTTCAAGCCACTATATTTTCTTTGTTATTCAAGCCAAAGGGCGGTAAGTTTCCTTTATGGAGGATTTGGACAAGGCAGTTCTAATGGTGTACTTTTTGTTTTGATCTGACTCTTTTTTTAGGAGCTACGGGTTTTTATATTTCTTAACATTGGAGGTGATCATCTCTTACTAGGTTGCTAGCTACCGCTGCAACCCGGACTAGGTACCACTACAACCCGGATGATGTGAAATTACAAACAGGAAAAAGCCTATGGCTTTTTCTTGATTGGAATAGTAAGAGACGACCTGCCTACAAACTATGATTATGGCATCATTGATCAATCTTTAACATGAGATGTTCTTTGCTGTAATGGTTTGTTCTTTACTAGGTATCAGCCGTCTCTACAGCCATGATACTGATGGAAATTACATAATCCCTATTTATGTTTCATTTTTAATGGGCTAGGTGTCGTTCTTTAATGTAATAATCTAGCCTTAAGTAATCAAATAGCTAAATAAATCATATGTATGTAATGGGTTTTTATTCCAATGGTCGTCTTTTAATGGAAAATTTTAATATATTGGCCTTAAATATAACTGTACTAGCCTACACTATAGTTAAGTGGCCTATAAAATTTAGTAGAGGCAAGTGGTCGTTCTTTATTATAATTAAAATGAGCCATTAAACAACTCTCTATGATGTACCAGTGCCAAGCTATCTGTGGAATTACTAACCTATACTATAATTAAGTGGCGTATAAAATTTAGTATAGGCAAGAGGTCGTTCTTTATTATAAACTGCTGCAACCCAAATTCACATATATGTTTATTTATGAGAGGCAGCCTGGCCGAGTGGTCCAAGACACTGGTGTTAGCCACCAGTCTCTTCGGAGGCGTGGGTTCAAATCTTACCGCTGGTATACGATTATGTTTGAAAGACTGCAGTGTGAAAAGACATCAAAAATGCAGTTTTTGGTGGAAAAATTTATTCTTTTTTAGAAATAATTTATTTTAGTTACTGTAGATTTTTAACCCAATTAATTTCCTTTAAAATGAGCTATTGAACAACCCTCTACGATGTTCCAGTGCCAAGCTATCTGTGGAAAAGAAAAAAAAAGAAAAAAATATCCCGTTTGGGGAGAATAACGTGGTTAAAGTCAATTTTATTGATTTTCAAGCCCATATATTTCCCTGGCTGTTCAAGCAAAGGGACAGAAAGTTTCCTATACAGGGGTTTCGGACAAGGCGGTGCTAATGGTGTACTTTTTGTTTTGATCTGACTCCTTTGTTAGGAACTATGGGTTTTTATATTTCTTAACATTGGACGTGATCGTCTCTTACTAGGTTGCTAGCTACCGCTGCAACCCGGAAAACTATCAATAAATCATATTTATAGTATCGATCCTTTATGTATATTATAATAATAGAGTTCGTTCTTTATTATAATTATAATAATGCAACCCGGATTGACAACCCAGATTATGTAAACCCTGATTACAAGCAGGAAAAAGCCTACGGCTTTTTCTTCTTTGGAGTAGTAAGAGACGACTCTCAAAGCATAAGGGAGCTAACTAAGTCCAATGTATGCAATGGTTTGTTCTTCTAATGATCGTATTTTAATATAATATTTTTAAACTATTAATTTCCTTTAAAATGAGCTATTGAACAACTCTCTACGATGTTCCAGTACCAAGCTATCTGTGGAATTACTAACCTATACTATAATTCAGTGGCGTATAAAATACCACTGCAACCCGGATAATAAACTGATTACAAACAGGAAAAAGCCTACGGCTTTTTCTTCTTTGAAATAGTAAGAGACGAACCTCAAACAATCAAGTTGCTAACTAATTCCAATGTATGCAATTGTTTGTTATTCCAATGATCGTCTTTTAATGTAAACGTAGAAAATGGATTCTATTTAATTTTTTTTTTTTAATTACAAAAACCTTTTTAACCCCATTGATTTCCTTTAAAATGAGCCATTGAACAACTGTCTATGATGTTCCAGTGCCAAGCTATCTGTGGAATTACTAATCTATACTATAATTAAGTGGCGTATAAAATTTACTATAGGCAAGAGGTCGTTCTTTATTATACTATATCCGATTAAACTTACATAGTTCCCATTATAATGAGATGTATCGAACCTCTATGTATCAAATTGTTAATTTTACAACTTTACCAAATGACGTTGTGGTGTAAGGGGCTAACACGATCGGCCGTTAACCGAAAGGTTGGTGGTTCAAGGCCAACCGGGGTCAATTTCTTTAAATTGTAATTCAGCTATTATTAAAACCATGATACGGATGATACTTACAAAAAAACCATTTACAGTATCGATCCTTTATGTAATTTCTTAACATTGGACATGATCGTCTCTTACTAGGTTGCTAGCTACCGCTGCAACCCGGATCACTGTGAATATATGGAGGCATAATTGTCCTTTACTTAGTTTCAGCTTAAATTCGATGATCGAGCCTTTATGTAATCCTGTTTTAAAAATAATTTGTTTGAGTTACAAAAGATTTGTAACCCAATTAATTTTCTTTAAAATAAGCCATTGAACAGCTCTCTACGATGTTCCAGTGCCAAGCTATCTCTGGATACAAAGAAAAGAGAAAAAATATCCCATTTGGGGAGAATAACGTGGTTAAAGTCAATTTTCTTGATTTTCAAGCCAATATATTTCCCTTGCTCTTCAAACCAAGGGACAGAAAGTTTCCTATAAAGGGGTTTCGGACAAGGCGGTTCAATGGTGTGCTTTTTGTTTTGATCTGACTCGTTTTTTAGGAGCTATGGGTTTTTATATTTCTTAACATTGGACGTGATCGTCTCTTACTAGGTTGCTAGCTACCGCTGCAACCCGGACTAGAGATGCTTTCGCAAAACTTCATAGTAATATCCAAAAGAAATGTTGCATGTTTAGTGAAAAGCTTCCAAGGTATGGACCGGCAACAGTGGAACAGTTTACAGAGGTAATGGGAAATCTTATACATCACTGTGAATATATGGAGGCATAATTGTCCTTTACTCGGTTTCAGCTTAAATTCGATGATCGAGCCTTTATGTAATGCTAGCTACCGCTGCAACCCGGATAATCGTCTTTTAATGTAACTCTTACTAGGTTGCTAGCTACCGCTGCAACCCAGATTCCAGTTACTATAGACTATAGTTCGCTCTTTAATGTAATTTTAGAAATAATTTATTTTAGTTACTATGGATTTTTAACCCAATTAATTTTTTTTAAAATGAGCTATTGAACAACCCTCTACGATGTTCCAGTGCCAAGCTATCTGTGGAAAAGAAAGAAAAGAGAAAAAAAGAAAAAAATATCCCGTTTAGGCAGAATGTTGTAGTAGCTGCCACTTTTCTTGATTTTCAAGCCAATATATTTCCCTTGCTGTTCCAGCCAAGGGACAGAAAGTTTCCTATACAGGGGTTTCGGACAAGGCGGTTCTAATGGTGTACTTTTTGTTTTGATCTGACTCCTCTCTTAGGAACTATGGGTTTTTAAATTTCTTAACATTGGACGTGATCGTCTCTTACTAGGTTGCTAGCTACCGCTGCAACCCGGAAAGACGAGTCTCAAAAAATCAAGTAGCTAGCTAATTCCATTGTATGCAATTGTTTGTTGTTCCAATGATCGTCTTTTATCGTAATTCCAAAATTAATATACGAATTTTCTAAGAAGTAAGCCTCCGTATATTCACTGTGTTGTCGAACATTTTCCATTGCATATATAAACTGTTCCGCAGTTGCCAATCCATACCTTGGAAGCTTTTCGTTAAACTGACAACATTTCTTTTGGATATTACTATGAAGCTTTGCCAAAGAATTTCTAGCCGACTTTTCAACAGCATCCGCTCTTTCAAAGAGAATTTTAATCTGTAATTTTTGAATACTTTTCGTGATCCCGATAAAACATGCGTAAAATGTTTCTCAATTTACAAAGATCAGCCTGCATTTTTGCCATCTTCTTGCATTTCTGAATGTAATTTTTTCCTTTGTCCTTATGCGTTCTTCGGTACAACCTCGCAGAGAATTTAATTTTTTCATTATAGCTTTTGTCACCCCAGTATCTACCCATTATTCTGGTAGCAACTTTTTTCTTATGTTTGTTTCGGTAATCTTCATCATTATCATACCGTTCCTTACTCTTTTGTTTGGCAGTATCAATTTTCGCATGTCTGTAATCTTCATCATTGTGATAACACATCTTGCTGTTTTGTTTTGCTCTCTCAATTATTACTTCTCGATACGCCTTGTCAGTTGAATACCTTTGCTTTTTTCTTTCCATGATGTTGTCTCTGTTTTTTGTATAGTACTGTTTTTTTAAAATACGTATAATAACTCGCTTAGAAGGCATCTTATTACAAAACAAGAAATAATATTTTCATCTAATTAACACTTCTTATAACTCGTATCATGTATCCATAACCTAACAAAAAATAAAACTAATTTTTAAATTTTCAGGTATTTTGTTAGTTTGAATGAAAAAATTAAAATTATTGCTCAGATATCATAAATATTTTTGCAGTTTACATAATAACTTTTGCGATTCTAAACTGAAAAATAAAATATACATTAAAAATGTAATTTTTTGGTCTGAAAATACATAGTCAATCCCACATCGGGTAGTTAGAACCTAACCAAAAATAAAACTAATTTTAACATTTTAAGGTATTTTTCCAGCTTGTATTGCAATATTCAAACTATTGCTCGGATACCATGGATATTTTTGCAGTTTACACAAGCTGCAAAGAACGCACAGGCTGATCTTTGTAAACTGAGAAAAATTTTACGAATGTTTTACCGGGATTACGAAAAATATTCAAAATTAAAGACTAAAATTATCTCTGAAAGAATAGATTTTGTTGAAAAGTCAGCTAGAGATGCTTTCGCAAAACTTCATAGTAATATCCAAAAGAAATGTTGCATGTTTAGTGAAAAGCTTCCAAGGTATGGACCGGCAACTGTGGAACAGTTTACAGATGTAATGGGAAATCTTATACATCACTGTGAATATATGGAGGCATAATTGTCCTTTACTTAGTTTCAGCTTAAATTCGATGATCGAGCCTTTATGTACTACATCCAACGACCATGACGTCATTGATCAATATTGTATATACAAAATTAAGTTTTTCGTGAAAAATAATAAATAAAAAAAATTAAGTGCAAAAGGCGCTAGATCTAGAGATTTCCTTTAAAATGAGCCATTGAACAACTCTCTACGATGTTCCAGTGCCAAGCTATCTCTGGAAACAAAAGAAAGAAAAAAATATCCCGTTTGTGCAGAATAACGTTGTTAAAGTCAATTTTCTTGATTTTCAAGCCAATATATTTTCTTTGTTATTCAAGCCAAAGGGTGGTAAGTTTCCTTTATAGGGGTTTCGGACAAGGCGGCTCTAATGGTGTACTTTTTGTTTTGATCTGACTATTTTTCTAGGAGTTAGGGGTTTTTATTTTTCTTAACATTGGACGTAATCGTCTCTTACTAGGTTGCTAGCTACCGCTGCAACCCAGATTTTTGTATGTTTATTCACGTCATAGCTCTAATTAATCTAGTAGGGTTTCAGACAAGGTAGTTCTAATGATGCACCTGTGTTTTGATCTGACTGTATTTTTAGGAGTTTTTGGTTTTTATATTTCTTAGCATTGGACTGATCGTCTCTTGCTAGGTTGCTAGCTACTGCTGCAACCCAAATTATGAGAAGCAGCCTGGCCGAGTGGTCTAAGGCACTGGTGTTAGCCACCAGTCTCTTCGGAGACGTGGGTTCAAATCTTACCGCTGGTATACAATTATGTTTGAAAGACTGCAGTGTGAAAAGACATCAAAAATGCAGTTTTGGGTGGAAAAATTTATTCTCTTTTAGAAATAGTTTATTTTAGTTACTATAGATTTTTAACCCAATTAATTTCCTTTAAAATGAGCTATTTAACAACCCTCTACGATGTTCCAGTGCCAAGCTATCTCTGAATACAAAAGAAAAAAAAAGAAAAAAATATCCCGTTTAGGCAGAATGTTGTAGTAGCTGCCACTTTTCTTGATTTTCAAGCCAATATATTTCCCTTGCTGTTTAAGCCAAGGGAAAGAAAGTTTCCTATACAGGGGTTTCAGACAAGGCGGTTCTAATGGTGTACTTTGGAATTTGATCCGACTCCTTTTTTAGGAACTATGGGTTTTTATATTTCTTAACATTGGACGTGGTCGTCTCGTACTAGGTTGCTAGCTACCGCTGCAACCCGGATGTAACTACACCTGGAACCACCATATATCAGTTAGTATGGGAGAAAGATCGTTCTTTACTGTAATCTATTTCCCTCTTCATACAATTTTGAGTACAGATCTATTATTTTGTCATTTGAAGCTCTGTAGGAGCTCCCAATTTTTCTCTTGTAAAGACTATTCAAATTTTCACCTGTGCAAAACCCTTGTCTAATTTCAGAAAGTGTATAAGCACAGCTCTTATCCTTATTTTGTCTCACATTTATGCTTAGTTCCTCATGCTCAAATAGATGCCAGAGGTTAAACGTACCAACTGATCCGATCCTGTTTTTTACTTCTAGTCGTGTGAGAGGCATATAAGGAGGATTACCACTTACTGGTCTTAATTCAAGAAAATCTCCCAAAAATAAAATCTCCCGAAATTAGCATTGCCCATTGGCAAATCAACTGCCAATATTTTTGATAATCTTAAATGAATGTAGGTTAAAAGAAGAGAAGAAACCATACTAATTTCATCAATAATAAAGAGTCTTGTCTCCTTAAGTGTCTTTCTCAAAGTGAGAAGTTTTTCAGTGGAGAGAGGTGTGTATTTTGTGGTGTTTTCCTGATCAATAGCTAAACTTAAACAACTATGTATTGTTAAACCATTTATGCTATGTGCAGCAATACCAGTAGGTGCCATAACTACAACGGGACAATCTTCATTCTTGAACTTGTTGCAAAGTAGTCTTCTCACGACACTGATAACCCTAGATTTTCCTGTACCCCCACATCCAGATACAATCAACTTCAAAGATGTTGCACCATTGCACTTGGTAACTGAGTCTAAAATTTTGTCAACAACTCTCTTTTGATCAATATTGAGCGACTCATAATCATTTTTCAACCTGTGTTCGGTGTCACCATTTAAAATCTGTTTTTTTGCGTCTAACAAATCCTCCATAGCATCTGCTGCTCTGTCAATGACTCCTCCCTGAATTGCATTTTCTGGGTCATCTTCAATGTTTTCATCAATATTTTCTGCCTTCAGAATTTCTTTTGCACGTTCTCGGACCCTTTCTTCAAATTCTATATCGCTTTTCCTCTTAACAAAAAATTTTTCTTGGTAAGCTACCATGTCGGGATAGTTTACACTTTCAACACAGTAGGTTTCGTAGTTGCTATTTCCACTGACTACTAGTTCATTTTCATCTCTCCAAGGTTTAAACAATTTTAAAAGATCTCCATAGTAAGCATTTTTCTTCTCGTCAGTTTCAAATGGGTTTACCTTTCTGTGCTGTATGATATACGGTTTAAAAAGCCTTTTTCTGAGGTAGAAGGACCCGTCCGTTAACATCATATTATCATCAGTACCATTACGCTCCCGTTCATACCAAGACAATAACTGAAAAAGACTGATATTTTCCATATGTTCCGGTCTTTTAGGGTAGATATCAATAACCCAGTGGGCAATGTACAAATCATTACTCTGTGGATCGTTTTTAGCAAGCTTTTCAAGCTCCTCATACCTTCTCAGTGTCCTCTTCACCTCGCTCTTTTTCGCAAGGTCAATATATCTAAATTGCCTTGAAATAATATACAATTTATTACCAAGAAGCCTATCAGCAGCTTCAACTGCTCCAACTTGGCGGGTTTTTATGGACTTCAACAAGTAGGACATAGTTCGTTGACCAAGACTTTTGCATGCATTATTTACTTCCTCCCATATTGCTTCTATTTCGACACTCTCTGCTTTAGTCATGTAATCGGTAATGTAATACGGTAATTTAGAGCCCAAATGGCCAATATATTGAACATCAATGTTTGCTTGATTAGCAATAAGTAACGCAGGAGAATAGTCATTTATATAACGCTCGTCATCTCTTCGAAGCAGATGATATATTCTTTTTCTTGGCTTTTTACGGTTTTTACCATGAGCCAAGCAGTCAAGGATGTCATATAATTCTGTTCGTTCCTTTGTAGGACGAAGAAAGCCAAACTTACAATACGTAACCCATATTCCTCTTTTTCTCTTATACTTTCTTTGACAGTATTTATTACAGCGGTGCACTTGATGGTCTTTGACCAGTTTGTGAAGAGTTGGACTAGTCAATCTATTTGGTATATCACAAGTTATAATACTATTGATATACTGAATCACTTCAGACGCTGTTGATTTCCCAATAATAGGAGCATCTTCAATCCACAACACACAGTGTACATGAGGCGCACCTCGTTTCTGATACTCGATACGCCAGAAATGATCCTTAATTTTACCAAACAAAGGATTCGTCTTTGAACAAATTAGCTCATTAAATATAGGTGTCCAATTTTTGTCAAAGTGCATGGAAACTGCAACTGGATCTAGACACGTCAACTCTGCTGGGGTCATTTTTGCCACACCAGGTAAGTTCTTATGGACAGTCCGTAAATAGTCAATAAATTCAGGAGAGTACCACTCAGCACATGAAACTGTCAAAAACAAAGTCGGTGGACCCAATTGCTCAATCATTGACTTTACTTTATAGGAAAGAGATTGAAAATACTGCTGAGATCCTCTGATTTTTGATTGAACAGAAAACAAAGTCGCTTCCATCTCTCCATCACGGGAATGAAGCCTTTCTATAAATTGACGAGCATTTTGATTTGGTTTCACAGTCCGCAACATATGACCAACGCTATTACACATGTAAGAGAATTCTTGCAATTGGAAACTGTGAAAAAGAAACTGTTTGTCAAGACGAAACTTAGTATGTCTGCTAAGAAGCCTTGATTTAAAATATTCTGCATTCCTAATCCGAAATGGTCTTGCCTTGTCACGCAAGCCATATTTGCCTTTCGGGAAAAGATTTGGAAACACTTTTAGATCAAGTTCTTCCTGAAATAAGTCTTCGCTCTCACCTTTTAGTTTCTTGATTTGAAATTGGTCAGTACCAAGATCTTTCATTTGCTTAAAATCTTCAATGAAGTCTTTTGGAACCGCTGAATTGAGAGGCTGGACAGAAAAATGTTCAACCAATGTAGATTTTGCACTTTCTGTCAGTTTCTGAAGGATTGCAGCTTCCGGTATTTCAGGTAAATTATCAACACCAACCGCTTTTTCAGCAAGACGGGCTTCAAGTATTTTTTTTAAATCTTCTAGGGTGTATGCATGTATTGTTTTATAGAGACTGTTGTTCTCTCTTAACCACAACAGTGCTTCATGGACTTTTCTCAGATCTATTAGTGCAGTCCAAACATTCTTGTTGTAAGTAGGCTGACCATTGACAATGACTACAAAACTATCAATGTTAAGAAGTTTTTCAGGCTGAATATCTGCATTTGCTTGCACATCAACAGGTAGATATACTATTCTCCCCTTAAGAGCGTCAACAAGTTCTGTTCTAGGTCTCTTCAATGCAGTTACTTGCCCTAATCTGACGATCGTAAGACAAGGCATTACAAATCGAATCATTGCCATTTCAAAATTATTTAAACACTTTATACATTCCGGTGTACAGTCTATATGAAGGTTATTTAATACTGATCGGACATTCTCCTGACTTTTCAACATTTTCCCAGCACAGTAATCACAGACAAAGAATGAATCTATGACATCCTCTTTCCAACCTGTACATTGAATTAGTTCTTCTCTGTCATCTTTGGGTATGTCCTGTTGTAGGTGTTCTAAAATCGTGGCCATCATTACATCAAAACCTTTCTTATTTGAAAGGGATCTTAGACTCTTCAATTGGTATTTTGTCTTTATCTGCTCACAACTGTCACAATGCATTGTGGGGTATACATCCCTAATGTTAGCTACCTTATCAAGGCTCTCACCAAATAATTTTATTATTGTATTTTCATCCACAGAAACTCTAATATTGCTATCACCATAAATGAAGTCTTGACTATTATTACGACAGAGTCTACTTGACACTTCTTCTATGTAATGACTTAGTTCCTTGTACGAGCCCTCGACTTTTAGTAGATTAATATGTTGTATAATCTTACATTTTGATACTGCCTTATATACGCTATTAATGAAACAGTTCAAGACAGGAAAATGTGGAGCTAGTGCCCTTAGAGAACGCAAATAGCTCTGACATCCCTCATTTGGGCTACAGTATAACGAATGCCCATGCTTTCTTGTGTCCCTGTAATTGATTTCACAATAATCCAAGCCGCCAAGGTAGAAATTAACCACTTTGTCAGTTGAAAATTTTAATGCTATATTGTTTTCAAGGATATCAAAAAGAATTTGACATAATTCAATATCCGTCGGATAGAGCTTGCAGATATCAGGGTGACATTGCCAAGTAACCTGCTGCCCAATTTTTGGTTTTGAATGTTTACTCAGATTGTTATAGGTGACTTCAGCCATCATAATTTCCTTGTCAGATCTAGTTTTAGAGCATTTTTCAATAGTTGTCTCGTACTTTTCAGGACAGTTTGTTCTACTACACAGAGAATTTTTTGCCAAATATTCAGTAGAACTAAACGAACTGTTTAAAACACAGTTAGAAATGCTTTTTTCTTGAGTCGGTGTTCCAGGAATTTGTTCTAAATCATTAGTCTTACAAACACATTTACTAATAACCCTAACAGGCTCGTTTTCGCCATAATTGAAAAACATTGCTTTTCCTTCGCTGTTGATAGGTATGCTTGTATATATATTTTTATTGCTGCTACATAAACTGCAATTGCTCCTTCCAAAATTAATATACGAATTTTCTAAGAAGTACGCCTCCGTATATTCACTGTGTTGTCGAACATTTTCCATTGCATCTATAAACTGTTCCACAGTTGCCAATCCACACCTTGGAAGCTTTTCGTTAAACTGACAACATTTCTTTTGGATATTGCTATGAAGCTTTGCCAAAGCATTTCTAGCCGACTTTTCAACAGCATCCGCTCTTTCAAAGAGAATTTTAATCTGTAATTTCGAATACTTTTCGTGATCCCGATAAAACATGCGTAAAATGTTTCTCAATTTACAAAGATCAGCCTGCATTTTTGCCATCTTCTTGTATTTCTGAATGTAATTTTTCCCTTTGTCCTTATGAGTTCTTCGGTACAACCTCGCAGAGAATTTAATTTTTTCATTATAGCTTTTGTCACCCCAGTATCTACCCATTATTCTGGTAGCAACTTTTTTCTTATGTTTGTTTCGGTAATCTATATCGTTATCATACCGTTCCTTGCTCTTTTGTTTCGCTGTCTCAATTTTCCCTTCTCGATACCCCTGATCCGTAAGATACCTCTGTTTTGCTCTGTCATATTTCATTTTCTTAAATCCTGGATCACAAGACATCTTAGTAGCAATCCTTACGCGTGCTCGAGCTTTATTGCGTTCGGTGGCATTTTTATCTCTTTTAAATAAACTTTTCTGATATTTCAGGATGTTAGCTTTATTTTTTGTGTAGTAAAGTTTTCTATTAGTAGAAATTTGGATTGTTCTATTTTGATATTGTTTTTGGTTATTCTTTCTTTTTTTCCACTCGCGTGAGACCATATTTTTTCAAGGTTTAAAATTATTAAGCACACAAAATCCCGTGTCGAGTATCTAAAACCTAGCATAAAACAAAACTAATTTTAAAATTTTCAGGTATTTATCTTGTTTGAATTACAAAATTAGTATTATTGGTTAGACACCATAAATATTTTTGCAGTTTACATAATAAGTTTAGTGATTCTGGACTGAAAACTAAAATAATTGCAATTATGAGACAATAATATGGAATGTACTTTACGGGTTACAAACCAAAAAAAGTTTGGTTCCAGGATACAATAATAAATTTGAACTGAGATGAAAAAAAAATTTCTTCCAGGAGACAAAAAGCAAAACTAATTTTAGAATTTTCATGTATTTTTGTTGTTTAAATTAAAAAATTACTATTACTGATTAGGCATCATAAATATTTTTGCAGTTTACATAATAATTTTAGCGATTAAGCCAAAAAAGAAAATTTTGGTTCCAGGAGTTTCGGTTACTATTGAGACAAGTAGCTATTATTACTATAGAGTTCATTACATGGACTGTTTTATTGCTTCAAAATTCAAATATCTTTGAAAAGACTGCAGTATGAAAATACATCAAAAATGCAATTTTTTTGACAAAATTGATTCTACTTTAAAAAGTATTTTATTTTTAAATACAAAAGTGACTAGATGTTGCAATTTCCTTTAAAATGAGCTATTATACAGCTCTCTATGATTTTCCAGTGCCCAGCTAGCTGAGCAGAAAAAAAAAGCGGAAAGAAAAAAATATCCCGTTTGTGGAGAATAACGTGGTAAAAGTCAATTTTCTTGATTTTCAAGCCAATATATTTTCTTTGTTATTCAAGCCAAAGGGCGGTAAGTTTCCTTTATAGAGGATTCGGACAAGGCGGTTCTAATGGTGTACTTTTTGTTTTGATTTTGTTTTGATCTGACTCTTTTTTTAGGAGTTGGGGGGTTTTATATTTCTTAACATTGGAGGTGATCGTCTCTTACTAGGTTGCTAGCTACCGCTGCAACCCGGACTAGGTTTCAGCCATCTCTACAGCAATGATACTGATGGAAATTACATAATCCCTATTTATGTTTCAGTTAACATGGGCAAGGTGTCGTTCTTTATTGTAACTCTATTACAAACAGGAAAAAGCCTATGGCTTTTTCTTAATTTGAATAGTAAGAGACGACCTGGCTACAACCTACGATTATGGCATCATTGATCAATCTTTAACATAAATAATTATAATCTTATTTTAGTTACTATGGGCAGGAAGTTTGTTCTTTACTGTAATTTCTATATACAGCAGTTTCCTTTAAAATGAGCCATTACACAGCTCTTTACTATGACAACGAACCGTTTGATTTAATACTTAAGTTACTATGGGTTAAAGTTCGTTCCTTATTGTAATTTCAGGTATTTTTCTAGTCTAAATTAAAAGATTAAAACTATTGTTCAGACACCATAAATATTTTTTCAGTTTATAACTTTAGCGATTCTGAACTAAAAACGAAAATAAAATAAAAATTAATTTTTTCAATTTTTACGTCACGTCGCTAATTAAGTCATATATGGTTATTAGTACACAATATTCGTTCTTTATTATAATCATCTCTTACTAGGTTGCTAGCTACCGCTGCAACCCGGAAAATGAGCCATTGAAAAACTCTCTGCGATGTTTCAGTGCCATGCTATCTGTTGAATTACTAACCTATACTATAATTAAGTGTCGTATAAAATTTAGTATAGGCAAGAGGTCGTTCTTTATTATACGTCTCTTACTAGGTTGCTAGCTACCGCTGCAACCCGGATATTTAGTATAGGTAAGAGGTCGTTCTTTATTATATTCTCTGTAATGTTCATCATTACCATACCGTTCTTTTGCTCTCTCAATTATTACTTCTCGATACGCCTGGTCGGTTGAATACCTTTTTTTGCTCTCTCAATTATTACTTCTCGATACACCTGGTCGGTTGAATACCTTTGCTTTTTTCTTTTCAAGTTACTATCTCTGTTGTTTGTGTAGTACTCTTTCTTCAACTTGCGTATAGCCTGCTTTGATCTAACCATTATTCTAATCAAGAATGAGAGAATTTTCAGTTTTGACTTTCCTTATATACTAATTATGACGTCACTCTATTCACGTCATAGCTCTAATATAAAACTATGATGATCTTATATAGTAATTATGACATCACTGCATCAAAAATACAGTTTTTATTGGAAAAATTTATTCTCTTTTAGAAATAATTTATTTTAGTTACTATAGATTTTTAACCCAATTAATTTCCTTTAAAATGAGCTATTGAACAACCCTCTACGATGTTTCAGTGCCAAGCTATCTCTTGATACAAAAAAAAAAGAAAAAAATATCCCTTTTGACGAGAATAAAGTGGTTAAAGTCAATTTTCTTGATTTTCAAGCCCATATATTTTCATTGCTGTTCAAGCCAAGGGACAGAAAGTTTCCTATACAGGGGTTTCGGACAAGGCGGTTCTAATGGTGTACTTTTTGTTTTGATCTGACTCCTCTTTTAGGAGCTATGGGTTTTTATATTTCTTAACATTGGACGTGATCGTCTCTTACTAGGTTGCTAGCTACCGCTGCAACCCGGATGACAGTATTTTATACCAAAGCTGATTATAATCTTGTTTTAGTTACTATGGACTGAAGTTTGTTCTTTACTATAATTTATTATAAAAAATATTACTTTTCTTTTGCTAAATGGATGTCTTTACAAATTAACTACAAATTAACAATTTAGAAATTAACTAGCAAAAAATTTTTTAAGCCTGATGAAGATTTAACTAATGTGTCAAAAGTAAGGTTGCAAGTCGACGATTTTGTTTTGGCCTTAGTATAATTGGTATGGTGAAATAATAATATGCATATGGCTCTTAAATCATACTTCTTTATGGTTCCATATAGTCTAGTGGCTAGGATAGTTAACTTTCACTTAACAGGCTCGGGTTCGATTCCCGGTGTGGGAAAATTTTTAACTCTATAATCTTCGAACATTTGAACCTCTTATAATCTATAATGATGTATAATATAAATACTGTAATCTTAACTATAGTGAAGTTGCGTATGCAAGTTAGTATAGGGAAGAGTTCGATCTTTATTATAAACTTGAAACTTGTTACTGTTCCCATTGATCCATTTACTAGCCCCTTAGCAACACAAATATTTCTTTGGAGCATTACACGTGCACCTACTGCAAGTAACAAGCTCATGAAAGAACCGGCTGTTCTTTTTTTGTCGTTGCCAAAGTTTAAAACCGTGTTTGCTGCTTTCTGTTTGATTCGTTTGTCGTCAACAACTGAAGAGAGTCGATCAACTGCAGAAAGTTTAACGTAGTCTGAGCAGCTTTTTGTAAGAAGTAAATCGTTAACTACCATACAATTTTCATTGGTGGGCATAAGAATGACAGGTCTATTTCCCTCTTCATACAATTTTGAGTATAGATCTATTATTTCGTCATTTGAAGCTCTGTAGGAGTTCCCAACTTTTCTCTTGTAAAGATTATTCAAATTTTCACCAGTGCAAAACCCTTGTCTAATTTCAGAAAGTGTATTAGCATAACTCTTATCCATCTTTTGTCTCACATTTATGCTTAGTTCCTCATACTCAAATAGATGCCAGAGGTTAAAAGTACCATCTGATCCGATCCTGTTTTTTACTTCTAGTCGTGTGAGAGGCATATAAGGAGGATTAACACTTACTGGTCTTAATTGAAGAAAATCTCCCAAAAATACGCAGTTAGCATTACCCATTGGCAAATCAACTGCCAATATTTCTGATAGTCTTAAATGAATGTAGGTTAAAAGAAGAGACGAAACCATACTAATTTCATCAATAATAAAGAGTCTTGTCTCCTTAAGTGTCTTTCTCAAAGTGAGAAGTTTTTCAGTGGAGAGAGGTGTGTATTTTGTGGTGTTTTCCTGATCAATAGCTAAACTTAAACAACTATGTATTGTTAAACCATTCATGCTATGTGCAGCAATACCAGTAGGTGCCATAACTACAACGGGACAATCTTCATTCTTGAACTTGTTGCAAAGTAGTGTTCTCACGACACTGATAACCCTAGATTTTCCTGTACCCCCACATCCAGATACAATCAACTTCAAAGATGTTGCACCATTGTGCTTGGTAACTGAGTCTAAAATTTTGTCAACAACTCTCTTTTGATCAATATTGAGCGACTCATAATCATTTTTCAGCCTGTCTTCGGTGTCACCATTTAAAATCTGTTTTGTTGCGTCTAACAAATCCTCCATAGCATCTGCTGCTCTGTCAATGACTCCTCCCTGAAGTGCATTTTCTGTGTGATCTTCAATGTTTTCATCAATATTTTCTGCCTTCTGAATTTCTTTTGCACGTTCTCGGACCCTTTATTCAAATTCTATATCGCTTTTCCTCTTAACAACAAATTTTTCGTGGTAAGCTACCATGTCGGGATAGTTTACACTTTCAACACAGTAGGTTTTGTAGTTGCTATTTCCACTGACTACTAGTTCATTTTCATCTCTCCAAGGTTTAAACAATTTTAAAAGATCTCCATAGTAAGCATTTTTCTTCTCGTCAGTTTCAAATGGGTTTACCTTTCTGTGCTGTATGATATACGGTTTAAAAAGCCTTTTTCTGAGGTAGAAGGACCCGTCAGTTAACATCATATTATCATCAGTACCATTACTCTCCCGTTCATACCAAGACAATACCTGAAAAAGACTAATATTTTCCATATGTTCCGGTCTTTTAGGGTAGATATCAATAACCCAGTGGGAAATGTACAAATCACTACTCTGTGGATCGTTTTTAGCAAGCTTTTCAAGCTCCTCATACCTTCTCAGTGTCCTCTTCACCTCGCTCTTTTTCGCAAGGTCAATATATCTAAATTGTCTTGAAATACTATACAATTTAGTACCAAGAAGCCTATCAGCAGCTTCAACTGCTCCAACTTGACGGGTTCTTATGGACTTCAACAAGTAGGACATAGTTCGTTGACCAAGACTTTTGCATGCATTATTTACTTCCTCCCACATTGCTTCTATTTCGACACTCCCTGCTTTAGTCATGTAATCGGTAATGTAATACGGTAATTTAGAGCCCAAATGGCCAATATATTGAACATCAATGTTTGCTTGATTAGCAATAAGTAACGCAGGAGAATAGTCATTTATATAACGTTCGTCATCTCTTCGAAGCAGATGATATATTCTTTTCCTTGGCTTTTTACTGTTTGTACCATGAGCCAAGCAATCAAGGACGTCATATAATTCTGTTCATTCCTTTGTAGGACGAGGAAAGCCAAACTTACAATAAGTAACCCACCTTCCTCTTTTTCTCTTATATTTTCTTTGACAGTA